>NC_133770.1:175732009-175788173 GCF_003597395.2 Chelonoidis abingdonii | reverse complement strand
CCTCACCACAGGACCTTCCTCCTGGTGTCTGATAACGCTTGTACTCCTTAGGCCTCCAGCAGCACACCCTCTCACTCTCAGCTCCTTGTGCCTCTTGCTCCCAGCTCCTCACACGCACTTCCTCTCCTCTGGCTCCCCCACTCCCTGACTGGAGTGAGCTCCCTTTTTAAACCCAGGTGCCCTGATTAGCCTGCCTTGATTGGCTGCAGGTGTTCTAATCAGCCTGTCTGCCTTAATTAGTTCTAGCAGGTTCCTGATTACTCTAGTGCAGCCCCTGCTCTGGTCACTCAGGGAACAGAAAACTATTCATCCAGTGACCGGTATATTTGCCCTCTACCAGACTCTTGTACCCCCTGGTTTGGATCTGTCACACTGTGTAAAGGCCAATGAAAAGCTTGCTCTGCAGAGCAGTGGTCAAATTCATCTGCCTCCATGAAGGTACACCCAGTCTGTAACTATGCAGCAGTTATATGGAATGGTAGGCCCTTGAACAACTAGTACTAATGTAATCCAAAATGAAAAACAGAGTAAATCTCTTATGGGCTGTGCAAATGGAGCAGATAAGTATCCCTCAGCTTCATGGCACATAGATCATGGATCAGGTAATGAAAGGTCTGCATCCAGAAAAAATGCACTCAGAGAATAGAGTCTGAATTCTTTAAATCCATGAAATGGTAAAACTCATCACATGCCTTTGGAACTACAAAATATTGCAAGTGTGCCTTTGAGCCTGCTTCACGGAGATGAGAACTGTGCCACTCCAGGTCTGTTCGACCAGGACGGCTGTAATCCCATTAACAGAGCAGTTTCTGACAATAAGAGGAGTCTGGATACACTGCTATCGAGGGGAACCTCTCTATGTAGTACTCAAGCAAATGTCAGTCGAAAAAACAATTATCTTTACTACAAAAACACCTTAATAGAAAAGTAACTACATACTTATAAGAAAGAAAGGTTTAGGGAATATTCCCAAATAAAAAGGACCTGATGGGCCTTTCAGTACACCCCATTGGCATGGAGTGGCGAACTGCGGCCATTGGGAGCCACGATCGGCCAAACCTGCAGATGCGGCAGCTAAACAAACTGGCCTGGCCTGCCAGGGGCCTTCCCTGAACAAGCGGCAGCCCTAGTTTGAGAACCATTGTTGTACAGGACTTATCTCTCTGATGTAGGCAGACTTGGAGAACGCAAATGAAATAAAAGAATGTCACTGTACAAGATGAAATGTTTGAAGCATGCTCTGAAAATGATTGAAAATTTATCACTTCTATAGATATTGTGTGTGCACATGAAAGGTCTGATCCTGATCCACTGAAGACAATGGCATTTTTAAAAAATTTCTATGGAGCAACAGCAAGCCCAGAATGGATATACATTTAACAGCAACTATGTATTCTAACTTTTTGACCCTTTTTTTAATCAATTAAAAAAAGTACAAATTGTAGGTGTTACAAATAATAATGATGTGTTTTATTTATTAAAATGCTTTTTTCTGAAATCAAAGCTGATAAAAAGTTCTCTCTCAAAGCCTCATTTCCTAAGCTAAATAGGAAAATATTTTTAATGAAAACAATTTAATTAGTAGCAGCTACGCAGTGACCTTATTCAATTTACAATATGCATTATACACAGCAAAAATGCCTTTCAGAATCATAGGAACAAGGTGGGAGAGGTAAAATATCTTTTACTGGACAAATTTCTGTTGGTGATAGAGACAAGCTTTCGAGCTACACAGAGCTCTTCTTTAGCCTCTCTCTCACCAACAGAAGTTGGTTCAATAAAAGATATTACCTCACCCACCTTGTCTCTCTATTATGGTGGAACCAAATAAGGCTGCAACACTGCATACTTTCAGAACCATCTAAGATGACACAGTTAATGGAAAACTGTAACATGCTTACTCAAAAGTACCATAGATGTTTCCATTCAAATAAAAAAAAGCAATGAACTTTCTGACAGAATTTTTTTTTTTTCTGTTTTGCAGCAATAAAATACAAATGAGCATACTTGACATACGAGTTTCCACAAGTTGTCTCAATACCAAACATCTGCTCTGGCCTTTAAATACAAACACATTTCAGAATACTTAATCAATGTGTGCTCCAAAATAGCAGGCAAGTTCCATTAAGTCAGAGAAAATTAGTGCATCTCTTCATATTTTCAAACACCTTTTCTGGCAAAACAAGACAGGAAAAACACATTAAGCAATGAGTGGTTTATTGCTCTGCTGTTTTAACTTATTCTAACAAACGTGTCACGTTGTTGTTGTGATACAGCATGGCCAGAGGGCAGCATAAGAGTGTTAGCAGGGGGCCTTATTCCCTGCCAAGGGAGGAAGGTTTGCTTTAGATTAACTAGAACAGCTGTGGCCAATTAGAGCACCCTGACTCCAGTTAGGAAGCACCTGACTCCAAGTCAGGGATATAAACCCTGCTTCAAGTCGACAGGGGGTGGTAGTTGAAGGAGAAAGGTTGGATTGGAGCCAGATTGAGAAGAAGGAAAGAGAAAGTTGTCCAAGAGAAATAGAAGGTTTGGAGGAGTGCTGCGGTGGATTGGGAAGCCACAGAAACCCTAGGTAAGGGGCCCAGCTTGTATAGAAGAGAGGGCGAGAGCCCTTTCACAAGCTGAAGACGGGTATGAGAGGGAAGTAACCAGGGGAAGAAACCGCTAGTCAAGTGTTCACCACCCCAAACCCAGGCCCCTGGGTTGGGACTGGAGTAGAGGGCGGCCAGTCCCTCCTCTTCTCCAGCATCCCCTCGTCCAATGGACACTTAGGGAGTGATTAAGAACTGGTTCAGAGGCAAGCAAAATATCCCGCTCACTGAACGCATACCCCAGAGAAGAGAAAGCGCGAGACTCCAGCCCCCAGAACAATTACAGGCAATTTGCCACATTGTATAGAAATGGCAATACATAATTTATAACTGGTTTCCAATGCTATACTAAGCAAATACATTACCAATCAATAAGTGTCCTAGACTATATAGTAAGAAAAGGAGGAAAGGTAACTTGTTGCGGCCTAAAAGGGTGCTAATAGCCATAGTTACAGAATGATATCTTGTTAATCACAGAAGCATGACTGTTCTGTAAAGTAATGGTGCTTGCTCACAAATGGCCCGATATTGCTCATTAAAAGTAAATAGCACACTCCTACTGATGTCAAAAGTACAGGGAACGAGCCAAAACAAATATCTGAGCTGAATGTCTGCTTTACAAGTTTCCTGCAGAAACCTGAAGTGAATAACTTTCCTGAATCCAAAATGACCCATAAGAGGAGCAAAACACAGTAACTCCTCATTTAAAGTCGTCCCATGTTAAACGTTCCATTGTCACGTTGCTGATCAATTAGGGAACATGCCTGTTAAAAGTTGCGCGATGCTTCTCTATAACGTTGTTTGGGCAGCCGCTTGCTTTGTCCACTGCTTGCAGAAGAGCAGCCCATCGCAGCTAACTGGTGGGGGCTTGGAACCAGGGGTGGACCGGCAGCCCCTATCAGCTCCCTGTTTCACCAAGTTCCCTGTGCTGCAGCTGCCAGCAGGCTATCAGTTGCCCATAGTTCAGCTTGCCCTCCCCCACTGCCATGTGCTCCCCCTGCCCCGCCTTTGGAGCTGCTCCCTCGAGCCTCCTGCTTGCTGGGGGAGGGAAAGACGGGGCTCCTGTCAGAGTGTCCCCCCCCATGCTCCTGCACCCCGCTTCCCCACTTCCATAGAGCAAGGGGGACACACAACAGCTCAGGATGGAGGAGCTTGCTGATCTAGTTAACAAGGCCAGTATTTAGAGTGGGGTCAGCTATTTAAAGGGGCAATGCACATCTCTCTCTCACACACTTGGTGTTGTGTCTGTCTGCCATGCTGTTCTCCCCTCTCTCCATTTGTGTGCTGTGTGGAGTGTGACGCTACAATTAACAGTGTGTTAACCCTTGAGGGCTCAGCCAATTGCTTTGTTCATTATTTAGAGCATAAGGCATTCCCTGGAAAATACCCCTCCCTCTGACTTCACCCTCAACCAAGCTTCCATTAAATTGTTTGTTTTAAAATTTATACTGTGTGTGTGTGTGTGTGTGTCCTGACTGGCGCACCACACTCAACCAAGCTTCCCATAAATTGTTTGTTTAAATTTATAGTGTGTTGGTGTTGGTGTGTGTGTGTGGTGTGTTGTGGTGTGTGTGTGTGTGTGTGTGTGTGTGTGTGTAGCCTTTTGTCTGGTGAAAAATTTTTCCCTAGAACCGAACCCCACCTATTTACATTAATTCTCATGGGGATATTGGATTTGCTTAAAGTTATATTTTTCAGGAACATAACTACAGTGTTAAGCGAGGAGTTAGTGTACCTGACATTTAATATTTACAAAGCAAGTTTATTAAAGTGTCCTTTTCTCTCAATGGGCATATATTATTTTGGCTTTTCAACGGTTACAAGTAAAAGTCCCTTTTCTGGTTAAAAAGACATTCTGTTTTGGTTGACAGACTAAAATCTTAAATACACATTTTGGGGGGCCATAACATTTTGGCTGTCTCTTGTCTCATCAGGATGGATAAAAATCAATGATTTAAAAAAAATAAATAAAAAACAGATTTTTTTTATTTAAATCGGATTTTTTTGATAAAATGCTTTTTGAGGGAAAAACCTATCGAAAACTAGATTTAATTAAGTTACATTATAGCTCAAAGATATCTATCATGGAACAGGGATTATAAATTCTAATTCTATAGTATGAGACAATATATTCATGTAATGTTTAAGAAAAGTTTTGTAAGTGAGTTCCAATTGTTCATGGATTAGGGAGCCAATCTTATGGGGTTTCAAGGGCTTCTGTATAGATTATTTAGGTTAATCTTTCTATCTACCCAATGGGACTCAGGACTCAGTTTGGAAGATACTATCAGAGATGTTTAGTTTTGCTATACTCAAACTGTGGATTTGTGTCTCCAGAAATAACATGCTTGTTAACAGCAAAAATGGTTTTAAAGAAATAAATAAAATAAATATATAGTGCTGAGAAATAACAGACCTCAACCCTATTGTTCCTCTGAAAAATTGTGTACACAGAGTCAATCCCTTACCGCTCTCTAAAAGTGCAAAGTGTCAAAAAGTTCAATGACTAGAGAAGATTGTTGGTGGTGGACTAGATCTGGACAAGGAGAAGAAGTCCGGAGATAAATGTGAGAAGGGACAGATAGGCAGTAGAAACACAAGTGAAACTGTTTGAGCAGCATATTCCAGAAGTCTTGAGGTCTTTCTGAGCGTAGCCTTCATTGATTTGAGATCTACCATACCATTCTCTCACTAGGAGGGAAAACCTATAATGGCAGCAGGCTATAAAAGAGATCCAGTTTGGGAATATTTTAATTAAGTTCCTCTACCTGTAAGTAAGACAGGCATGCATGCAAAATGCAGACAGTGCAACAAAGAAATGAAAGGCCTGGTTGCCCGAGTGAAACAACAGCATGAGAAGTGTTCCTTCTCAGGAGTAAACTGCGATGAAGATGATGAAAGCAACATGTCTGAACATGTAGGCTCTTCAGGTTGGTAAACTTTTTTATTTCATATTTCTTTCTTAAGGATTGCCTGTCTTCCTTCTGGACTATTCTTGAATTCTCATGTTTGAGTAAACAAATAGTTGTTACTCTATGGTACTATCATTTTAGATGCAGTTGTGATAAAAAGATAAATAGCTGAAATAGGCAGATCTTACTTTTACCATTTCGCCTTTGAGTGTCAGTGAATGCAACGAGTAATACTAAATGAGCAGTATGGCAATAATAATTAAATAACTGCTTTGACTTATTTTGTTTAGGAGAATCCATCCTCAACATACAGGATTCTGAAGACTATCCACTTTCAAGATCACCATCATTTTCTATAGTTTCAGAAGCAGCAAAGAATCCTGTGGCACCTTATAGACTAACAGACGTTTTGGAGCATGAGCTTTCGTGGGTGAATACAAACGTGTGTTAGTCTATAAGGTGCCAGGGGATTCTTTGCTGCTTTTACAGATCCAGACTAACATGGCTACCCCTCTGATACTATAGTTTCAGAGTTATCTGCCAATGATAGTGTTTCAGTCACATCATGTATGTCATATAGCCACAGGAGATCACCTATAGCAAAAAGAAAAAAAAATCTCCATCATCCAGAAACAACCACAGATAAGTTTGTGATAAGAACCAGCAGATTACAGAAAGAGGTAATTGATGAAAAAATTGCTTGGTTTGTTTATGCAACAAACTCTCCTTTCCGTATGATCGAGAACCCACACTTCATTAACATGGTTCAGTCATTAAAATCAGGATACAGCCCACCCAACAGAGCAGATGTCGCAGGCAAATTGCTGGGTAAAGTGTATGAAAGAGAAATTGAGCAGTGTGCAAAAGGCCTAGACCAATGTTTCTCAAACTCGGGCAGCTGCTTGTTTAAGGAAAGCCCCTGGAGGGCCAGGCCAGTTTGTTTACCTGCCCTGTCCACAGGTCTGGCCGATCGCGGCTCCCACTAGCCGTGGTTCACTGCTCCAGGCCAATGGGGGCTGCTGCAAACGGTGCAGGCTGAGGGCCGTACTGGCTGCCGCTTCCAGCAGCTCCCATTGGCCTGATGCAGCGAACCGTAGCCAGTGGGAGCTGCGATCGGCTGGACCTGTGGACGAGGCAGGTAAACAAACAGGCCCAGCCCGCCAGGGCTTTACCTACACAAGCAGTGGCCCCAGTTTGAGAAACAGTGGTCTAGAGAATGAAATTGTTAACCTGAGTCTTGATGGGTGGAGCAATGTCCACAATGATCCTGTTGTATGTGCTTGTGTGACAACAGAAGAAGGGAATGTCTTCCTTACAGAAACAATTGATATGTCAAAAAATGCACACACAGCAGAATACTTACAAGAAGTAGCAGTAAAAGCTATAATAAACTGAACAAAAATTAAAATGTCTAGTATGCAGCTTGGTCACAGACAATGGTGCAAATGTATGCAAGATGAGAAGAAATTATTTAGAAGTATTTAGAAGAGAGTCCCAAGCTAATAACATACAGTTGCAGTGCTCACTTGATGTACCTCCTAGCCAAAGATTTCAGTGTTCCAGAAATAAAGGCTAATGGTGTTGAAGTTGCAAAATACTTCCGTAACAACCACTTTGCAGCAGCTGCTCTGAAAAAAGTGCGAGGAACCAAGCTAACTGTCCCACAAGACATGCGATGGAACTCAGTGCTTTGAGCACTATATCAAGAACTGGCCTAATCTGATGACAGTTTGTGAACAAAATTGTGAAAAAATAGATGGCACTGTCACAGCCAAAGTTCTCAACATTGGGCTTAAGAGAAATGTTGAAGACATGCTGAGTACCCTGAAGTCTATTTCTGTAGCCTTGAACGAAATGCAGGGAAATAGCTGTTTTATTGCTCACACTGTTGAAATTTGGAAGGAACTCAGTGAGATCTTAAAAAGAAAAATACGCAATTCCAGAGTTAAATTACAAGCATTAAAAAAAACAAACAAACAAGCACTATCTACAGCTCATTTTCTTGCAAATATTCTCAGTACTCGAGGGTCAAACCTTAACTGCTGAAGAAGAGTTGGCTATGACAGGGACATGTAGCAATCGTCCCTCTCCATAATGCCAACTATAATAAACTTCAGAGCTAAGGGTGCACCATTCATGAAATATATGTTTGCTGATGACGTTTTAAAGAAAGTCACACCAGTGAACTGGTAGAAGTCACTTAAGCACTTGGATTCAGAGATTGTAGAAGTGATCATCTCACTTTTAACAGCAGTAGCTTCTTCTGCTGGTTTAGAAAGAATATTTTTCTTCCTTTGGACTAATTCATTCCGGATTGAGAAATTGTTTGGAACCTGAAAAGGCAGGAAAGCTTGTTTTTCTTTTCCAGATTATGAATGAACAGGAAAATGAAGATGAAGACGACTGAATTAACTGCAGAAGCCAATATTTTAAGTATCTCATGTTGACTTGGCTGTCGTAGTTGATATATTTTTTTATATTTCATTTAATTATTTTAGTTAAAAACAATTTTAACTGAAACAAATCTGATTTTAAAAAACTTGCATATGAATTTTTGAATTTAAAACATTCTTATTTTGTTAAAATATTGTATGTTTGCTGTTGAAGAAAAAAATCTAGAATACATAACGTTGTTTTAATTAAATAAAACAATTTTAATGTCTGTCTGGTGATGTTCTCCTCTTGATGCAGCATGGCAAGAAAATCCTCCAAACATTAAATTAACCTGTTGAACTGGAGACAGTTCAGCCCCCAATGACTTCATAAATATCTGCTTCAATTACCTTTGTTAAATGAAATAACCAAACAATCATTCATTTTCTGATACAGCTGTAAAACTAATCTGAAAAGTTTTCAAAATGAATCACTTTAAAAATGTATAGCATGTACTTTCTAACAATGAAACCTAGATCTATCTCTGAGTTGTGAAGAATATGTACCAAAGTTATAACAACCAAAACGTAGAAATCCATAATTAAATCAAGTCTTCCTGATTTAGTGATTTACATCAATCCACCCTGCTTCTCATTGTGCTAAAGTAAATTAGTAGTTTTTCCAAAACTATTATGGCCAGTGCACTGGTAACAATGAGGCTCATAAAAGGGCAGTTTCACGGAACAAGAAAGTTCACAGAAATACCAGAGACAAATAGACTACAGATAGAAAAGAAAAGGGGATGCACCCTGCAATGAGGAGATAGAGATGGGTCATCTTGTCCAGCTTCAGTTGAGAGAAGAGAAAACAGCACATAGATGGTTCAGTCCCACTGGTCTTTATTGCTAGAAAAAGGGTTGAGGGAAAATTCAAAGAGAAGTTTCCATTTGAAAACAAAGCTTGCCTGAGGATGGAACTCATCACCCCCTTTTCAGAACACCACAGTAATTAGTAAGACTATTTACTCTGCTCTTCCAGCGAAGTTCACAAAAAGAGATGGACGAGATGTGTGGTAATAGTGCTGAGTATTACTGTAAAATCATGGGGCCTGATCCAAAGCTCACTGAAGTCAACAGAGTATTTCTACTGGCTTCAACCATCTTTGAATCAGAGTCATGAAAAGCAGAGGACACGCAACAACAGCTCGTGTTAACACTGGCAGCACAGAGGAAGCTGCACATGTACAAAAGAGCTTTATGATGCCCGTGCTGAGAGCTGGCATTGTGGGAATAGCCACATTAGAAGTCACTTCCTAATATGCTTTTGTCTTAAGAGAACGTTGATGCCACAATAATGAACATATTTTAAACAGCAAAACAAACTATTACCATATCTGCAGTATAGTCTGCAAGATACTTTTTGTGCTTGATTTTGTTCTATGTGATTCTTAAAAAACATTTTGGAATCAGTTCATGAAAAGAATGATCATATACTTATTCATTTTAGGGCATTCACATACTTTTTTTTAACTTTAAGAGTTATGTGTGTAGAGTTTCTAGACCACAAAAAAAACGAAGACAGGTTTTGAATTTGGATGTATTTCCACTTTTTTTTTTTTTAAATAAAAACAAGTTTCCATAATTTTTTGAAGTCCCTTTCACCTTTACATTTCTCTAATTCAATTCAAGGAATTGTTGTAGGTACAGCATGAAAACTCCCACAAAGTTCCAGATGGAAAATACATCTCAGTCTGCTTTCTATTCTTGTATAGTTTTTGACTTGTTAACAGTGGGTGGGCAGAACTCTGAGAATTTGGCACCTGCATGTACACAGTGTGTAAAGTTACCAATCTGGCTAAACTATGCTGACCAGGAATGTCCTAAAATACTGTAACAAAAATGATTTTTTCTATACTATATACACGTCTAGCTTCTTCTTAGGTTCTGTACATTGCACGTGGTTTCTAACGGGTCCAAAATACCAGAGGAAATAAGTGCTTATCTGTCAAAGAGTCAGGAAAACAAAACAACAAAGGTAGAGGGGATTTTGTAAAAAAAACATTCTTTTGCTGTGCTACCCCCAACTGAGAAGAACTTGGCGCTTCCTCTTATTCCCAGCTGTTTCTAGTGCATTTGGCTTTAATCAGGTGCAGAGCAGGAACTCAACATCCTGTTGCCTTGTTCTGATTAGGAGGAGTCAAATTCTACAAATTGGCAGATTTCTTCTTTTAGTGTTCTTTATTTGATGAATCATTTGCTTTAAACTAGTTGAAAAGGCTATTAGAGAAGCAGCAGACCCAGCTTGTTGCTATTTTCAAGTCTATTTTTAACTTCCACTCTGAAGACCAGAATGCAGATTCTCTTCATCTTCAGGACCTATAAGTTAACAGTCCTGTTAAAATAATGGCACAAAGCTACTACACAGTGAAAAATCTTTATTCACCTATTAAAAGAGAACAAAAGCCTAAGCAAAAGGTGCCATCTTGGGATACCATATTTAGTTTCTCTGTAACCTCCATTTCAAATTATTTCAGTTTAAAAAGTCAAAACATGGACTCTTTTTTCTTTTTTTTTTAAATACCACCCTTGCAAACTCCACTTGGGATCTGACAGTCATGCTTTTACATCCTTCATGTCCACACCACAAGGACACCAATCTGTCATGAAGATAAACAGAAAAAGGGTACACAAGTCTTCCTGTGTACCACAGGTGGTACATAAAAATCAACAATACTTTTACTTTACTTACTATTAGAC
Source organism: Chelonoidis abingdonii (assembly GCF_003597395.2). Taxonomy (NCBI): domain Eukaryota; kingdom Metazoa; phylum Chordata; order Testudines; family Testudinidae; genus Chelonoidis; species Chelonoidis abingdonii. The sequence goes on along the minus strand of NC_133770.1, from coordinate 175,777,538 downwards.
CTTTATACTGGAGGATCTCAAAAAAAACTTTTCAAAATCAAGTATTATCCCCATTTTACACAGGAGGAAACCGAGGCACAGATTTTTTATTTTTTTTAAATACTGTTAATGACTTGCATAAAGTTACCCAAAAAATCAGTTGCAAGAGACGGAAACACAAGCCTAGGTCTTCTGACTTGCAGTGCTTTAAGTACTAGACCATGCTTATGACAAGTATGTGGGGATGAGAAACCTGACATTACAAGAGGTGAGTGTAAAATAAATCAGAAGAGAAAAAGAAAGATAATCAATGGTTCATTATAGGAATCGAAAACATACAATAACTACTTAAAAAAAGAATGTTTTGCAACTTTACCATCTTTATTGTTGGGTTTATAAACTTGTAATGGTCTCTCTGCAAGTACATCACAAATCTAATGTTGCTACAGGGACTTGTTATGATTACTAGTTTAAAAAAAAATAAACTCCTACCCAAACAACTCCAACTTGAGACACCTGTGACAACAAAAATTCTGCATACATTGAAAATGGGCTATTTCAAAGAATTTTAGGGACCAATAATTTTGTACTGTAATATCATTAGTTTATTTTTCATTGCTTAGGTGAGAAAAATCCACATATAGGAAAATTTCATTTTCATAATAGACTGAACTGTGTAGTCCTGGGTTAGGCAAAAGTCCCACTGAGGTCAATCCTGAGTGAAGCTTGCAAGATTTAGCCCAATTAAAAAATGTAATGAATAAATACTGAATTAATTTTGAATTTCCTTGAGGTTTTGTTTGTTTGTTTTTGCTACAGTATTAACATTATTTAAAGCTAGATTTATTTATCTCACATTAACTTTAATTTTCATTAATTTTTAAAGAGGAACATTTACTCTTTTCTTTGAAAGGGTACACTTCATTTTCAGTGATTTGGCAAACAAAATATATCTTAAATGTAAAATGCTCTTAATTTGAAAAATACCTCTTGATCTGTCATATATATCAAAAACCAAGAATAATTACACCACTGTTCAATTTCAAAATGTGTCAGGTATACTTGGTAGGTGTGCTGGTGTTTTGGCATTTTTACAAAAATCTACACGAGTATAGAATGATATGGATTCTTAGTTGCAAGTGAAAAGCTTTTCTTTCCTAACATTTTCACAAAGGTTGAAATATAAAAGAAGATTTTATTAAAACGGTAAAAAGAAATGCAAATTAACATGACAATGTGGCATGTGATTAAAATGGATAGTCTTAATATTTTGATTCAGCTTGATTTTACTACTTTTACTAAAACTTTATCATTCTTATTTATAATTCTTTTTTCTCTGTGAATTTTCTTTGCTAGCTTAAAAAGAAAAAAATAGTATGTTAGGCCAGGTTTTTTAATAGATGGATAATTTATCCACCAGATCAGATAGGTATTCTTTTAACCCCTTCCCCCACCCCACATGATTAAGTACACTATTAAAATATGCACTGATGAGTAGCAGAATGAATGTAATTTCCAGGGTCAGGACAAGCTGCTTGCTATATACATTCCTCTCTTAATGTACCAAGTTTTTTTTTAAATTGGTTTCTTTGAGCCTAGACAGCAGACTGTATCCTCATATCCCAGAGCATCAAGGTAATACTTCATAAGGATTCTTAAGCTTTTTTTTTTTAAAGTAGGAAAACTCATTTTTATAACCATACTCAAATTCAAACTTGATACTGTACATGGCTGACAGAAATCAGGACTTCAATTCAGCCAGTCTCTCGGTAACCTAACAGCACAGAGCAACAATGCTGCGAAAAATCCGTAACCACCTATCTGATATTAAAAGAGCACAAAAACTTAAGCTAAAGGTTCCATCATGGGCATCATTTTATTTCCTTTCAGCCTAATGAGCACAGCTGTAGTAGTTTGCCCGATTGGCTATGCCACCAGATTGGTTAGAAGAGTAGGCAGGTTGCTCTTAAAACTAGCAGCCGGGATACAGTTGTGCATGTCCTGGTCTCAGACACATACGTGGAATGCCATTAATGTCAAAGAAGTTTCAGATGTGGTATAATTAGATCCACAAACCTAATTTTAAAAACATTTTAAAAATCTGCTCTAAATTAGAAACAAAAGGTTCTTACATTTTCTGATTTGTTAAAAAACATAAAATGTACTAAAAATACCAAGCAACGTATTTTCCGTCTGCATATATAAGCTGCTAAAAACGGAAGCTTTATTCTATAAGTTCTGATATAGGCTTCACTACACAAGCCCAATTGACCCCTATGCTGTGAACACTTAGCTGTATGCTTATCTGTAAGCTCATGAATAGTTTCACTGAAGCCAATGGAACTATGCACACACTTATGGCTAAGCACATACACTAGTGTTTGCAGCATTAGTGCCTTAGTGTTACTTTCATACATGTATAAAACAGCAGATCCAAATACTACATAAATTCACGCACCCAGTTTATACCATACTGCACAAATTGCCCAATAGTAGATAACACATGAAGGCGATTTAGATGGTCTTTATTCATATAATTTGCAGATGATCTGACTTTTTCCTTCTTCATATTACAAAAAAAAATAAAAATGAAAAAACCTTTTATACCTTCAGTAAATGTTTAAGGTGAAAATATTCATATACAGCAGCAGAAGGAAACCATTGGAACTTGTTTAATTAAAAATATAAACATTCTTATTTTTCTAATAAGAGCTGTAGACATATAGGTTCTTCTGGCATGTGTTCTCAGGTCCATTTGCTTAAGAGACTGAACACCCAAGCAGTGAGAATGTCTTGTCCTCCCCCTTTTCCTCCTTCCCCCCACTCTACTAGAGCAGACCATTCCAAGAGTGTTAAGGTCATTAACCAGCTGGCTTTTGTGCACACAGGCGCACACACACAAAGCAAGCAAGATCTAACATAGCTGCCTGAACAGTATCTTATTTTGAGAGATGAGAATGGGGGGAGGGGAAACCAGTTTCCTTTACTGCCAGTACCTTAATTTTAACCCCCTGAACAAACACCCACTCACACTTCATAAAAAACACACCCACACTGCCGTTAATAGCACAAAATCCTTCACTGACTTCAGTAGGGTCAGGATTTCACCCACAATTTATAAAGCTAACCACAAGGTCATAATGCATCTTTGGAACTTGAGCAAGCAGGAGATGGCCATTCTTTATGGCTGGGTGGTAAGAGCACCTATGCACGTATGACGTATTTGCACATGACACAGAAACCTGATATACTGAACTTTCGAATCTTCAAACCTGCACTAGAGGTGCAACAGGTATACTGAAAGTTCTTAATGAGTTCAGCTTGGGGAGCTTTTAAAGAATTCATTTGTTAAGCAGGGGCTGGGACCCAGGGAACCGAATTGAGTTCCCAGCTCTGCCAGTGACTTCCTGTGTGACTCTGGGCAATTCATTTTGGGAGCTATCTGGGCCCCTCTGAACGCAGAGGCAAAAATTCCATTGACTTCAGTGGGTGCAGGATTTCACCTTAATCTCTGTGACTCAGTTCTCCATCTGTAACATGGGAACAGTATTTGCTTTCTTCCACCCCTTGTTCATCATTTCTCTTGATGATACAAAATATTTCTTACTACGCATACTACACTGACTTGCATGATGGGTCCCAAACAGGACTGGGACCCTACTGTAATAAAAATAATATATAATAAAACAGCTAACATTTAAGTTTTTGTGTACAAAATTTACACAGTTTTATTCATGATACACATATTACTTGGTTTTAAACAAAACTGAAGAAATCTGTCAGATCAATTTACAGTGAGGCTTTGTCTACACTGGAACTCTCCTGCCGACAAAGCTACCACCGCTCATTGGGGGTGAATATTTATGTTGGTGGGAGAGCTCGCTTCTGCTGACAAACTGCACGCCTTTAATGGCACAGCTGTGTCGCTAAAAGGTGCTTAGCCAAATAGACAGCACAAATTAAAGCTGTCCCTCAAAGACTGAGCTATCAGTCACTAACGAAGGTAAAAGAGCAACCACATGATCTGTTCTTCAGACTTCTTGGTGTGAGTGGACACATGGCTCCTCCAAAGCTGCTGCTACATCTGCCCATGCACACCAAGAGGTCTGAGGTTAATGCCTTTTGTTTCCAAACTGCGCTGTCAGCAGGCTGTAATTGCCACTTTTCTTTTCCTCAGACCGCTGGTATCATTTTCCCAGCCACAGTGTATGTACCTTCAGCGCAGTAAATATGACAAGTTGCTTTTGCAAGAGACACTGCGGATTTAATGAATTGAAGGCTAAAGATTCTCAGTAATCACTCAAATTCAAAGTCATGCAAAGACCTGTTCTGCAATGTATCCTGAGCCAAACAATTCTAAATTTAGAATAAATGGCAAGTTTTAATTTTCCATCAAGTCATTCATTTATAATTGTATTTTAGTTCGACAGACACATTTACTTGGAGAAACAATATAATGGTGTTTCTCAAACTAAGGCCACTGCTTGTGTAGGGAAAGTCCCTGGCAGGCCGGCGCAGGCTGAGGGACACACTGGCCACCACTTCCAGCAGCTCCCATTAACCTGGAGCAGCGAACCGTGGCCAGTGGGAGCCGCGATCAGCTGGACCTGCGGACAGGGCAGGTAACAAACCGGCGCAGCCTGCCAGGGGCTTTCCCTACACAAGCGGCGGCCCCAGTTTGAGAAATACTGGTTTATAAGATATCAGTCTATTTGGGGATTCTTTTATTATTAATGTTTTTTCTCTGATTAAGCCATAAATTGACCCCAGATCATATATACATGAACTGGAGTCTTGAGGTAATTGATTATTGCTTATGATTTTTACTACTGTAGTGCCTGAAGGCTCCAGTCAAGATCAGAGCCTCACAGTATTGTGCCATACACTAAACATAGTAAGAACTATGCTTACAATTTACATACCCCAGCAAATTGCCAAGACAGACAAAAGGTGGGAGAAAGGGAGTATTATCATATCCCTTTTACAGATGGAAAACTGAGGCATGAGAGATTAAGTGGCTTGCCAAAAACTAAGTTCTTTGGGGCAAAGATTGTCTATTATATGCATGTACATTGCCTAGGACAACAGAGCTCCAACCTGGTTGAGGTCGCTAGGTGCTATCTCAATATCAATACATAATAAAAATCACACAGGAAGCCTGTGGCAGAGCTAGGAACTGAACCCAGATCTCTGGAGTCTCAGTCCAGTGCCTTCACCATGGGAGCATCCCTTCCATTAAGTTTAAAGGATAAATGTGTTGCTCTGTTGCAAGTGGCCTACTGCAGACTCATTGGGTTTACTGTTTCACAAGCTAGAACTAGCCATATTTTTCTGCTGATTACTCTGTGTGGTCCTAAATAAATGATACTGTAGTATGAGTTATTGTACACTGCACACAGGCACCTCTGTTTCACAATAAAAAACTTTTTGCAACTAAGTTACTGAACCTGCAATGACTTATGCACACGGGGAGTCCCACAAAAGTTGGGATCACTTGCAGTATGTAAAGATACGCACTAGGTAAACTATTGCACTAGGATCCCTTGTGCAGGCCATTCATCCATCCTAGTTAAGTCAACAGAACCCACATGAGTGGGGAGGTCTGCATTAGCAGATTCCCAATTCAGGGTAGGACCTTTGAACACGAAAGGATTCACAAATTGTTCAGAAATAAACTATACAGTGATAATAAAAAGATTAAAAACAGAGTTCCTGCCATCAATGGCTAATTCTTGAAAAGGATTGAAAGACATTATACCTGTTGATGAAAACAGGTCTAGAGTGTTCAAGTACCAATATTCAAGTTTCTTTGAAGCACATAACTATTCATTTCAAAACAAGAAAGCCCATGAATTGCCTACAGTTCCAAACGAAGAGTATTGTTGTAACTGACTTTTCCTGGTTATTTATTGAAAAAAAAAATTCTGGTTCTTGAGACAAAGGAGTTCACATGAAGTACCTCAGAGGACGGTTAGCATTCCCCTCTGGAATACCTGGTGCCAGGATAAAAATAGAAAAATTAACTAACTCATTATGCAGTTACAGCTTACACAAGTATCCAAGGGCAGAATTTGGCTTCAAGACACTGTCAAAGCCTCATGAACTTTTTCTATATTTCCTTTTCCTTCACTGCCGACTACTAAGGTACAGTAAATAGGAACAACCTCCTTTATAATCACCTACCTTCTCCTGTTTATTCATTCAATAATGCCACAGTCACAGGAATGAAGTGTGAAGTCAAATGTTTGTGGCATTGCTAAGTAAATCAAGGAAGACGAGTTTTTAACATAAAAGGTAAAAAAAGTTCTCTTTAAACACAGCTCTTTAATCAGTGAAAAATCAAAGATACTAAAAAGAACAGTATGGGTACACTACAGGATCTATTGATTTCAGCTGGCCTCTGAAGACCGAAATATAGACTGTGATACAGATCAGGGTGTTGTCAGGGGAATGGTATTTGATTATGTACTGCTGCTGTCCGATAGGAGGCATATGTTGACTGTACTGCATTTTGTTATTTTGCATAACTTGCGGAGGTTGCATTTGGGTGCCTTTTATTAATTCTAAACACCAAGAGGAAATAAAGGAGTAAAATATTGTATTTGCATGACAGATTTTAAAAAATTTAACAAAAGTTCATGGGTTTTTTTTTTTAAATTTGCCTGAGCAAAGATTCTCTGAAACTCAACAACAAGAACCTTGTTAAATATTATATTATTCCTTGGAACTCATTTCATCCAATACTATACAAAAAGGAACCAGGCATTCTACTGAGCTTTCATTTATGCTTTATAATAGGAAAATGTGACACATTTCCAAATTTAATTACCAAAAAACTTCTTCTTTTCTTTTCCTAGGACATCTAATGTAACTATAATGAACACAGAGTCGTGGACTAAACAATGCAACTTAGTAGCACAGGACAAAAGGTCATTTGGAAGGGATGTGCCTTTAAGAGCTTACAAAGGCTTGGTCCTCACTCCTGTATTAAAAGAGGAAGCATATCTCAGTAACGGAAGGATGCCCACTTTAAATAAGGAAATGAGTTTGCAGGATGTACACATGCTGCTTTCTATTAATGATAAGCAAAGTCTACAGAAAAGAGCAGTAGACTGCTTTAGCTTTGGGAAATGAAGCCTTTTTGTGGACTATCTGTGAAGAACTTCTAACATAAACAGACTGCAAATAAATGTCCTCTACCATTATTCTTGACTGATTTATGTTTGCATAATGACGGTTAGCAAATACTGATTACTATATTTCACAGACAAGAGCTATAATTACTGACTAATAATCTTATATGAAGGCCAAAGAATGACAGGTAGTGGTTTGGGGTGCCAAAGAGGTTCGTTAAAATGCTTCAAGTGTTCCTGAGCAAGCTAGACTCCTTATTCAAAACTACTAGATTGTATGTAAGGTCATCTGAGAATATAACACTAATCTAGTCAAGTTTGATAAACTGTCACTAAATTATTGATTTATTGTTATTCACCGTTACATTTTTTAGACTTTGTTCATAACTGTAGTAAAAAAAGGATTCTGCAATGCACCATGGAAGTGTGCATTTAATAACAGATAGTAAATGTTAAATAAAAATAAAAACCACTGACTGCTTGTCATAGTCTCATTTTATTCCTAAATTTTCAGTTTCCCTCATGATTAAATGTAATTAGGCTGAGGTTAATGTGTATACATACATCAGGTATAATCCCAGTCAAATAACTTTGTTAAGATAGAGGGGATAACCCTCACAAGAAACCCAAACAACTGAAAGAATGAAAATTCACAGTTTAAGTTAACCAAAAACTAGTTTAACCCTGCCTTTTTGCAATCCCAAGATCCAACCTTCCCTTCTATGTTTATATTATAACTACTTATAAAATGTGTTTATTTTGGATCAAATGATTTTTCTAGGAACTTTAAGGAGACCACAGCGTCTGGTTTAAAATTGATTTTATGTCTAAATTCTAGACTTGCTAACTCAGTGTCGAATGACTCTTGCATTACTGGTTGCATGTAGGATTGGGCCCTATGATTCTGTGATCGAGCAGTTTTGAGAGGTGGTGAGCACAGCACAGTAAGCACTGTAACAACTGCTGAGCCTGCTAAAAGAAGGTATGTCAGCAGACCTTGTATACAGAGTGAAATTCACCTCTTTGCAGCAGGTCAGAACAAGGGCTATATTTGTCTTATATCACAATGTAAACCCTATTTTGAGGCCTTCAGTGTGACTTCATTGGATCTTCCGCCGGTCCTGTAAACAGGCATGAATTTTTACCCACCACAAAACAGCAGTCACTAAAGTGCAGGTCAAATCATTGCGGCATGGATCTGGAAGGACCTGGTGCATCAAAGTAGCTGTAATCTTTACATCTTCCTGTCCACAATGATAGAGCACAAGATGGGAGGATACAATGTATATTGTTCAGAATTTGTGCATTTCCACCACTGGTAACAACATCCATGAGCTTTTTTTGCTCACGATTGTGGGAAATTTTGTTGCTGGTGCCAAGTGTTAATACCACTGGTGACAACAACTTTTTAGCCTAATCTACACTGACTCAAATGTTATGTGAAAGGTTTTTTAAAAAAATTATTTGACTAAAATTATATAAACATCTAATTCCAAAATACAAAAATGTTGTTGTAGCAAAACTACGTGCACCTCTAAAGTTGTGGATGTATCAACATTTCCATTATGAACTCCTATTTTATAATTCAGCTGTACAAAATTGCTTTTAGTCTGAAATTTGGCATACAAATCTCAGTGTAAAAACATTTTTTTTTAATTCTCTACAAAGTTAGTGTTAAGTTACATACGCCTTTAAAAAAGTCACTGAGATAAAACTCTTTCAGGTGGAGAGCAAGAAAGAAATTAAAACTGGCCAACCAATTTCATTTACAAACATAGCTTAACACTTTTTTTCAGCCAAACATTTAAAAGTATTTTCAGCAAGCAGACTTTATGCACATGCATGACTACCAGATGAATATAAATAGACCACAACAGCTCCCAAGAGTTGTTACTGTCTATTGGGTCAATAATAACAACAACAACAACTAAGAAGGATTTAACAAGCAGGACCATAATGGCCCCATTACTTTCTGATGGGTAAATAATACATGTTTTCTAAACCACAATACATGCCAAAATCTGTGTTTGCCTTACAGGCTGTAAAGGATCCAAACAAACCAATAGGATTTATCAGGCAAATAATACGTTTATGGAAGCAAAATATATGTTTGACTAAGCAAATAATGTACTTAAAAATCAACTGAAAGATGAACTAAGAAGATGACTTTCAACACGCACATATTTACAGGGATCTCTGAAACTGATGAGGTGCCTCTGTAAGGCAGTAACTAAAAACAAAACCAAGAAATTTTAAAGATAACAGTTCTTTTAATGGCCACTTTTTACAAAACTACCTCAACTACCAACTCCGTTTCAATCCTTATGTTCTCTTATAGTCAAAACTACTGCAAATTGTGGATACAAAAACAACTATAGATGTTACAACCCTCCAGGGTTCTAAATGCTGTCACATTCTTCAAGTGAACTGCATTTCATGGGACATCCTGTTTTAAGGCATTTTCCTAACCATGTCCCAGCATGCTTCTGAACTTAGCTAATGTTGATCTTACGCTGTCTGATCTCCTCTAATACTATCACTTTCCGCTCTGCTTTGCCTGAAGCATGTGAGCAAAGCTAGGAGGGAAGCATTCACGGAATGAAAAAGAAACTACTGACGGAAAAACCATGAACAGTGCTCCCATGCTGTGGTGGGTGGTGGTGGGTGGAAGAGAAATAAGACATAAAAGGCTGGTCTACACTAAGTCATTAAATCAACAATCCCAGCATTAGGTCAAATTTATAATGTGCGTGTCTGCACTAAGAGCTCTTCTTGCCAACCTAAAGGGCTTTTAAAATCGACACCTGTACTCCATCTCAATAAGAGGAGTAGTGCTAGATTCGACCTTCACAGGTCGAATTAAGGTAGTGTAGCCACGGCACAGTTTATTTCAACTTGTTTGGCCTCTGGGAGGTGTCCCAGAGTGCTCCAATGTGTCTGCTCTGGACAGCACTTTCAACTCGACTGTACTTCAGCCAGGTAAACAGGAAAAGCCTTGGGAACTTTGAATTTCATTTCCTGTTTGATCAGCATGGAGAGTTCACCACCACAGCTGACCATGGCTGCCCAAGTATGCAAACGCGCTCCAGCGTGGAGCACACAGGAGACACTGGATCTGATTGCTGTGTGGGGAGAAGAGTCTGTGCAGGCATAGCTCCGAACCAGCAGAAGAAATGCTGATATCTATGCCAAAATTACACAAGGCATTGGGGTAAAAGGGACACCAGAGACACACAGCAGTGTCACGTGAAAATAAAGAAGCTCCGGCAAGCGTACCAGAAGACGAGGGAGAAAATAGTTGCTCTGATGCTGACCCACAGACATGCTGCTTCTATGACCAGCTGCATGTGATTCTAGGCAGGGACCCCACCAGTACCCCAACACTCTCCCTGGATACCTCCCAGGGGCCCCAAGCGGCCACGGGCAACAACGAGGAGGACATTGTTGATGAGGAAGAGGAGGAGAATGCACAGCCGGCAAGCGGAGGATCCATTCTCCCGAACAGCCAGGACCTTTTCCTAACTCTGGAGCCAAGGAGTCACTGGTGCAGGATTGTGATGGTGGAGAATGCACCTCTGGCGAGTACATGCTATTAATAACAGTACAGGAGTTAAATGCAATTGTGGTTACTGTTTAATTTGAAGTAAACAATTGGGATACAGCGCAGCCAGGCAAAGGGTGCTCCCCAGAAAAGCCTCTTTATGTGCCAAGAGTTTCCACACTAAAGAACGTCTCAGGTGTGCCCTCACACCGCCCATCCTTTTGTGTGTACTTACCATGCCTGCCTGCAAACCGAAATCTGCTGCCCAGCGCTCTGCAACGTGTTGTACTTCACTGGCAGGCTCTTCTTTTAAAACACAAAATTAGGCCGAGTACCTCGGGGAATATATTTACTGCTGTGAATTGTTTCATTCATTGCAACAGTTAACCTTTTGTTTTCAACAACGTATGCTTTTCCTTGCAGCTGCAACATTTTCTCTGGGTGCTTCCTCCACTCCAGCACAAAGGCTGTCCCAGATTAGAAGGCAAAAAAAGCGGACAAGGGAATGCATGGTCTGTGATTTGATGCATTCCTCCGAGGCTGACAGGGCCCAGCTGAGTGCATGGAGGCTCACACTGTCAGAAAGCATGTGCACCGACCAAGAGGGCAGGAAAGCAAGTGGGGAACAAGAGCGTAACACTCAAGAGGAGATGTTGTGGCTTATGGGGGAGCAAACAGACATGTTTGCTGAGGTGCAGGAAAGGCAGCTAGACTTTAGAGTCCCGCTGCACCCAATGATGAACCAGCTGCCCTCCTCACCAAGTTCTCTATCCTCTTCTCCCAGATGTCCTAGAATGCTGGGGTATAGGGGGAGTTCTGTTATTCCTTGAACTCAGCTGCAGGGGATGCTTCATGGAGCAGAAAGCTCTCATTCTCACAGCTGTGATTGCTAGACAGTGAAATTGTAATACGCTATGTGTCCATGCCCCTCCCTCCCTGTGTTATCAGCCCCTTGCCTGGTTACCATTGCTATTCATTGCTGTCTCTGTTCAGTGTTTGTTAGCATAATAAAAATGCATGAATTGAGGACAAGAGGCTCTTTATTCACTGTGCACACTGTGGTTGGTGAGGGTTTAGTTTACGGGGCAGTACATGTGAAAAGGGGGCAGGGTTGGTACAGAACAACACAGAACTGTCACATCAGTGTTGGATCATTCATGAAACTGGCTTTCAAAGCCTCTCAGAGATGCAGTGAGCCTCTATGTGCTCTTCTTATTGCCCTGATGTCTGGCTGCTCATAATTGGCAGCCAGGGGATCTGCCTCAACCCCACCCTGGCAGAAACTTTTCCCCCTTACTTTCACAGATAGTATGTAGAACACAGCAAGCAGCAAAAATAGGAATACTGCTTTCGCTGAGGTCTAACCTAGTGAGTAAACTGTGCCAGCGCCCCTTTAGATGTCCAAAGGCACATTCTACCACCACTCTGCACTTGCTCAGCCTATGGTTGAACTGCTCCTTATTGCTGTCCAGGCTGCCTGTGTACGGCTTCATGAGCCACTGGAGCAAGGGGTAGGCTGGGTCTCCAAGGATAACTATTGGCATTTCAACATCACCAACAGTAATTTTCCGGTTTGGGAAGAAAAGTTCCTTCTTGCAGCTTTCTGAAGAGACCAGCGTTCCTAAAGATGCGCACGTCATGTACCTTTCCCGATCACCCCATGTTGATGTCGGTGAAACGCCCCCTGTGATGCAGTAGCGCTTGCAACACCATTGAGAAGTACCTCTTCTGGTTTATGTACTGTTTGACATGGTGGTCTGGTGCCAAGATAGGGATGTGAGTTCTGTCTGTCGCCCCACCACAGTTAGGGAACCCATTACAGCAAAGCCATCCACTATGTCCTGAACATTTCCCAGAGTCACGACCCTTCTTAGCAGAAGTGAATTGATTGCCCCGGATACTCGGATTACAGCAGCCCCCACAATAGATTTACCCACTGCAAACTGATCCCCTACTGACCGGTAGTAATCTGGCATTGCAAGCTTCCACAGGGCTATTGCCACTCACTTCTCAACTGTCAGAGCAGGTCTCATTTTGATATTTCTGCGCTTCAGGGCTGGGGAAAGCAATTCGCAAAGTTCCATGAAAGTGGCCTTAGGCATTCGAAAGTTATGCAGCCACTGCTCCTCATCCCATACCTGCATCACGATGCGGTCCCACCAGTCTGTGCTTGTTTCCCGGCCCAGAAGCGGCATTCCACTGTGTCAACAAGCCTGGCTACCACTGCCAGTATGTGTGAATGCGCTATTGCATGGCTTCCAGCATAGCTATTTGTGTGGCATCACATTCTTCAACGTGGCTGCTCCTGGCTAGGCTCTGCAAATACCGCAGGATGATTCACAAGGTGTTTGTGATGCTCACAACAACAGCGTACAAATGACTGGGGTCCATGCTTGCTGTGCTATGGCATCTGCATGAGTAACCCAGGCTTTTAGGCATGAAAATGATTGTTTGCCCTTGCTTTCAGGGAGGGAAGGAGAAGCCAAGTGCATCATGGGGGCCTGACAATATGTACCCAAAACACCTCATGAAAATGTTTTTGTCCCATGAGGCATTGGGAGCCTAACCCAGAATTCCAATCGGCAGCAGAAACTGAGCGATAGCTGCCCACAGTGTATTGCTCCGTGAGTCGATGCTACCCATGGTAATGGGGATGTGCTCCACTGACAAAATATGCATAGTGGGGACATACACCATCAATTTCATAAAATCGGAGGCTACCCAGGTCGACTTTAATAAATTCGACCTAATTTGGTAGAGTAAACAAGCCCAAAGATGGGCAGGAGAGGAGCACAGAAAGTACCATGAGGAGGAAGGAACACAATACCAAAGGGAAAGGAACCAATGGCAAGACAGAAGGGAATGAATGAAAGGAGAGAGAAAAAGACACTAAAGACAGGCAAGAGATAAAAAGTTCCACATTTCAGGAATCAAGGTACTACACTGAGTGGATCTTTGCAGTGCTGGGACGTTGTGAGGCATGGTATCAATAGCTAACTGAAATAAGCTAAAAATGTACATTAAAATCTAACTAAAATGTAGCCAAACGCTAAATATACTATATTTATTTTGGTTTTAAATGTCAGGGGGTTTCTATTTAATGTATATTAATTTATTTCTGTTATTTATAGAACAGCGGAGGTGGACTCAGAGGATTTGTTTCTTTTTTTCTCTCTACAGGCATGCTACATTCTAGGTATATCATGAAAGATACACATCCTAAATGAAATCTGAGAAGGCTAAAGAATACTAGTTCTGGGGCTGACAGAAAGAAACAGTCAGCAGTTAAATTTAAGAAGATAATCGAACAATGACCACAAGGAAAAACATGAAAAAGCCCTACAAAGGAAGGCTACAGGAAAAGGGTACACATAGTAAAGTCTCAGAGCTCAACTTGAAAGGAGGCAACTGCAAGACTAATCAACGTAAGGCGGTTAAAGAAAAAACAAAAACAAAAACAACCCTATAGTAGTTGGCAGTGGATTCTTTGTTATTTTTGTCCTGTGGCCCAGGTAAATCTTTACAGTCTTTCTGGAAAAAAAGATTTATACTAAAGTGAGCCAAACATTTGAACAAGACCGTTATTTAGTCACAGCAGCAAAATGTTCTGTTTCCCTTAGACTGTTTGGAGAGCACTTCCTAAAGGGAAGGTGGTGAAGTCTGCATCATTAGTGTGCATTTATTTTTAAATGGAGTTCCTGTTGAATAAAGAATTTCTTTCATATTTTGCAGGGACGACAAAGTGCACACGAGTCTTCGACAGGTACATAGCTACCGTTGGTCTGCAAGTTAATGATAATTACTGAAACAATATGACTCGATAAATCTTCACTTGTTCATTCTTTCAGATGCAAAGGAAATTCTATATTCAATCCTGAGTTCCTGGAACAAAACTGAAACCTAATCTCTGCCATTCAATAATATGAAAAAGTAAATTAAAACAGAATCTTGCCTCCTTTTACTACAACAAATATAAAGAAACTATGACCATTTTTAAGGGGAAGCAGTGTTTTCTCACATAACATCTCTCACACTTTCAGTATATTTTAAACCAATTACACTTTGGGAATTGTCACTGGTCTCCAAAGGACTGTGCTGCTAAGAGAAAGAAATCAATTAAGTGATGATATAAAGCTGCTTTCTGAAGGATTTATGCTCCTTCTGTGGAGAGTCTTGATGATACCAAGATGTTAATGAAATCAGTATTTCCTAGATAAAGATCTACACGGAATTTGTCTATGTAATACCAAGAATGTCTTTCAAAAGCAGTCATTCAGCAATACACCAGCTTTACAAAATATCCACTATTATAGACAATCATTTCAATGAACATTAATATGATACACCCCTACCCCAATATAACGCTGTCCTTGGCAGCCAAAAAATTCTTATTGCATTATAAGTGAAACTGTGTTATAGTGAACTTGCTTTGATCCGCCGGAGCGCGAGCCCCACAACCTCGAAGCGCTGCTTTACCACATTATATCCGAATTCGTGTTATATCGTGTCACGTTATATCGGGATAGAGGTGTATTAGAAATAATTCAGAGAAAGCTATCTTAAAATGTTTGTTCAATAGATAATCTATGAAGCTAAGTATGATTACCATACATAAGTGTAGGAATTCAGCAGTGAATTTCCAGGTTTAGAATAACAGACCTAGACTAGTAAATAGCCAGTATTTTAAAAGTGGCCCTCAAATCTAATCTTTCTGGATTATATTCCTTTACATGGTTCCCTTGCAAAGTTCAGGACATATTTTTCAATGTAACGGAAATCTTCATTTAATGGAAATGCCATATGTCTATATTTATTTTTGGTGAAGATCACTAATCTTCTAGATCCAAATGCTACCTGTATGACCACCTGACAAACTAATCAAACATTATTCTGATCACTGAAAAGTTTAACTGTGCATGTTAATGTTCAACAGTTCAGTGGTCATAAAGAAACACTAAATACAATACAGATGTAACCACACTGTCTAAAGTTAAAAGGCACACAACTGGAAAGTTAAAAGAAACTTCGTTCCAGCCATCAGACCATTGAAAAAAAAATCACCAGCACATTGTTTGTCAAAACTGTAGATATTTACCTATCTCCATGAGACGTTATTAATAAATGTTTGTAGAGTTAAATGAAATTCTCAGAGGGAAGGTACTACAGAAATCCAAAGTCTGATTACCACACAACACCGGCTCTCTATCCAATCTGTGTTTACAAAATGATGGAAACTGCAGACATTCCTTCATGGGCAGTGAAGGGGAAGTTTTTTCCTTACAGGTAAGTCCTATAAATTCTATAAAGTCCTATAAATTCCTTACAGGTAAGTCCTATAAACCAAAAAATTCTATATATACTTAAAAGGCACTAAAGACATTATTATAATTGAGACCTTTCTGGTCTCTCCCACCAACAGAGGTTGGTCCAATAAAAGATACTACCTCACCCACCTTGTCTCTCTAATAACTTTTCTTGAACTCCTTTAAACCAACTATGAGACTTTAGTAGAAAAATAAAAATTCTACAGGAAGGTAACTTTTCCATAAGTGGTGTTAAATCTCATATACTACAAGGGTCAAGACAGCACAGTAACTGGATGGGGGACTTCCGTAGGCCAGCTCTCAAATACTACAGGAACTGGTACTGAAAACTCACAAGAGACTTTTCACTCTGAAACTCTACTAAACCAATGTTTCGGGATGGTCTTCAGTAGCAATGTGCTGATGGTGCCATTGTTTGAGTGTGATATCACTGAGGTCATAACCACTTATGGCCAGTAGAGATCTCAAGGCACGTTTTTGTATGAGATATATTAAAATCCAGCATCCTGGGCAAATTCCTGTTTTTGTATTTCCATATTGTCCATCTTAACTCATGCTTTGGTTTTACTAGACTGTAGGTTTCTTCACTCTGTGTTCTAATCTGTTGTGTGGCAATTAGTGTATAATTCCACACAACGTGACGTAAAACAATTATAAAGAATAGATAAAATGACTCTAATGCATTCTTAATATGTAGCCTGCATATGAAATTTTTAAGTTTATAAAGTTTGGGATTCTTCTGGATAAAAGATGCCAAAAGAATACTATTTATTATAAGGGAGAGAATAAAAAACACAGTAAAACCAAAGATCTCTCCCTCTTGCATGTTTCTTACTAGTTTGTTACTGTCAAACAGATGGTTAAGGGTTAATGCCTCTTTTACCTGTAAAAGGTTAAAAAGTTCACCTAGCCTAGCTTACACCTGACCAGAGGAACCAATGGGGGAACAAGATGTTTCAAAAGGAAGGAGGGAAGTTTTTCCTGTTTAGCAGTTTCCAGTTTCAGCCGGAGAGAAAAGATCAAGGAACAGCTCTTATCGAGTAGTAAGTTTTAGAAGGAATAGATTTTATGTTTATGTCTTTGTACCTGTCTTATGCAATTAGGTAGAATCAATTGGGTATTGGTATTTTTTGTAACTAAATTGGCCAGGGGAACATCCTGTGTTTGAATCTGTTGTCTGTGAGAGTAGTGTATGCTAATCTCCCGAGGTTTTTCTTTTACCTTTATTTTCTTTAATAAAAGCCTTTTTCTATACTGATTGATTTTTCCTCGTTTTGATCAAGGATTGATCGGGATCACAGGGACTGGTGGGGAAACAAGGGGATGGTTAAATTTCTCCTTGTTTTAAGATCCAAGGGGTTTGGATCTGTGTTCACCAGGGAATTGGTGAAGTCCCTCAAAACTACCCAGAGAAAAAAGTAGTGCTTGGGGGATGGTGGCAGCGATACCAGATCTAAGCTGGTAATTAAGCTTAGAAGTGTCCATGCAGGTCCCCACATCTGGACCCTAAAGTTCAGAGTGGGGAAAGAACCTTGACAGTTACGAAGGACAAATATGAAGAGGGAAGAAGATTTTTGATTGGATATCGAATTTACCTACAGAAGTTCAAAGATGAATTTGTAACTCATAAATAGGTTTTGTGATACCTTTTTTTAAAGGAGCATAAATAAATTGTATCAAGACTTCATCCATGTGTCCAACACAAATGTTAGTGCTTTTGTTCAATATTTTATTATATTCAAACATTCTTATAAGAAAAATTTCTCCCATAAAAAGTTTCAGAAAGTGATATCACAGCATGAGATTAACTGTACCATTGAGAAGACAAAGGAAGTGTTTTGATGACAGAAGAATCATGATGTAGAAAATGTTTGTGACAGTATAGCACTCATTTTCTCTAGGGATCCCTGTGGTGGGCAAGGTGAAGCAGAATACTGTAGCTTGCCAAAAAGCAGCAGTTTCAGCAACTGTACTCAAGAGTTTTAAAAAACTGCCAAGTTTTACAGATACGTCAATGCCAAATCAGGCCTCCTCACAGCCCGGCTGAGATTTGTGCTGGCAGAATGGCATTCCATTCCAACCAATGTCCATCTCTGATTATGTATTTCAAGAAGACTGGCAGAACTTTAAAATTTTACAGCACATCTACCAGCCAGAGGCTAGTATCAAAGACAAGTAGACAGGGTGGCGAGAAGAGCAGCAGGGAGATGGGTGCACTAGCTGGTGAAAAATCACAGGCCCGTTGGCCATTTGTTAAGAATGGAGAGGGTACTGGGATTTTCCAGCCAGTTACCTTGACACTAGTCAGGGGCTAACACTTTTGTATCAGTGTAAATATTCACGAATCCCTCTTTCTCAAATGGAGCTTGTTTTCTCTCTCTTTCCCTTCCCACTCCAGAATCTCTTGACTATTGGGTGGTCTTTTATTCCCCCTATCCCCTCTCTGCCAGCTGTTAATTTACCCCCTCACTCAGTCTCCATTTTTAGGATTATCTAGCCAGAGGTGAAAGTGGGCCGGTATGGCCTGGCACGGCATACTGGTAAGAAGTAGCCGCCGGTACCGGCCTGTATGCAGCCCATGTTAAAGCACTGCTGTGGCAGCACTTTAAGGTTTCTGCCCCTTTTGCACCCCCATCCCCAGTGCCACTGACGGGGGTGGGCGAGGGCAAAAGGGGCAACTGCCCCAGGGACACGATTTAAAAGGGCCTGAGGCTCCCAGTCGTGGCTGCTGCTACTGTGAATCGCTGCTGGAGCCCCAGGCTGACCCCCCGCCCCAGCTCCACCCCTTCCTCCCGAGGCCCCTTCCCTTCTGGGGGCTCGGAGCCAGGAGGCCGTACTGGTAAGTATTGTATCTTACTTTCACCCCTGA
This sequence comes from Chelonoidis abingdonii, assembly GCF_003597395.2. Taxonomy (NCBI): domain Eukaryota; kingdom Metazoa; phylum Chordata; order Testudines; family Testudinidae; genus Chelonoidis; species Chelonoidis abingdonii. The sequence goes on along the minus strand of NC_133770.1, from coordinate 175,758,692 downwards.
ATCTAGTTCTGTGAATAGCTCAGTTGTCTGCCTAAAAATGTTGCTCACAGCTTTCCTGAAAAAAGAACAGGAGTACTTGTGGCACCTTAGAGACTAACAAATTTATTTGAACATAAGCTTTCATGGGCTACAGCCCACTTTATTGGATGCATAGAATGGAACATATAGTAAGGAGACATACATGAAAAGGTGAGAGTTGTCCTACCAACTCTAAGAGACTAATTAAGAGAAAAAACTTTTGTAGTGATAATCAAGATAGCCCATTACACACAGTTTGACAAGAGGTGTGAGAATACTTAACACGAAAGCTTATGCTCAAATAAATTTGTTAGTCTCTAAGGTGCCACAAGTACTCCTGTTCTTTTTGAGGATACAGACTAACACGGCTGCTACTCTGAAAGCTTTCCTGAGCAACCTCACAACAAAACTAGCATAACTGTTAGTTTCATAGTTACCCATATGATTATGAATAGTAGCAGTGAAACTGATCATGTCTATTTCGCTGCTACTTCACCGAAGACAGCACTATATCAGCTTATCTTTACAGTCATGAGGATTAGACATTTTTAATAAAAACATCAAAGCTGTATAAATTGGGGGGTGGTGCCTCCACATTTGTCAGTGAACTTTTCCCTCCGTACTTGCCATTGGAATTTTTAAGCCCTGACTACCCCAGGGAGTACCTAACTATAATGGGTATTTGTGTCCTTTACTTTTCATGGAATTCACAAAGGAGTGGCTAGCTTCCCCACAGAATGAAATGAAAAATGCTGGAGGAGAAGAAATAGCTAATTCAGAGAATGCTGAAGTTGCACCCGGAATTCCTCTCCTCTGTTGATTATTCTGCTTGTCAGCCCAGGACACTTTTGACCAGAGTCATCGACTGGGACCAGCAGGATATTATCTTTAAGTTATAATAAAAACAATATGAAACAGTTTGATAATTATGTCATTATGATGCAGTGTGAGGCATATGACTGAAGTATTAGATAACAATATAAAATAGATTTCATTACGGCGACAGCCTGTTTAGTTGGTAAGGATTCTGGGCTGCGCAGCTATAATGATCACTAAAGCCTGACAGTCAGAGATACTATGAATGAAATTAGTGATTTACATTGATGGGCATTTCAGTATTCATAAACACAGTAAATAGTACAGTAGGCATTCTATCGCTCTTCAGAAAGTATATATGGTTAGTTTATCTTTGAACTATATTTATATATGATGGTGAAAGCACTCCTTAAAAATAAAAAAGCTTCAAGTTGTGCTTAGGTTCTTTTCCCTTGAAGGTTAAAGGAAACCAATATCAAATTTGAACAAGCCCCATAATACAATGCTGTTCTTGTCGGGAGCTCTGAATCAGCTCTGCAGTGCATAGTGTACATATTAAAAAACAGCTGTTTGGTGACAGACTGCTAGCTGGGAAGTTAAAGCTGAGTGAAGTGGTTAACCCACATCCCTTCCCCACTGATAAAGTGCTTTGATAAGCAGGCCATACTGGTGAAAACTAGCAACAGAGCCAGGACTGAGCCGCTTAGGAATGAATGTATGACTTGTTTGGTGGAAGCAGCCTGAACCTTTTGCCTAGTGCTCCTCAGTTGTTATTTTACCCCCTTATTCATTTTTGGTGTATGATCGTTTTTTTTGTCTGCTTGCAGCAAAACCAATTCTTTGATATGTCAAAGCAATATCCTGTGCATATGGGAAATAAAAATATAAAACTCTGCTAAAAAAATTCCCTTAGTATAACCTTTTATAAAAAGCGTTTTCCTCATCCAAAACGTTACCAGCAAGGCAGTGTTTAAAAAAAGCTCTCCACTGAAATATGCTTGTCTGGCTCAACCACAAGCCAGCAACATATGGGCATAAATTTTTGCCTGTTTATTAACAAAAAGTAATTCCGAGTAAAAAGATTCTTTGTGATTAATTTTTGAGTGTCACCAGAGCAGCTTTAGAAATAAACTCATTAAGTGCACGTCATTTAGACATTTCCAAAAAACCTATTAATATTTTAACAAATATTAAACTCTAGGAGTTTGTCCCCAACTTATATATATGTTTAAAAGCCACTAGTATAAAAATGTTTGTCTTACCATGCCATGTATTTAAATCATTTGAAAAGCAGATTATAAATAAAGATTACCATTCCACAAATGGAATGGGGTCAAATTTCAATAAAGTTCAATTGGTAGAAGGTGTTGGAAATAGTTCCTTCACAGTATGCTGAAAGTTTATCTCACTAGGAAAATATGCTGGTCCATTTTTAATATTTCATTGATAATAAAGTCTTCATCCTGCAGTTGCTCTGGCACTTCTATTGCACTTCTATTGCAGGAATTGGACGTGGAAGAATCAAAGTGGCTGTTACTTGCCCAGATAATTCTGAAGAACAGCATACAATAAAATAGGTGGTTTTATGTCCATGCGCACATTAGTTTCACAATGGAGTCAGGCATGTTGGCAAGATAGAAGACTTGAAAGCTTCAAAGTTTTAGTCAATACAATTTTTTTAAGTTAAATATTTGTGTTAAATGTTGACCATTCTACAAAAGAAATAATGTTTTAATGTGAAATCAGATATTAAGTTTTAGAAATAATAACTTACAGTTTTCTCAAAATTCTCATAAAAGTACAAGATGTTTGTTTCCCATACTTCAGTGCACTATTGCACTGTTAACTTCATCAGATATGTGCTTTTTCTGTTTGCCTTTAAGCAAACTAAAAAATCAATACACAACTACTGTATTTAGGTCCTTCAGAAGAAATAACTTAAAATCTTTCTACCAATTTGAAAATACCACCAACTGGGGAATTCTGATAGAACCAGCAAAACTTTTCAAACTGCTAAGAACTGAGTGCACCTACTGTTCATGTAGTTTTAATTCAATTATTTAGGAACTGTTCAAATCCAAAACACATCTGAGTCCTATTGTGATGCTTCCCAGAGGTTACCCAGGGCTGTGAGGCATACCTCGCTACCACCTGCCCTTAGCATGACAACACCTTGTCTGTGCCTGCCAGGGGAATGCTCTGGACACTCACAGCATTCACAGATTCACTGTTCCCAAAGAAGCTGTACACAGCAGCTTAACCATTTCCTTTCTGATCACCACTCCATTTAACACACAGCACTTACATATGTTTATAATGAAAACAAGTATAGAGGTACAAGAAGTAGCAAATCAAAGTATGGAAACAAAAAAGTTACATGTAAAATAAAATAACATGCTTCCTAAGGCCTCAATTTAATTACTAAGATACTTTCCTGTCTAATGAAGTTTAGCTCACTCAAAGTCTTTGCAGTGTTTCATAGCCAGATTGGCTGTGGCCCTCCTTTCATAAGACAGAACACACGGACAGTCTGAAAGCCTTAGACATCAATAAATTACTCAGAATGGTATGATATGGAGTACAATGATCCCACTTATGATTTTTTTTGTTCCATTTGAGAGACACTGGGTGAGAATCTGTATATGCTTCTAAGAGGTGCAGTACAAAACTCTCAGGCCCGGTCTACACTACACTGTTAAACCGATTTTAACAGCGTTAAATCGATTTAACGCTGCACCCGTCCACACTACACTGCTCTTTATATCGATTTAAAGGGCTCTTTAAATCGATTTCTGTACTCCTACAAAACGAGAGGAGTAATGCTAAAATCGATATTACTATATCGGAATAGTGTTAGTGTGGACGGAAATCGACATTATTGGCCTCATTATTTTACAGTAGTTACCCACAGTGCACTGCTCCAGAAATCGATGCTAGCCTCGGACCATGGACGCACACCACCGAATTAATGTGCCTAGTGTGGACGCGCACAATCGACTTTATATTATCTGTTTTATAAAATCGGTTTAAGCTAATTCGAATTTATCCTGTAGTGTAGATGTAGCCTCAGCCTAGGGAACAGGGAAACTAAGGTAGCTTTAACCCACCTTCGCACCCTTCCAAGACTCAGCTGCTCTGGGTGCTGAAGAAGCACTGAGCGTAACGGACAGGCCCCCAAGACTACGTCCCAGGTGCTGAAGCCCACCCCAGCTCTGCCTCCAGCATTCCTCCTACATAGGATTTGAAAGGCTTTCTCCAGCTGTCTCTACAGTATTTGTATGGGGGGAGGGGGTGTTCTCCCCCAGCCAAATCTTGGGGTTTTAGGCCCTTTTGTCACTGTTTCTTTTTACATGCCATAAAGGGGCTCAAGTGGGGGTGAGACACTCACATTTTCTCTTTACTTAAAATGGGGATACTACTACTAAATCTGGTAGTCTCTCTCAAAACAGTAGAAAAACGTTAAATGCAACCAGGCTAGGATTTGGAAATGTGTTTTCAGGGAGTCTAGGTAGTTCTGGGTAGTCCCGGGCAAATCAGTTATTCTTTCAGTACCACAGTTTGGTATCTAATATGTGGCTAATGATCTTTTGTGTGCCTGCATTATAAAGTGCTAATATCCTTGGATGAAAAGCACTGTGTTTCAATAGAACATTATCACCACTTCAATTCTGACACTTAGGCCATGCAGCCATCTTCTCTAGCTTCTTGCCATGCATTGGTGGTCACTTGTTTCAAATCCAGTTGTAAGCTGTGAGCCAAGGGCTGTGTCTTACTGTGTCTTTGTATAGAGCTTCTTACAAAGCGACCTCAGTTATATGGGGGCTTCTGGGCATTACCACAATACATACATGCATGCAAACAAAGGTCACATTGACAGCACTAGAGGCCATCATAAGGGGCATCAGATGGTTACACTGCTCCTGGAGAAGGCTGGGCAGGAGACTGTGTCTCAAGTAAAAAACAACCACCTTCATAGTTTCCCTACTGCTCTGTGGAGGGAGTAAACTGTAACAAATCTATATCTGCTACAGAGTATGCTTCCCAACATGCCAGCATAACTATGCTTCTGGGATTGTGGGGTGTGTGTTTAAAAGTCACAAAATTACAACTTTCAGTAATCAAATATGAGACTTACACCAAGAGTACCGTACAATAAAGTAATTGTGGAACTAAAAGTGGAATGAAATCATTTTCATTTATTTCTTCTACGCAAACATGCACTATGTTGACTTATCTTATGTGTTCCTTATCTGCATTATGCTAGTGCCAAGAGCCAAAAATCAGGATTGGGGCCCCATTCTGGTAGGGGCTATCTAAACATGTATGAGGACACACTGCCTGCACTGAGCAGATTAAAGCATAAGGCCCCACTCCTACAAAAACTTAGGCATGTACTTAGTCTCATCTATTAGTCACATTACATCAAATTAAGCACCTGTTGAATAAGGGCCAGACTTTTAAAAGTATTTAGATGCCTAATAAGCAACTAGTGTGATTTTCAGAACTGCCTAAGCATCTAATTCCCATTGATCGTTTTTTGAAAATCCTACTAGGTGCTCTTGAAAATTCTGCTAGGCAACTAAATACCTTTAAAAATCTGGCTCCAAGTTACTATTTTATGTGCCAGATTCTGCCACACACATCCATTCTGAGCAGGATCTTATTTCACGAGTATTTGCATTGATTTAAAAGGGCATGCTTGCAGTGCAAACAAGAGTGGTAACATCTGGCCCACAGATTGCTAGACTCCTCTATACGTTTTGTTTTCTAGGCAATGTTTTTGTAGATCCAGGTTGGGTATATCTAGTACACAAACTGATTCAACTGTGCTTAAAAAGGAGGCTGGCTTGAGTGAGATACACAAGCTCTTCACTAAACAACAAATACAAATCCTCAAACTAAAGTACAAACCATGGAACAGAGTTTATCTGGAAGGGGATTTATCTCTTGCTAAATGCTGCTTCTGCAACAAAACAAAAACAAAAATAAAAATTGCACATCTAAGATACCTAACCTCCTTTTAATGTATGTGGCTAACTCCCAGAAACATGAATGGAAATTACATGCGGTCATATTAAGAGGAAAACAGGTCTGAAAGAACTAAGATTTTTTTCCCTCTAAATATTGAATAACCCCTGGGAAAAAAATCCTTCAGACATTTAAGAACATACTTCTGATAAAATCTGTTTCCATAGATTCCTCAGCCTATTTTGTATTACAGAAATGCAAGGGATACATGCATTGAAAGGTTCATGTTGTTCTATTGGATTCTGACATTTCAAAGTGCACATCTTTCAGCTGCCAGTTTTCAAGCTTACAACAAAGGTTTTGTGGATGACAGTATTATGTTTGGACCTGAAAAGTGCACTTTAGGCTTCGGTTTCCAAAATATTGGACTTCTTTTGGTGCACAACATATTATGGGGTTTATACACATCCACAAGGGGATGCAGAGAACCATTCTCTAGAGACACTGCACATGTGGAGTACACAAACATAAGAACTATACAAGACCCTCCCACATGGAGCTACTTTCAATGTACTCCAGGTGATTTATTTAAGCCTATCAAGTCTCAAGACCTTCTGTAAGATGTCAGAGTTAAGGGCTGAAGAAAGCTGAATGGGCATCCAAAAAATCAGAGAAATCTTCATGCATGTAAAAATATTTTTATATAAAATTGCATATGACATGAAATTTCAATAATGTGAAACCATTGTGAAGTAAATGGGAATCACAGATGCTCTATACCCATCAGGATCAGGCTTATATTTGCAGATCAGAAATTCTAAGAAATCTCTTTAAGCCTTTTCTCACAAAGTAATTGCTGTGTACCTCTTGTATATTTGGAAGTTCTCCTGATCTTATGGGGAGGGGTGTGTGTGAAAAAAGGAAAGTGCCAAAAAGAATTACAAAGCATATTTAGTCCATACTCACAAGATAAAAATATACTTAAATGTGAGTACCTTTGTCTTACTGTCTGCTAAGTTGCAGATGTACCATGACAACTACTGAAGTGTCACTACTATACATAATCTACTATCTTTAAACTAATGTATTATTCCTTACCTCAGAACTACTTCTGACCAAATTTTAAGTACTGATACACTTTTATACTAAATATCTTACTTTTTAAAAATATATTGTCATGTTTCTGTCTTGTAGATATTAAAAGGAACCTAGGCATCCTAACTCCAAGCTCATCTTATTATTCATCTTAGCACATTAGTTTGAGAGGGCCCACAGCTTGTATCCATCACTATTTCTTATTGTAATTTTAATACCATAGGATAAATTCTACCCTCAGTTATGCTCCTTTATATTTCATGTACACTGATATGTATATAAAAACTCAACGCTTCAGTATCTGCTTATTTTGTATCTTTCAGACCAAGTATTGCAAAAGTTACATAAGTCATTACAAAAAAAAATAGATTAGAAATTTTGAAGGGTCCTGTATAAGGGAAACACATTACTGATTCTTCTTTCAGTTACATCAGTTCAACCTCAATGTGATCAATACCAATTGTGTAGTGTGATGAACATCAAGTTTTTTGTCCCGTGAGACAGGCCAGTAAATATTTTTAGTACTGTTATTCTTTTAAGACACTAATGCTGTGGCCTATTATCCAGTGCCTTACATCTTCTGTTGTACAAAGCGAGTACAAAGTGGACAAAGAATGCTACCAAATCAGAATGGTAGTGTTGTGCACCCACTTTGCACAGGTGTAAATGACTGCACAAGGCATAAGAATGGAGAATCAGGCTCCTCCATATACGTTTGTTATCCATCATGAGGTGACACTGAAAAATAACAAATAATCCTTTTGTTTACTCTGGGAAAACTCCTGAAGTGCACTACACAAGTAACCTACTCTATTATACAAACATGCAAATGAACAGGTTTGTGAAAATAAATAAATAGAAACCATGAAACGCTTTCAGAAGTTGACAGAGCACTGCAGCTGCTCTACCGTGACTGCTGTCTGGCTAGCACTGGCCATGGCAGCAGCTGGCATTGGGTTGCCAGGTATCCATTTTTCGACCAGAACGCCAAGTCAAAAAGGGACCTTCAGATTATGAAGGTTGGACACCACTGGTCTATAAGACCCTGGCCTTTTTCAGTGCATAGAATGAGAGTGAATTAGGCAGAGCATTACATGAAGAGAAAGGATGTTCTCTTATGATTAAGGTACTAGATTGAAATCCAGGAGATCTGGATTGGCTCCGACACTGCCAAAGTGAATACGCACAACTGGGCTGAATGACAGTTGCACAGGCAGTCTTAATTCTGGCATTTCCTAGGCTTGCTTGACTTTGGAACATTAATGTTTTACTGTTGACTTGTTTTGTATGTAATATGTATATAAACTTCCAAAAATATTCAACTTTACACTGAATGGAAGCCAAGAAAAAAAATTGGCTCAAAAAGAACATTTTTCACAAAGTAATGAATGATTGAAGACAGGTTCTAGAATGAAAAGGCAAATTATCCTTAAAAGCTATATGTTAATTAAAATCCTTCATGATTAGCTGAGTAATCATCTGGGCTGCTTGATGGGAACAATATGCAAATAGGTAAGACCCAATTTCAAAGTTTAATTTTCAGCCCTGCAGAGAAAGTATCTTGCTACATATAATAACGATAAACTGACACTCTATATTATCCCCCTAATCTGTGACCAATTTAGGGACCTAAAGGGACTCCCCTTTACCAATAGTAACTGAAGGGATCTGTTTTTTTTTCAGGAAATATTGGCAAGGATCCTCAGGATGTCATCCATTCCTCTTCCTGGGGAAAACCCCCACTCTCACCAAATCCATTTAAAGAAGGATATTAAGGCTTTTAGCAGTCTTTTTATTCAAATACAGGAGTTACTGGCAATACATGCTGCATATAGTATTAATTACTTGTTTTTATTATGTTTGGACAAATTCCAAGTATTTAAAAAAACTCAGAAGTAGTCTGAATATGTAAAAAAACTGATACTTTAGTCATTTATGCAATTGACATTGGCTGGAATCCATTAAAAAAAACACACACACATCTTCCGGCATCATTCTTTAACATTTGCTTTATTCGTTCTGAATACTAACTTTTTGTTTGGTAACCAGAGCAATCCTCTTCATGCTAGAGTGGGAACAGGTCTGTGTCAAGTCAAAGCAGATCTTCACTGCCATCCTTCCACAAGTATAAATTTATTGCAAGTCTGCTTATATACTAGTAAAATGTATCTTAAAAAATAAAGAAAATGAGTACCTTTCCATTCTTTGCAGCAACAAGCAATACCAGATTTCTGCCAGTGACATTATGATTCAGCTTTTATATCACACATACTATTCACAGTTTTTATTGTAATTTTTTTTTATAAGGAAAGAGATTTGGATCACAAATCTTTCTAGTTAAACCTATGACAGTACAACAGCAGAGCCAGTTCCTCTACAGCCTATGCATGTGCTCACCTATTATATTCTTCAAATTTAAGAGCTAACTATATCCAAAAACAGAAGCACACAATTCATGCCAATATGAATGTGTGGGATTTTAGAATTATGTCTCTTAGGCTGTGTTGTTTGTTTGTTTTTTTGTTTGGTTTGGGTTTTTTTGGTTTTTTTGTTGTTTTTTTTGTGGCAAGGGGAGAAGTTTGCAAGATGTCAGTCCTGTTGCTTTAAATATAGTTTTGCAACATGACAAGGAAGAAAGAATTGCCAACAATGTGTTTAGTCCATCATATGAATTACCCTCTTGTATTTCAGCTTATAGGATTTATGGAAAATTTTACACAAGATATTTCTCTTCTGTGTATAGTAGCACATATAGCTAGAAACCATTAATTCAGACTAGTTTGTGTATCTATTGTTTTCAAAACCTCTCTTTATGTTACACTGAAAAACTAAAGACAACTCTCATTCCCATAGAAAAAGAAAACAACATGACTTGTTAGATATATTGTACATCAAGGGCAACGTTCCATAATTTTATCAATCTTCCAAAAAAAAAAAAATCCCAAACTAAAATGTGAGCTATCCCTTTTATTGGAAAGAAAGTTTTCCTCATGTGTGGCTCCTTGGACCAAAACAGGTTTTGTAAGCTTCCTTAGGGAACCTAAACGTAATTTAAGAGCCCAACATTCTGAATAAGTAACACCTGCAAGTTTGAACGGCACATGGGGGAATTCCTTAAGAGGTCTTCTCTCCACATCTTTAGTGTGGAGAAGATCGGAGACAGAGAAGTAGCATAGGAGATCTGAACATATGTTACAGACACAGCACTTGTGATATTTATGGTTTTACCCAGCTGATAAAAAAAAGCAGTCATGGCAGTCAGCTGGCAAAACATTTAAAGGGACAAATGCCAAATGCAGGTCAAAACAAATAAACAAGGAGATCAAGGATATAAAGCCATCAATTGATGGGGAATTTTCCCCTTGGCAGGAGTCCAGCTATATTTTTACAACACAAACAAACAAACAAAGACACTTGGAATATCAGGCACATATCAGATTTCTCAGCCACAAAGGAGAGTAACTTCTGTATAAGGTGGAAATAATTCTGAGTCACAAAACTGAATTTAAAAGTATCTCCAGAATTTAAAGTCCAGGTAAAATTAAGAGGGAAGTGATCTGATTAAACATCCATGCTGCCACGCCCAATGGCTCAATGAAGCTTTTTTTAAAAAGTGGAACAGTGCAAAAATAAAAAAAGTTGTTTTTTTTCCCTGCGGGTCAATTTAAATCTGGGAGTGACTTGTTTTATTTGAAGTTACGTTTGTTTGACATTCAGCAACTTTAAATAGGCTTCCATATTGTAGCAGCATTTACTGCATTTTCAAAAAAATATTAAAGATATAATTTATTAAATAAATTCTAGTTGATTTGTTTAATCAGAGTGGAAAATGTTAGTTAAGAAGTTTACACTCAGTTTTCCCAACCCTTAATGTTCTGTAGTGAAAAAGAAAAATCCTTTGCACAAAACATTTTTAGGTGTACAGTGTAGACATGGACAAGAAATATTTCAAATGCTTTTAATGACTTACGTTCAGGAAAGAGTATCCATCATAACATTTGAAAACAGTTACACCAGTGTAATTCTAGAGTCAATCAGCTTAAATTAGATAACTCTGGAGTTATACTGGTGTATGCTGAGATCAGAATCTGATCCTGCGTACACACACACACACACAGAGACAGACAGAACACCTAGCCTGACCCAAAGTACTAAATTTATTCTCACAAGTTAGCCATGGCCTTTGTGACAGACGCCAAGTGATGTTATATGATATTATGAAGGCCATAACTATTGAACAAACACAAAGACTGACTTTCATTTAGCTCATAAGATACCTTATTCATGCAATATGAATTATTAAATGCAGATTCTATTTCAATATGTGCTTAACCCTTGATCTTTTCTCCTCCATTTTAACATCCAAGTGTTAAAAACATTTTCAGAATTATTAAACACCCCACTTTAAACCATTTAATTGACTGTTACATTGTGAATACTGAACAATCATTCTTGATACTATTGCTTCTACATAATGTAACACTCTACTGGAGTTTGGATACATTTAAACAATTAATTTAGTCAATAGGATATTATACAACTTCTATACACTTGTAATGTATATCTGGGGCATATGTACGTGTGGTTTACACACAGAGAACAACTGAATGAACTCATACTTTTCACAAGTGACTTCAAACTATATTTTAACATGATAGTATAAAGTTCAGATATATTGTTGTATGATCGCCAAATGAAGCAAACAGAGCTGTAAACAGGGGAGTTTCAGAGGGAGTTCTCTTGGAGGAGCAGGTTTTTGTATTTTGTGTATTGTATTGCATAGTTTGTATGTGTAAAGGCCGCTAGGGGCAGTGTACTGGGAGAGAAGCTGAGCCCTGTTTAGGGGGCAGGGCTTACCTGCTTAGCGGCCCTATAAAGGTAGCCAGACAGACAGGCAGCGGCATAGACAGCTGCACAGCAGCCAGCAAACAGAGCTGTAAACAGGGGAGTTTCAGAGGGAGTTTACAGGGGGACGTTGTGGAGGAGACTAAGATACCTAGGCAGAGGAAGTGACAGGCTAGTGAAGGAAGTGGGTGGTGGTCTGCCAGTGTTCTGGTGCCTATTAGGGGTTTGTTTTGTGTTTCTTGGACTAGTAGATTTTAGGTGGGCTATGACCGATACAGAGGCAGCAGTGAAAGACACAATGAGGATAATTGGATGCGCAATCTGCGGCATGTACATGATCCTGGAGGGGGTATCTGAAAAGAGTTTTGTCTGCATGAGGTGCCGTCTGATAGAGCTGATGGAAGAAAAGATCCGAGGACTGGAGATGCAGGTGGAAACTCTGGTCGAGTTTAGAAGGGGGTTCGAGCAGATGATGGAGCAAAGACATGAGGAGGCTGAAGAGATAAGCTCAGACTTGCAGATGGAAGCAGGACCAAAGAATTCTAAAGAGAGACTGCTGGGTAAGGAAGGTGGATAGTGGAAGCATGTGACTAGGAGAACCAGGCAGAGGAAAAGATGGGCCAGCGAAGGAGAAATAGAACTCAGGAACAGGTTTGCAGAGTTGGAAAATGAAGAAGGGGCACAGCAGGTGGTCGCTGAAGGAGAGAGGGCAAGGAAAAAGAGAAGAGCTGCTAGTCCTACAGGAAGAGGGAGGAGTCAATGGAGGCACACCAAATATGAGCCCCCAGGAGGATTGCAAGGGTGAATAGGAATCGAGAGGACTTGAGCCAGTGGGTTCAGGGGATAGACGGAGAATCACACTGTCACCAGGAAAAGGCAGGTCTTAGTGATCTTTGGGGGACTCCTTAACGAGAAGATAGACAGACCTGTAATAGAGCTGATCCACGAGAACAAGAAGGGAGTGTTGTCTGCCGGTGTGAGATACGAGCATGTGGACCTGAAAGGCTGAAAAGGATCCTAACAGGGGCGGGAAAGAATCCATTGATTGTCCTTCATTGAAATGAATGACACAGCTAGATTCTCGCTGGAACGGTAATCAAGGGAGACTATGCAGACTGAGGAAGACGCTTAGGAAATCGCAGGCTCAGTGATCTTCACGTGGGATTCTGCACGTTCCTAGAGCAAGCGCAACAAAGTGTGACAAGATTACTGGCGATCAACAGATGGCTCAGGCAGTGGTGCTATAAGGAGGCTTGGGAATGTACAGCCACTGGAAGCATTTATGGCAGAAGACTGTTCTCTCGGGTCGGACTTCACCTGAGTAAGGACGGCGAAATAGACTTCCTAGGATGCGAGGCCGCGCCAACTGATTAAGAGAGCTTTAAAACTAGGAATTTGGGGAGATGGCTTTGGGAGATGTCGCAGTGATCTCCACGCCGGAATTCTAACCTTGAGAGGGAAGAAAACAAGCTACAGAGCGGGATACAGCCGTCGGCACAGAAGATTGACTAGGGCAGCGAAGGCGCCAGTGCCTCAGATCCCAGTTAATGAGGTGATCGCTGCGGTAGAATGTCTGTGCTACAGCCGTAAGACAGTCCAGTCGAGCCACGCAAACTTAGATGTCTGTACACTAATCGCGAGGCAGCCTAAGTAACAAAATGGAGGAACCAGGCTACTGGTGGAGGAAGTGAAACAAAGATAATTAAGGGATACAGAAACATGGTGGAATAGTACTCCATGACTGGAGTAAGGTATTGAAGGGTATGTGGTGTTTAGAAAAGACCAGAAATAAAGGCAAAGGGTGAGGTAGCACTGTATATCATGATGAGGTTAACTGTAAAGAAAATAAGAAGTGATGGAATGGATAAGACAGAGTCTATCGGGCAAAATCACACTGGGAAAGAAAGCTACTAAAGCCTCCCCTGAAGATAGTGCTTGGGTGTGCTACAGATGCCGGATCTGAATTTGGATATGGTAGATTAATGTCTTCAATGAAGTAACATAATGGAATTGTGTGATCATGGGGGACTTTAAACTTCCCAGATATAGACTGGAAGGACAAGTGCTAGTAAGAATAATAGGGCCAAATTTTTCTGGATATGATAAGCTATGGATTTCTTCACCAAGTACGTTGAAGAACCAACAAGAGGGATGCATTTTAGATTTGGGTTTTGGTGAGTAGTGAGGCTCATAGAAGAAATGGTTTGTAGGAGACCAACCTTGGTTCGACGTGATCATGAGCAATTCAGTTCAAAACTAGATGGAAGGGATAAACAAAAAAAGATCTGGGACTAGGGTTTGACTTCAAAAGGGCTAACTTTAAACGAATTAAGGAATTATTTAGGGCAAAGTGGATTGGACTGAAGCAACTTGTGGATCTAAATTGCGGAGGAGGCCTGCCGAAATTACTTTAAGTCGAAAGTCTGCAGAAACTATCAGAAGCCTGCATCCAAGAAGGGGAAAAAAAACCATAGGCAGACGGAAGTTTGGTAGACAAGCTGGATGAGCAAAGCATCTCCTCAGCAGGTGAGTAAGAAAAATGCAGAAACGGCTACAAGGAGTGGAAAGATGGTGGGATTAGCAAGGAAGCTACCTTAGTGAGCGTCAGAACGTGTAGGGATAAAGTGAGAACAGGCTAAAAGCCAGTAGAGTTGGACCTTGCCAAAAGGGAATTAAAACCATATTAAAAGGTTCTATAGCATATAAATAAGAAGAAAACAAAGAAAGACAAGTGGGAACCGCTAAACCTCGAGGATGGATAACTAGCTATGGCCCATGGTCTAAAAAAACTTTACCTCAGTCTTCTTAATGAGGAGCTTAGGGATAATGGAAGGATGACAAATGAAGATGACAATGGGAATCGAGGATATGAAGTAATATTACACATCTGAAATAGAAGCCAAACTTGAACAGCTTAATGGGACAAAATCGGAGGCCCAGATAATCTTAATCACGAATATAAGGAACTGGCACATGAATGCAAAGCCATTAGCCAAAGATTAATGAATCGGTAAATCAGGGGTTGTACCATACGACTGGAGAATTGCTAACATAGTTCCTATCTTACAGAAAGGGAAAAAAAGTGATCGGGTAACTATAGGCCTGTTATTTGACCTCTGTAGTATGTAAGGTTCTTGCAAAATTTGAAAGAGAAGAGTTAAGACATTGAGGTCAATGGTATTGGGACAATTACAACATGTTTTACAAAAGGTGATCGTTGCCAACCAACCTGAATCTCCTTCTTTGAAGGGACAGATTACTTAGACAAAGAATGCATGTAGATTAAATTTACCTTCGATTTCAGTAAGGCATTTGACATGGTTTCCACATGGGGAATTATAGTTAAAGATGGGCGATTAATATGAAAATTGAAAGGTGAATAAGGAACTGGTTAAAGGGGATAGACTACAACAGGTCGTAACTGAAGGGTTGAAGTTCAGGCTGGAAGGGAGGTTACTAGTGGAGTTCCTCAAGGATCAGTTTTGGGACCCAAATCCTTATTTAACCTTTTTAATTCCTGACCCCTTGGCACAAAAGTGGGAATGTGCTACATAAAGTTTGGCAGATGACACAAAGCTGGGAGGTATCTGCTACAAGAGAAGGACCTGGGATACTCACACAGGAAGATCTGGAGGACCCTTGTAAACTGGAGTAAAGTAATGAGGATGAAATTTAATAGTGAAAAGAGTGGCAAGGTCATGCATTTAGGGAATTAAGAATAAGAATTTTAGTTATAAGTTGGAGACACATCAAGTTGGAAGCAACAGCAGGAGGAGAAGGAACTTGGAGTATTGTTGATCACAGGATGATATGACCGCCAATGTGATATGCGCGGTTAAACAGCTAATACAGTTTTGGATGCATCCGGTGAGGTTTTCAGCAAAGATAAAACGGCTGTTAAGTACGTATATAAGGCACTGGTGAGACCCATCATCTGGAAATACTGTGTCAGTTCTGGTCTCCATGTTTGAAGAGGAATGAATTCAAATGGAACAGGTTTCAGAGACGGGCTACTAGGATGATCGCGAGGAAATGGAAAACCTGCCTTACGAAAGGAAGACTAAAGAGGCTTGGCTGTTTAGTCTAACGCAAAAGAAGGCTGAGGGGGATAGTGCTCTGCTCTACTATCTCAAATATATCAGGGGGTTAATAGTAGGTGAGGGAGAGGATTATTTAACGCTTAGTACAATCGTGGACACAGAACAAATGGGTAAACTGGACACCTAGGAAGTTTAGAACTTGAAATTTTTTTTTTTTTTTTTTTTTTTTAGACGAAGGTTTCTATCATTAGAAGAGTGAAGTCTCTGGAACAGCCTTCCAAGGGGAGTAGTGGGGGCAAAAGACATATCTGGTTTAGATAAGCTGATAAGTTTACTGGACAGGATCGGTAGCAATGGGATAGCTTAATTTTGGCAAACTGATCTTTGATTATCAGCAGGTAAGTATGCCCAGGGTCTGTGAGCCGGGATGTTAGATGGGATGGATCTAGTTACTGAGAGAATCTTTCCTAGTGCTAGCTGGTGAGTCTTGCCCATGCTCAGGGTTTAGCTGATTGCCCATATTTGGGGTCGGGAGGAATTTTCCTCGGGCCAGAATAGGCAGGGGCCCTGGAGGTTTCCTTCCTCTAAGCGTGGGCATGGTCACTTGCTCGTGATTCTTCTCTGCAGCTTGAGGTTTTCAAACCACAATTTGAAGACTTCAATAACTCAGACATAGGTTAGGGGTTTGTTATAGAAGTGGATGGGTAGGATTCTGGGCCTGCTTTGTGCAGGAGGTCAGACTAGATGATCATATTGGTCCCTTCTGACCTTAAAGTCTATGAGTCTTGAAGGAACTGAACCAAATAATCCACAGTTGCACACCAAATAATTTGGGGAAAAAACAAAAAAACAGATAGAAGGCAGTGCATTTCATTGTGTTACATTCCTAATATCCTGAGTAACATTAACATCCAATAATTAATCGATAGTTGACACACAAATCTGAACAGAATTAATAGAATAGCAGACACAGTTTTTATAAAAAATAGACAAAATTTCTCTAACTCAAAGCTATGCAGCCTATTTTCAAACACGGATTGCACATTTGTCAGAGAAGGGATTCCAGTGTACAGGCTTTAGGTGTCACAGCATGCAAAACTAAGATTTCACTTTTAGTCAGAAATCTGAAATAAGGAGATCAGAATGCGTAAGCAGTGGAATTCGAGTCACATACAGTGCTGAAGAGATTGAAATGAGAGTAATAAACCTCCATTCTGGCATGTTGACAAACAGAAATTTCACAGCACTTGTGGCATAATAACCTATAATCTCTAGCACATAATGTAGCCTTTATGCATGTCTCTTTCACAAGGAATGTTTGTAGGTTTTAAGTGTAAGAAGTCCATTTCTCAATTTCTCAGTTTATAACAATTACCTTATTGTCACTTGGTTCACTGTGCATTGTGTGTCTGATTTCATGTAACAATCTTGCTGCATGCTGTCATGTCTGGGTATGACGACTCTGGTATTTGCACTGTTCAAAAGCCTAACTCAAGGATGAGAGGTTTTTTTTCCTTTTCCTCCTTCCCATCCCTTTCCCCCACTCCCATTTTTCTCTAAGGAAGAACATTTTAAGCCCTGCATCGTCATAAGAGAGTGATGACATCATGTCTTTTAGTTATACTCCCTGTCAGAGACGCAGAGCCAGGCCAGTTGCTCAAGCTGTTGAAAGGTACCTTTGGTTCATTTCAGTACAGGTATTTCAGTACTGAACTTCCAAGTTAGAAGACCAGCTTTACTGACTACTAGATGACTTAAAATACATAAAATGTGTTTTCAGTCAATTTCTGTAATGTTTTCCTCAGTTTCTACTGGGAATAATTTGCAGGGTACATTTATCCCCAGGAACAATAGACCACTATTTGATTTTAATTTTTTCTGATAAGACAAGCTAATGTTCAGGCTCTCCTAAGAAAAGAAATACTTGTATTTCTCCAAATGTTTAATCTCAAAAGTAACAATTTAATGTCAAGGGCATGTCATCTAGAAAAGAATAAATCAAAGGGTAGAGAATTATTTAAGAAAACATTTTAAAACATATGCATGGGGAATGATTATCATTTCATGACTACATTTCATTATAAAACAAAATATGAGATTTCCTAGAATAATTTGATATTTCATTTAATGCTACTACTGTACTATCAAATGAAATACAATAGAAATTGAAAATATGACAATATAGCCAAGAAAGATGCAGGAAAACCAAAGCAAATTTGATGACCTGATGCTTTTGGCACTGATTCATCACTGTGACTTCAGCACAGTCACAAGCTAAAGATTGGAGAAACACAAAGATTAATCAGACATAATATGTACAATAGGAAAAGTCAGAATCTTTACACAATTTCCAAATTATAGTAAATGCAAAGAGTTTTAAACACATTTAATGCGTATTTTTTAAGACCTTCTTCTAGGTCTTACGTCTCAGTCAGCTTGAAGACTTACTAACATCACTAAAAGTTGGATAGGACCACTAAGGCAAGATTAATTTATTTACTTTTTCCCAAAGCCCTACAAACTGTAAATGCATGGATAAGAGTAAGGAGTTGCCTCTATCTACTAGATCTATGTCTATCCTACGGAAAAATTCATTTGAAGAAACAATACAATTAAATTCAAATGATACAGCAGATAGTTGGCACAACAACTCTGTCTCCTGCCTTCCATCCCCTCCCCAAATCCAAACAAAAACAAAACTCTAAGATCAAGGAATTTATCTTGTAAATTACTGCATTGTGTCCATTCAACAACATTCGTTGAGCTTGGTTTTTACAGATCCTGACTAACACGGCTACCCCTCTGATATTCATTGAGCTTGGGTTTTTGTCACCAAATTGATCAAACGTACAAAATAAAATTATAGGACTGTTGTTCAGTCATTTAAATAACAAAAATAATCTTCAGGCTAAGACTAAAATAAAGGCATTTTGAACTCAGCTTATTTATAAATAGTTGCTAATAGGTTTAAATTCTCTCAATACTGAAAGAATGTCCAAATATAAAGTCTCCACCAATACTGAGGAACCTAAGATCCATCTCACATGGGTGCATAAATGATGTTATGTAGTGGATTATATCTATGTGGCACCGCTGTATGGACATCATCCAGATCTACTGCCATAGGCTGTAACTCTAGGGCTCCCCCTTGGGGTGAGGTTGGGTGCTACTCTTGTCCCAGATGTGTCTTTCTGGCTGTCAACGTCACTGTAGCACAGGCTTGGAGCACAGGGTGTGATCTCCTGGCTGTAGGTTTTTGGGAACGACCGACCACAAAACAAAGGAAAATGCAAACAAAATCCTGAAGCCCACAAAATAGTTCTGGCTCACCCTGCTGTTCCTCACCAGTTAAAAGACAAATAGTCTCTCTGAAGGGGGCTGGGATCCTAACCCCCTGAATGTCTGAGAGGCCCTAGGCTCTCATGAGAAGCAAAGCAGGTCCACCCACCTCTCCAGAGGATCTAGGCAGCAGAGGCTCTTCAGCAGCTGTCTGAGTAAGCAGCCCCTGCTTTGTGGGGCTAAGAATCACTTTCTGTAGCTCTGCTTCCTGCTGAATGCCACCCTCTACTGGGCTTGAATCCTCCCTTCTAAGAAGCCACCCTTCTTCCAGGTGCAACAGGTTTCACAGGTGGACTGGATTGCAGCTGACTGTGCTCAGAGGAGCTCTTTAAACCCTTTCTAACCAGGATGGGACTCTGTCTCACTACAGCCATCAAACTCAGTTACATAGAGACAGATATTAACAGCTGGTCTAAGCTCATCCTATAAAACAGAAGTGGTGGATGAAAGTGTGAAAGTTGGATCCCATAGGAGTAGGATGAAAACATGTATCCACAAAACTCATAAGTGGCATACTATGAAAGGTCCTGATCCTGCAACAATGTAAGCACCTCTACGGATCATGGCCTAATTTTAAAAGTCACTACACCTCCCGTGTAGCAATGCTATTTAACAGTAGTTGGGCAGTTTTCTGCTGGTTGTCTAACTATAAGGTTGGGAGAATTTCATGGGAAATTCAAAAGCTATTTTAATTTGTGTTTTGTACTGTATAGATGTTAATTCTTTGCTGCATACAGTTATCACTATTACTGGGTTTAATTAAGAGTGTCATGAAACTGGTTAAAGCAGACAAACTGGATGAAATCCTGACTCCATTAAAGTTAGTAACAGCCTTACCATTGTCTTCAATGGGACCAGGAATTCAGTCATTTATTTTGCTTAACTACTCACACAGTCAGTCTCATTGCCACAATGGATTTTACAGAATAGTAACTGCTAACAGCATCAGCATATGTAGAGCACGGTTCAGAAGAGAAACAGTAAAACAAATATGATTATTAAGATGCCAAAAATACAAGTCAGTCCTTTTATTTTAAAGACTTCTCAAAACTGAGTTGGTAAAGTATCATTTCTTTATCAGTTATGTTAGTATTCAAAGAAAAAAGGTCAAGGAAGGTGGGGGAAAAGGATGTGTAACTAGGGGTAGGTCTACACTGCAGCTGTGGGTAAGAATGGCATCTTATGTGGCTGCACTCTAACAATGTAAGTGAGGACACCGTGTTATTGGTTTCAGAGCCAACTGCACAACCAAGTACGGGGGGACAAGGTGGCCTTGTGCAGCCCATGCAGTGGCATCCTCACTTCTATTTTTCTTCAGCCACAGAATTAGACACAGAATACAACTCTTGCTACGAGTTCTGCCCCAGAATGTCAGTTCTCTTTAAAAACAAAACAAAAAAAATATATAGCTGTCATAGCTGTGAAGGTAACTTTAAAAACATGAACTGAGTATAAATTGTGCAATGAGCAATAACTAGTGTATCCTGACTCTTCCGACTCCCTAAAACTATAGCCTTGAGTGCAATAAACTGTCCCATTCATCTCAATCATTAAATAAACCTACATGACAATGTATGAACATTGAACTATTTTATAAAGAATCATTTTAACAGCAACAATCAACTAATTTTCTTATCCCACCATCCCAAATAGTCTCTCCTACCTCCACAGCAACCCAAAGGTCCACAGCTTACTCAGCAGCCAAAACTCTCAGCTTGCCCTTAACAACCTCCACCATGCATTTATGCCTTATCAATACCAAAAAGACATCAATCACAACACATTTAGAAGACACATGCTTAAAAGCCAGTCAAGAATTACACTCTTCCCATAATTACCTGCAACTCATGGAGGACTAGCACTGCAACCTTACGGACATTTACCCATGCCTTAATTATTGTACCTGCTGAACACTGGACAGCAGCACAGGGCTCCAGTTGTAATTGGGACAAGCTGGACTCAACGATCAACTCTGCCTTCATATCATTACTGGTGCAACCAAGATGACTCCAGTTTCTAACTTTCAGGTCCTGTCTGGCATTGCAATGTCCGTGATGAGGCATGAGGGCAGGGCTCTAACTGTACTACTGAGTGCAGCCAACTGTCCAGACACCTTACGTCACAATGTCATCTCAAAGCCCCATCAAAAATGCTGGTTAAAGTCAAGACATCCCTTTTCTGAAACACCTGTGCCTCTGAGGCAGTAACTCAGACACAACCTTTCTCAGGAACAGCAGCAAGAGGTGGTTTGGGACAATATTTTGGATCGATGGCATATTCCTTGGCAGGTAGACAACTCAGATCTGCATCACCCTAGTCTCTCCAGATCAGCTCTCATTTGACCCTCGGAAGAACCATATGAATCGAAAACCATATGAATCGAAAGATCCTTCTTCATTACAACAGAATTTATGGGAGTCACAGGCGGTTTAACTTGCATCTTTAGTACTGGGGCTTTTTGAGCTGCTCAGTCATCCCCAAGCAAAACCGAAGAACAAACAGCATGCCATCTGGTTACTGACTGTCGTCTTTATCACCTTGACGGCATATGGATGCACATGAAGACTCTGGATGATGTTTCTGTGATAGACTGACTACATCACTTACCCAAAATCTAATACCTTATTTGTACTGTCAGAAGCCATACGTCAGAAGAATACAAAAAATTAAAGCTACTGAAAACAAAGCATGAGATAGTTTTGAATCAAATGTCAAAATAAACAAGGGACTGCATTGTTTATAGATTTAATACATTATAAACTTCAGTTTTATTTAAATGAAGCTGTTGCAGAATTTCTAGCCCACCTCACCATAATGTCATGGAGTCCAGGGACTTCAGCACAGAATTTAGGTCTAGCTTACTGCAAAGTATACTAAACCTGGACCACAGTTGGGGAGGGTGGGGAGGGGGGGCGGAGGGTAGAGATTACTCCACATATACCTATGTTGGGCTCTTGTACCTTCTCTGAAGCACATCATGATAACTGTTGCCAGAGACAGGACACTGGACTAAATGGATCTTGGTTCTGCTTCTGAATAGCAATTCCTATGTTCCTCCACTCAGTGGAAGACAGTCTTTCCAATGAAAGTTGGAGGTGAATAAAGAAAGTAGGTCAGGGTATTTATCTTCTTAGCTGTATGCCTCTTAATGAAAATGTAACCTGTGTCATTATGTTCAGTAAAGTATCACATGTTAGTGGGCTACTATATGGAAAGAGTGATTCCATCACCCATGGAAGGAGGAGATCAACTTGAGCCCACTCCTGGTATTTTGTTTTCAGTTTCACAGAACTCTTCTCCTGTTGGTGTACTGTACTGCTTTTGATATGTCTTTTCAATCATATACCACTGAGAATCAGATATAAAATCAACAATATAAAGAAAGTCTGAAAAAAACCAGTACATGAAAATAAAATCAGAATTTGCCTGAACTGCTGCAAGACAGAGCTACATTCCAGTAGTGTCTGCTGTAACCATGATATCACAGCATGGTGCCTGATGGGATATCTTAGCAGACAGACAGTGAGTGTAGAATTTGTAGGACCAAAAAAACCACTAATTTTAAAAAGGTAAGCTGTGTATGTACTGCATGCTTCTATCACTCTGGTTAGAGCATACCTGGAACTTATAATTTTATAAATGTTGCTTAAGTAAATGGTTTCAGCCGTAGCCATGTTAGTTTGTATCAGCAAAAAAAATGAGGAGTCCTTGTTGTACCTTAGAGACTAAGAAATTTCTTTGGGAATAAGTTTTCGTAGGCTAGAACCCACTTCCTCAAGGACTCCTTGTTTTTTTTGCTTAAGTAAATGGAATTTAGATGTTTATTAGCAGTTTACCTGTGAAATATTTATTTATGACCATAAAAGCAAGTACATCTAAATATAATGGGTAATTCACTAGTGGAAAAATATGCAAACGAAAAACTAACTACTGTTGTACAATTTGTTTCATGAACATGTTAATATAGGAAAAAACTCTATGTCATTTATAAGGCTAACTCTTGCAGGCATGTTCCAAGTCCAATAAAGGAGGTTAATGCTACAATGGCAGTCAGAAACACGCAAGTCAAAACATAATCTAGGAGGAACAAAGCACCCATACAACCCAAATTTAAGAAGCACTAAATAATATCCCATCTGTCATTATGTCAAACAGCTTGGCATATTTCCATTACAAGACAAAAGTCACTTTTGTTTGTGTGTCAAATGCGCTCTGAGCAAAAGAGAGAGAAAAAGCTTTTGGAGAGTAATGAGAGTTCTGAAAGGTTAAAAAAAACAACCAATAAATAACCATCGTTCTTGCCACCTTTGTTTATGCTTAATAATAGAATTTTAGTTAAACAGATAGTACAAATATAGTTACAAACACACAATTAGTGTATAAATTTAGATATATCAAGGCTACATAGTAATGACATGAAGTACGGAACATATCGCACAACTTCAAAAATGATCTGCAATTTATAAAGTGGACCCAAAAATAAATGTTTGGAAGTTAATACCTCATGTTTTCCGTCTCTCACTGAAATTCACTATGCATCGCATTATATTTCGCCTATAAACAGAGGGGGGGGGGGATGTAACTTTCATAACTATTTAACACTATTTCATTTCTTGGGTTGGATAATACGAACTCCTAAAATAAGCTGAAAGATTTGAAGAAAAATCCATTCTATTCCCACATGCTGGGCCTGGGGATGGATCACTCGATAATTGCCCTGTTCTGTTCATTCCTGCTGAAGCATCTGGCATTGGCCCCTATCAGAAAACAGGATAGTGGGCTTGATAGATCATTGGTCTGACCCAGTATGGACGTTCTTATTCTTTATTTTAAATGTAAATGTAGAACTTTTTTTGGCCGAGCACTTACAGAACAGCTTATATTGTCTCTATATAAAACGAGGTGCTTAAATAGGTATCTGTCATTGTTTGGTTTAAAAATTTCTGCCATGACTAGTTCAGCTACAGCCCACAGTACATACAATAATCATTGTATTCCAGTGCATCACAACTATACTTGTTTGGGGGGGGGGGAAACCTGAAGTAGAATGTGGAAATGTGTAGACAGATGGTAATACTTTACATTTTCATCCATGTATCTCAAAGCCCCCTTACTGCTATTAATTTTAAGTCTCAGCACACACATGAGAAAAGCTACTCTTAAATGCGTGCTGTTTGTCATGGTAAAATGTAAGAGCCATCATTTTAGTTTACAAAAAATATTAAGTGGTTTGTCATAGGAAAATGAGAAAAATCACAAATATACTTTAACTTACAATAAAATATTTTAAAATGTTTAATATTTTAACTTATCTGAACATAAAGAATGAGCTTCTTGCCCTTGCTTTGGCCTACAAGGTACTCTTCAGGTTTACGCTGAAGCTGGGGGCAAGGCCCCTAACCCCCACAGACAGATGTGCACTAGCAGGTCTCAAGCTAGCACACTAAAAATAGCAGCGCAGGCATTGTAGCTTGGGCGGTAGCTCCCCTGGGTCCAAGCCCAAGTCTTGGCCGTACCCACAACATGCACACCGCTATTTTTGCATGCTAGTTCAAGCCTCACTAGGGCAAGTCTGTCTACCTGCACTAGGAGGCTCACTTAAAGTACTATTTCCAGCTGGGGGAGGATTCCCTGCCACAGGACTGTGCAGGACAGCAGTAAGGCTGATTTTCAAGGTCTCCCTTACTAAACTTGGCATTGGTGTTGAGGGAGGCATCCTGGAGGTGGGGCCACAGCATGTAACACTTCATAGTTTTCAGGCAGCACTGTGGCCCATAGAATGGTCATAATTTAGAGAGGC
The DNA here is from genome assembly GCF_003597395.2 of Chelonoidis abingdonii. Taxonomy (NCBI): domain Eukaryota; kingdom Metazoa; phylum Chordata; order Testudines; family Testudinidae; genus Chelonoidis; species Chelonoidis abingdonii. Next base: position 175,733,771 of record NC_133770.1, on the reverse strand, counting down.
CATCAGGGGTGTCCAAATTATATCAGGTCTCTCGCCAAACCCTGGAGAGGCCACTTTAACCTCTCATACACCTAGTCTGCAAGAGGCACAGCACTCACCCATAGAGCACCAAATATGTAAATATTCATGGAGTCCGTGTGGCAGGGTAGCTAGGATAATACAATAATGACCTTTAATGGAAAAATCCCAAAAGTCACTTTATTCATGGAAGTCATGGCCGTGACATACACACATCCTTAGTACGGTTATATAGACATTCACACAGGAGTAAAGTAAGGCACAGAAAGGAGATTTGTGATTTTTACAAAGTCACATGACAAACCAGCATCAGACCAGAACAGAACCCATGAATCCAGATTGTTCTGCTAGCATTTTCCCTCCATGCAGAATTGCTAAAAGGATCCCAGGACAGTGTTTGTTACTGCTGCTCCAGTCACCTTTGGATGGCTTTTAATACAGGGAGCCAGATTCAAAAGCAACCACAAGATTTGCTTTTCAGATTTGTGGAACTCTAACAGTGTGCAAAAACACCCAGTTAAATTAGCTTTGAAAAGTTTAATTGTGCAGGACAGAAAGCGGAGAACTAATCAATATTAAGCAATGTTAAGAACTAATTCATTCTCCTGTGTTAGGTGGGTTAGGACGAAGAAAAAAAATGCAGTCACAGACAGAGCCCTAAACAAGAAGAGAGATTGTAGTAAGAAAGTACTTCAACATTTACCCACCTAAAGTTAATAAGGCAAATCAATATACAAAATGACCAGGTCACGTTTAGATCGATTGTCAAAGAAGCTCCAACAGAAAGGTGAACAATTAATAATGCTATGATGGGTACATAATGCATTAGAGAATGGAGACCCCGGTAACACTGCTATGCAACTAAATAAATCTTTTAATTTTTTTTTTGATGTTTTGCCTAGAATATTTTCAAAAATGTTAGAAGCTGGAGGAATGTCTCTAGAAACAACCACGCAACAAACACCTGAGTAAATGACAACTTCTCCTGTGAAAAGGATTCATGTCAGAACTGCTACATTCAGAGACAGGAACAAAACAGCTATTCAAGCTGCTTTCAGCTACCATTTCACCTTTTTCCCCCCTATGAATTAGTAAAGAACTTTTGTCACTAGAGCAATAAAACTACTTAGATCCTACAATATCAACAACTACTTAGCAGTAGATATTTTTGTGTTAAAAATAATAATAGAAGAAGGTCAGTAGCAAGAAAGTGATATCACTAAATTAGAAAAAAGGTGTTGAGAATGAATGAGATCATCATTCCCCTTGCTGGGAAGGTCACAGCACTTACTTCACAAAAGAAGAAAACAGAAAAGGTTTAGAAGACTGACACAGAATAGTACAGAAACTCACTCATATCCATGGGCAGGGTACCCTTCACAGAATTCATTTGTGGCATGGGTGAGTTCACCATAAAGTAAAGTTGAGTAATGCTGGCACCCATACATGAAGTGAAAAGAAACTCCTATCATAAGACATATTCTGGGATTAAAGAATCTTTTAATTAATTAATTACAAACCATATTATGTTTATTTGTGCCTTCGTTCTTTCCACTCAAACATACACTACCACTAGAAGCACAAGAAGCCTTTACTATAGTAAAATAGAACTCCTCAGTGTTGTGAAAGCTGGACAAGATCGCTCTGTTAAAATATATAGACTCATAGACTCATAGGTCAGAAGGAACCAATATGATCATCTAGTCTGACCTCCTGCACAAAGCAGGCCACAGAACCCTACCCA
>NC_133770.1:175668376-175727435 GCF_003597395.2 Chelonoidis abingdonii | reverse complement strand
TCAGTCATGGCCTTCCAACTCTGTGCCTGGCAGTGCACGCCACACACCGCACCACAGGCCCCCAACAAGCACTGGGCTGCTAGCAGACCTCTGCCCCTTCCCTTTTCTGGCTTGTTGGTTTCTCCGCCTTAGTCTCCCCTGCAACCTCCCCCTGGAAACTCCCACTGAAACTCCCCTGTTAGCAGCTCTGTTTGCTGGCTCCTGAGTGTTTCAGAACTTCGAATAATTCAGGAGGCAGATAGGTTGATAAGAAAGTATCTTTCTAAAACAGAACTATATGCATGGGATACATAATACTGTTTGAATGGGTTTATCTGCGGCGTTTAGTCCAAAATGACAAGAGATACAGAGCAAAATCCTGACCCACTGAAGTCAAGAGGAATTTTATCATTGACTTCAATGGGGTCATGATTTCACCCATAGTTCTTTAACCGAAAAAAAAGGAGGGGGTAAAGCAGGCTCAGAGAACACAAGATTTAACTAATGATACTGGAAAACATCCAATATCAATTTTCATTCGATTTCATAATTTTTGAGACAAGCAGCAGGTCCTTCACGCTGCATGGAGTAAGATCATTAAATGCCAAGAACAACAGGCATAATTCTTTCAAGATCATACCATCAGGATTTTGCAAATGAAAACAGATTGAAGTATCTGTAAAAGTTGCTGAAAAAGCAGAATTTTCACTTTGCTCTTCTCTTGCCACCAATTTGAACTTTCCCCCCACTGAAAGATTACTTTCTTTAAAAAGTAAATAAATAAGGAAACGTGCCTGGATACCTCAAGCTAAATGAGTATTTGAACTGTCTCTTACTTTTGTTTATAATATTCTGTATCAGCCCTTCTCAAAATCTGTTTGGCCCTTTTTTCATTCTTATGACTATCAGAGGCTCACTGACCCTCTTACCTTGAAGTATTAACGAAGGGTTTTGATTTCTACGTTGGAATGTTTAGATTAGCCAGTCAGTGAACAGAGAAAATTAATGTAACTTCCACCTGCAGCCACTCATGTTCATTTATGCACATGCCACATGCATGCTGGATTCACAAGAGCACCTCTGGAATAGCTCTGGATTTTTCAAGAGGCCTCTTTTCAAACATATACAATTACATTTGGTCTCTGTGCTTTCTTGGTTGAGCAGACCAGTATAGTGCCAATATATACTTCAACTATGTTCATATTGGAAATATGTACATAGAATAAACTCAGGACATAAAAAAGATACATTTTTCTGTGAGTTCACTCATGACTGGCGTTTGATAACAGGACCTCTCTCCTGATTTGTGATTATTTGATTCCCGTTTCTTTGTTGTCAACTCTCACGATTTTATCCTGAATTCCATTATATTTGGCCTTTTTTCTTAAAATTCCAGCTCCTGGAGTCATGTGATTAAGTGACAAACTCAGCTCTCCTTTTTTAAAGAAATTTCTAGCCCTCACGGTTGCAGAGAAAAGTTTGAAAATTTGACCTGAGTTTAGCTGCCCCTGCAGGTATATATGAGAGGGAGCACAGGGCCTCTTCCATCACAGACACTGTTGCATTTGGACAGCTAGGTCAGGTCTACACTATAGAATTAATTCGGTATCACTATGTCGCTCAGGGATGTGAAAATCCACCGCCGACGTAACTACCATCTCGCTCAGAGGTGGATTAACTATGCTGATGGGAGAGCTCGCTACTGTCAGTGTAGAGTGTTTTCATTAAAGTGCTGCAGCTGCGTCAATGCAGCATTTTAAGTGTACACCTGCCCCTAGAATGGTGGTGGTAGCACTGTCTGAGCACAAGTGTGTTGAGGGTGGGAAAGCTTAGCATAGCCAGAGTTGCTGCACACTAAGGGGTTCACTTGCATTTAGTCAGTGAAAACTGGCTAAATCCCCATCCACCACACACGCTGGCTGGAAGCCTGAGACCTGTTCCAGGGCAATAGATGCTGTACCTCTCAAAGGAAGAAAGAGCCACTTCAAAGTGCATTTGAACCCCGTACCTCCAGAGGCAATCTGCTTGTCTCAGCAATATGTAGGCAGAATGCCTTCTGAAACTGACGGTTATGCAGTAAAACCTCTATGTCCTTACCATATGATTGTCGAAACCACCACAAGAGAGCCCCGAGCTTGTCTGCTAATGCCTTCATGTGTTCCTTTCACAGACGGTCTATTGTGGTCTTAACCAAGCACTGAAATGTCTTCATTCAGCTGCAGACGTCAAGATGTGAACTTACTCTTCCCCTACACTACTTCTTCACAAGGGAAATATGAACTCCTTTATACATACGCTTATTCATCTCAAAGAGATCTGAACTTCTGGCTAAGACCATTTAAATGTTATGTTCAATGTGCAGTTTGTTTTCATTTTGTTTTGTTTTGTTTTTGCTTCTTTTTCTTTTCTACAGAAATCCAAACAAATTAAAAGGCAAAAACTTTACATTAATGTAATGTGCCACACTTAAGCACAAAAGAGACAGGAAATGCAAAACTGACTCACTCACACTGCACAACATTATATTTCAAAGTATAAGGTTACGATATTAAATTGATGTAAAGTTTTTATATATTTCTGTATACCCAAAAGCTCACTAGCAGCATTGAGAAGCAATAATAAGCCATATGGAAGAGTTAAAGTTACTACATTACAAATGTTACTACATAGCCCTTTTGCAGTGCCTGACTGTTTTGCGTTTAAATATATAACTATAACTTTGCACAATGAACAAGTAAAGGCATTTTAATACCATGTTCCATTCTGCAGGCATTACAGTAAAAGACAGTTCTCTCTAAAGAGAGCAATGAGACTAAGACTCTAAGCCAGAAAGGAACATTGTGATCATCTAGTCTAACTTTCTGCATATTGCAGGCCACAGAACCTCACCTACCCACTTATATAATAAAACCATAATTACTGAAATCCTCATATTATGATTTAAAGACTTCAAGTTACAAAGAATCCACCATTTACACAACTTTAAACCTGCAAGTGACCCCATGCTGCAGAGGAAGGGAAAAGCCCGAATGGTGTCTGACATTCTGACGCAGGGGAAAATTCCTTCCAGACCCTAAATACTGTGGTCAGTTAAACCCCAAACATTTTGGCAAAACCCAACAGCCAGCTACCCGGGAGAGACTTTTCTGTAGTAACTCAGAGCCCTCTCCATCTAGTGCCTCATCACCAGCAATTGGGAATATTTGCTGCTAGCAGTCACAGATCAGCCACATGCTGTTGTAGGCAGTTCCATCATACTATCCCCACCATAAACTTAGCAAGCTCAGTCTTAAAGCCAGTTAGGTTTTTTTGCCCCCATTTCTCTCTTTGGAAGTCTGTTTCAGAACTTAACTCCTCTGAACAGTCCTTGTGGCATCTTAGAGACTAACTCATTTATTTGGGCATAAGCTTTCATACGCTATAACCCACTTCATCAGATGCATGGAGTGAAAAATACAGTAAGCAGGTATAAATATACAGCAATGAAAAGATGGGAGTTGCTTTATCAAGTAGGGAGTCAGTGCTAACAAGGCCAATTCAGTCATGGTGGATGTGGACCTTTCCCAACAGTTGACAAGAAGGTGTGAGCATCAAACAGAGGGAAAATTATTTTTTGTACTGACCCAGGCCTGAATAAAGACAGGGAGTGGCTGGGTCACTACAAAATGTAATTTTCCCTCTGTTGACATTCACCCCTTCTTGTCAACTGTTGGGAATGGGCCACATCTACCCTAATTGAATTGGTCTCATTAGTAAATCTTTTCACGACCCTGGAACGTCTGCAGAGACAACAGATCAAGGAGCTGTGCACTAGCTTCACGTCAATGTTCTCAGCCACCCCAGAACTGACTGAATGGGCATACCACTCCATTGACACAGGTAATGCTCACCCAATCAGATCCCCACCCTACTGGGTGTCTCCTCACACCCAAGCTGCTATAGAAGGGGAGATCTAGGTACATATCCAGAAAATTGGTGGAGAAGTCTCTCAAGGCTACCCAGGGAAGGGTTATAGTACTTGGGAGGGAAATATTCTGGGGGGGAGGTGAACCAAGTTTCCCAAATAACTCTTAAATAATTTTGGTGGTAGCAGCAAAACCAAATCTAAGCTGGTAATTAAGCTTAGAGGTTCCCATGCAGGTCCCCACATCTGTACCCTAAAGTTCAGAGTGAGGAAGAAACCTTAACAGAGACTAACACAGCTATCTCTCTGAAACTCTTCTGAAGGTTAGAGGAGCGATTTGATTGATTTTGGTGGTTGTCTCAGAATTGTTACATCCCATTAAAAGGAAGTTTACATGTTGTTAAGCTTTTCCTACCATAATCCAAAACAAGAGCTAGTCAAGTTCAAAGTTTTTCAGTGAGAGAGGGTGTGTGTGTGTGTGTGTGTGTGTGTGTGTGTGTGTGTGTGTGTGTGTGTGTGTGTGTGTGTGTGTGTGTGTGTGTGTGTGTGTGTGTGTGTGTGTGTGTGTGTGTGTGTGTGTGTGTGTAGAGAGAGAGAGAGATGAAGTTACCAGTACCTTTCAGGGTGGTTTTTGTTTTTTTTTTTTAAAAGATTCCCACCCCTACAAGTGTGGTTTTTGATTGTGATAACTTTTTATTAAGGCAAAGCTACAATAAAACGTTAACACACTACACTGCACATAAAACTAATTACTTATGCAGGATGAGGTTAATATTCAAAGAACCTGGCTAAAGATTTTGTCTTGTTTTGTTTTAAACTCTTCCCCGGCTTTCTCCTTCCCTCCATCACACAAAAGAGTATTCTTTACTCCCTTCTCCCATATATGGATTTTATTTTATTTCCCCTTATCCCTTTTTGTTGTTTTATGTACCAGTCCAGTTTAAAAAAAAATTGTTGATCAGATGAGTAGTATGACAGTTTAACACTCTCATATTGAGAGAAAAATGTATACCCCATAATTGCATAGGTGAAAAATGCAAAAGTGTTGCAAAAATTAGTGTTGATACAAACTCCTCTTCCATGTAGAAGAAAACATACATCTTAGTCTATTCCTTACCCTTTTTTGTGGGATAACTGCATGTACAATAGGGCATATACTGGTATAAAAAATTAACCCCCTAATAGACTATACTAACAAAAGTTTGTAAGTGTAGACCTGACCTATGCCTTTAAGTTATTGTGATGCACAGTTACAGTTGATCAAACACAAAAACCAAAAAACCCCACCCCAAAACAAGAAAAACTTTAGAGAAATGTTTTCATTTTTTTCCCCCTCAGAAAAATGTTTCAGTAGAAGTTTTTAAACCAACTTTCTGCATATTTAATAGTTTGATACGCCATGCTACATGTGCTCCAGAAATTAAGTACCGTCAGGCTCAATGAGACAGCTCTGAAGAATGGCTGTCTCTTCAAGAAATGATGCTTGGGACAGGAGTAGACGATGCTGTTTGCTCTGAGTCTGTACTAAATCAATACCTTAGCATGGTGCCAGAGGGCACGCTGTACATGGAAATGTAGTCTCTCACATGAGCTGTAAAACTGATGTCCTAAGCATTTATGAAGGTTAAGAAATACCAAACCTCCTTTAGGAAAATTATCTTGGTCCAACACTTAGCACAGTATTAGATGTTTTATCATCTTCTACAGTAGATGAAAAACTAGATACATGTGATACTGTCAAATTCATTTCTGTACGTTTCCAATTTAATAGCTGACTTCATTGGAACTGGAACAAGCTTGACTTGCATGAAAAGTTTTGCTTTTGCTATTAGCCATTAGACTTTCCTTGGAAAAAAATTTAGTATAGGACTAATGAGGCCCAGCCATAACTGGCCAGTGCACTTCCTTTGCTGGCTGTGTACTAGCTAAACCAAATGTACCTAATATTTTATCACAGTACAGTAGATTCTGCTCATTAGCAACCCCTCAGCTGCCAGCAAAAAGTTGCCATTATCCAGCAGTTGCCAATAAGCGGAAGGCAGATTTGCGAGGCTGCCATCAGGCTACAATGCACTGGGATGGACCGTCTCTGGCTGCAGCCCCACAAAAGCAGAGGGGAGGAGTGCTGCCGCCTGGATGCTGGGGCTTTCTACAGGAAGAGGGGACACTGGAGACCTAAGGAGCTGAATGGTGCCTCTCACTGTGCTCTCCTGGGTTAGGGCTCAGCACGTCCAAGTGCTTCTTTCCCTGGCTGCAGCCCCACGACAGGGCACAGACCACAGAGCACAGGGAGAGGTACCATGCAGCTCCAGAATTCAGGCTGCAGTTCCCTCTTCCCATTACCACCCAGCCCACAGCCTCCCCTACCAGCTCTTACTGCCTGTTGAGTACCTATGTGCGGGAAGGTTTGTGGGGCTGCAGCAACAGAACGCACACCCCAGCACTTCCTTTCCTGGCTGCAACCCCACAAACCTGCCTGTAGCTAGGACTTTTCTTCCAAAAAGTGTGCTTAATAAGCAGGACACCCTCGTTAACGGCATTTGGATATTGTCAGTAAGGTCAAAGGGATGGGATTGGTTCCCGGCAAACTGTTGCTATTAATCGGATGTTGTTAACATTCGCATTACTATTAATAGGAACGGGTATCAATACCATGCAACTCAAATCAGTCAATCCATCACAGAATTGCCAGATACCAGCTGATTGCTCTGCCAGCAGAAATCCTGGGCAAAATTTTCTAAGGCTCTCTGTTTTGTGTGTACACACAATACTAGAGTTTGGAGGCAGCTGACAAAGTGTTTACAAACACATTAAATCCAGTCTGGCAGAGAATTCCACAATAGAATGTTCTGGCTCCTGCATTCGCAGGTCTCGATCTTGAGACCAGCACTTTCATTGTTCCAGTAGACCACAGTGGCAAAGAAGATCATAATCACAGACAGTGAGACAGTCCCTCTGGTAGCTTGGACCAGATGAATGGCATATTTTGAGGACAAATCTGAAATGACCAGAGTCCTTCCTCTCACCAGGTCACAATGGCCAGTATTTCCTCTACCCTCAGAACCTGCATCCTGCAGCATCAGACTAGGCCCTCTCCTTCTTCCTTTATCTTATTCAACATGTACATAAAGACATAGGGGGAGCTGGTGAGAAAACAGACTGAGGTGCCAGAAACAAGGGGAGCACCTCACTACATCTCCTTTGACTTCAGGTTGACAGATTCAACCTCAGCAAGTTAGTTCTCATCTGTGCTCCAGTCTCACCCAATAAGGCAGTTGATCACCATGCAGGAGGGCACCATAGCATAGGTTTCTGCACTAATTTTCTTACTGAACAAGAGGGGGAAACAAAATGGAACCCAACATGGTTGTTTTCAGGAAGGAATAGCTATTGCCCCAACTACCCTCCATAAACCCTCAGCAAGAAAGGAACTGTACTGCTCAAGAGCAGCTTTATTCACTCCTACTGAACTCTGTAGGCGAATCAACCCATCACTCCCATAATAAGCTGCTGTAATTAAAATCAAATTGGAGTCTCTCCTTGGTTTAAATGACAGAGGAATTCTAACAGGGCATATACTCTGAAGAACTCTCCTTTGGAATTATCTCCCCCCTCAGCTTCAAAGTCCAGAATTTGTCAACCTCCTGGCCACATGGGCATCTGGTGAAGGGGGTGTAGTGACAGCCGTTAAGGTAGGGCAAGCAGTAGTTTAGCTTTGACTTTTGTCATCTAGGTAGTAACTATTGGTTATGGGAGCAAGAAGAGTCTGCTGATTTTGTTTCAAAATTATTTCATAAATATGGCTTGAAGAGGCTTTGAACTCCAGCGTGCCACATTTAATACTGTGTATAAATCAGAATAAACATAAATAAAACAAAAAAGTATTAGAATGAGCTTTGAAATGAACTAAAATAGTAATTGAAATTAAAAAAAAAAGATTTCTTGATGCTGGTCATGCTTTTATGGAGCACAAAGAGGTGAAATATTACAGCCCCTCAGTTTTCTTCTGAATTTCTTGTTCTTTTATGGGAAACAGCAGGAAGTCACTGATTTTTTTCTCTAAGCATAAATCAGCTTTGTTTTATTTCCCTATTGAGTCTTCAATGGCAGAGATTAACAAAAAGAAGAGGTGGTTTCCTGCATTTTCAAGCCCTTTATGGTCAGGATTATGGAAAGGGATGTGAGGGGGGAAAGCTGATGCAGGCTGTCTAGACTAATTATATTTTTCTTTTTTGGTATGTTATTGTTGCCATGTGTTTGCTATTGTTTAGAGAGGGGGGGAAAAGTGAGTGTACTGAAATATGTCTGTGTCCTTTACAAAAATCATGAATTTCCATAAAATAAATTACTTGGAAAATCCTACAATGTTCCAGATAAATAATTAACATTATTGAATGGTGCCTCTAAAGACTGAATTATACCACATCTATGATTTATGAGGATCAGAGTGTCACAATCTCTTAAAGGCTTTTCTACTTCAACTGAGGCACCAGTGTCACATTGTTCATCCAAAGCAAAGTTACCAAGAAACATGAATTGCTTATAGGGACATAGAGGAAGTTTTGACTAGGTGATTACAATCACAAGAGTGAAGTATTGTAAAGATTCAGTTTAAAATAAAATGCACTAGACTGGGCTGATACTTAGAGTCTATTTAAAAGGATCTACTTACAATACACTAAGGATTAAATTTTTATTGGTAAACGTCAGTAAAGATCAATTTCACTGTATACAAAACCAACAAGCTTATTTCCATCAATAATCATCAAAATTTACAGATAGGCAAAATAAGAAAGCTGTTGCTTGAGAGCTTATTAGAGTTTGATTTAAGGATATTTACTTTGTATACTTTAACGTGATGTTGACAATTTACATTTTAATTCTTATAAAGCTTTAACTTTTTGAATCTCAAAGTCTACTGTCATTAAATAATTGTCTGACCACCCATTGTCTGACTGTCCCATTTCCTGCAACTGTGAACATTTAAATCAATAATAAAAAAAGGAATACACATTATCCTTGAAAAATATATATATATAAAAAATCTAATTCTGCCAAGCCTAAATGTTCAATAATTCTGTAGTAAAAAAAAATCCTGTCCCCTTCCCTACTCTACTTTTTCCAGTGGAAGAACACGTAGTCACTGGTAGCCAATAGATACAACCAAATTCTACAGAACCAGCAACCCAGGTTAGAATCCCTTCTTTAAATCTTCAGGATTGGCTTGGGGAGCAGAGTGTGACACCAATGTCTCAGATATTGAAATGCAGTTAAACTTTTTCCACTTCCTAACAAATGGTCATCCTGGAGGCAAGTGTCTTAGTTTCAAAGCAGCACTCCAGTAAAATACTCTTTTTCCTTGCCATCCGGTGACTGGCAAATAGTGTGATGTTGGCAGACACCTGATAGGAATTGCTCTTGAATATATAAATTAGACACCATCATTTATCAGTTAAAAACAGCCATTTACTGACAAAAAATTGTACAAGGAAAAAATAACCAAGTAAATACAAATACACAGCAAATGTTTGGTAGCCTCAACACAAGTTTCACAGATACAGGTCAGAATACATAATCCCAAGTACTTTATATACACTGGGGAGGAGGGGGATGGAGGAAATCAGATGACCATGATCTAGACCAGCGGTTTTCAACTTTTTTCTTTCCGAGCCCCACTCCCCAACATCCTATAAAAACTCCACATCCCACCTGTGCTCCAACAGGTTTTCTACATATGAAAGCCAGAGCCAGCATTAGGGGGTAGCAAGCAGGGCAATTGCCTGGGGTCCCATGCCACAGGGGCCTCCACGAAGTTAAATTGTTCAGATTTTGGCTTCAGCCCCAGGTGGCAGAGCTCAGGGCCCCAGGCTTCAGCCCCATGCAGTGATGCTTCGGCTTTCTGCCCTAGGCCCCAGCAAGTCTATGCTGACAATGCTTGGAGGACCAACCCCCTGAAACCTGCTCACAGGCCGCCAGGGGGCCCCAGACCCCTGGTTGAAAACCACTGACCTAGACTATATAAGAGAGTTACACTGGATTAATTAATTTTAAACCAATATAGTTAAACTAGTGACAAGATATTTCTCTTTACCTTAATATGCTATCATTTTAAAATAAACTGAAATAAGACACTTAGTGTCCACACAGGTGTTTGCACTACATACATTGTTTTTAAACTGATTTAGTCAAAGAAAAAGTTGCACTGATTTATGTACACAAGGCCCATTTCTGTTCTCCTCTCCCTGTTCTGCAGACACCACCTTATTCCTCTGATATATTCCTAGGAGTCTTTATATTTGAACCACTTTCCACAGACACTGAGTATGTCACTTTAATAAAGGAAGCAAGGGTTGCCATTCTCTACTAATAATTGGCTTATCTTCAACATTCTTTAAGGTTTTGTATACATCTTGAACACTTCTGTTTTGATCAACACAATATATGGTGTATAACAGACTGAAGCCGCCTGTACTTGTTCCACTAAATGCTTTATTTGCAATTTTGCCAATAGCTTATGGGCTATTGTAACACAATCACTACTAGGAAGAAAAAAGGAGAAAATCAGAAATTTCCCTAAAACAGTTCAAAATGAAAACAGAAACCATTAAAACAAACCAATATTGGTATTGGTGGTAAAACTCTATAAGCTTTCTAAAAAGACAACCAATGACAACTACACGCACAGTACATTTTAAGGAAATGAAAGAGCCATTTTTAAATAGTTTCCAGTGAATTTGTTTATATGCCAAGACCTGTAGTTATCCTTCCATTTCATGCATGTTTTACTATTGTGAAGTCTGTGTGTTGTTTCAATGATACTCTGCTTTTTCTCAGTTAAGTCAACCATGTAAAAAAATAAAAATATCAATTTGCATACCATCTCTAAAGCAAATGATCTCAAAGAATTTTTCAGAAAAAATTCAGAACCATAAAACTCTTTGGGGTATGAACACCCCTAATTAGCATGAGATGATGAGTGAATAAATGACTTGCCAAGGGTTGGTCTCCCAACTACTAGTCCTCTATCCTAACTTCTAGATCATGTCCCAGCCCATCAAACATATTTGGTCCTTTTTCTTGCACTTTTCAGTGGCATCAATTACTTCAAAAATACTATCAACAGTACTATAATGTTAATAAGAATCAAAACGGGATTTCATTTAAGACTGAATTATCAGATATACCAAGAGTAGAGAAAGAAGCAAATGACAACACATTTTTGTCCATGTAATTCAACCATAATGCACTGGTATAATAAATATTTTAAAATTCCAGGACTTCATAAAGAAGTGTTTCATGTACAGTGTCAGTGCTTCTTTCCTTTAGGGTGTAAAATGTGAACTGTCTCTGTATATTTCACTTTCATATTGCATGCCATCAGATGGCAATCAGCATTCATTGAGATCTTGAGATAACCTAAAATTCTTTAGTCATGCAGCCCATATCGGAGGCATAATAAGAAGCCTTGAGCGAATTCTTAACCAAAATCTGCCTTTCTTCAAGAACATCTTGGGCTAGTGTTGCCAATTAAATTGTTTACTAGTTTATTGTAGGAAAGTTGAAGAAAATGTTTAGCTTCTATTGCTTACTTTTCATGTGCACTGATGGAATAACCCAAAGTCTAAAATATCCCCAGAAGTTTGATACTGGCAGATTATCAAGGCATCATGCTGTCCAAAAACAATGAATTTATTATAGGTTAGGAATTTTATGCATGCCTGATATCTAAAAACTACTTCATACAAAAAATGCTTAAAATTCCCATAGTAAAAACTCAACATTTATGTTTTTTTTATTGGTACATTCTCTACTGATTTTAAGAGGATCATTGTCAATTTAAACATTGCTCTTCTGTCTGCATTTTTAACCTACTGTTATTACAAGTAATACCTAACATTACTTGAACTGGAAAAAAATTCTATTCACCCTGTGTTTGATAATTCTCTAGATTGTCACATCTTCATTGTTTATATATGTCTACCACACAGAGGGAAAATATTCATTTGTGTTTTTTGAAAAACAAAAAACAGGATAACCCTGTGATTATGATGAATCAAAAATTGTCAGATAGAATATTGGAAATTACAGTAAATAAATCATTTCCCATATTTCTTCTAGATTCATGCTTTGAACATGTTCTACAAGATAGAAGCCATGATCCAAATCCAGCCCCTTTATTCCCATGAATCAATGGCTCTACTTGCAGGAATAAGTTGGGCAGGAGTTGGCTTTAACAGCAAGGGATCACAATTAGACACATAGAAAGCGAGACACAATTTACATACAGATAGGGTTACCATCTAGACTAAAACTTCCGTTGTAGACTGTAGAACACGTCCATACATTTCTCCAAGAAAAAAAGTTGTTTTTATGAACTGTTACAATAAAAAGGTTAAGCTTCAGTGTAGCTCATTAGATTACTTTCGAGGGTATCCAACATGAGATAATTTTATATGATCAAACAGCTGGCCTTACTGATTGGCTATATTCTCTGAAATAACTCAGTGGGCATCAAATTTTGCCTTCTATCAGAATCATCATCTTGCACCAGAATAATGCAAAGCTATAAAGAGCCTAGCAGGATTTTCTTATAACAATCTCCAAAAAATCAGTTTTTCCTCAATGGATTTAATTAAGATAGAGTTGGAAGTACCTTTTGCTTCTTGACATATGAAAAGAGATTATTTTTAAGTGCAACTATAATTAATATGGTTTTTTTGTTTGTTTGATTGGTTTTCAGGGGTTTCTGTTTGTTTTGGGGGGCGGGGGGGTTGTTTTTTTATAATTCCCTTTCCTGTCACCAGCTGGACTGTGCTGAAGAGGCTGAAACCAATATTATTTGCGATAAGTTCAGTTTTTTTAAATGTTCCCTGCCTCTGAACAAAACTCAGTAAGACAGCCAATATGCCCTGAACTTCTATTCATGTTACTGATAAAGCCTGCTTACAGTGTTGTTGCACAGTAACAATGAACTAGAAAACATCAGCCACAGCACTGAAAGGCTTAGATTGATGCATCTATAAATCGCTAAAAGTTACATAGTAAAGAGCTACTGGTTCACAACAATGGTTTACTTAATAGCATATTAGTCAGTATACTATTTCAAGGTACAAGAAATATATCAGCTGGCACTGTGTTGGAGGTAAGTAGGCCCGTGATTAACATTTCCACGTCCAGTATACAGTTGGATCTGGATTTGGATTTGAGATTTAAAACTTCTGATCACAACGTATCCCATGTATCTTTACTCTGAGTTAACGGTTACTATTCACATACAGAGCAGTACAACAGTAATGAGTTTCTTTTCCGCACAGTTCACATAAATCAATACCCTTGAAATTCCTTTACATCCTCCTCTAAAGCATCTGGCCCTGACCACTGTTCAATACCAAACTAAAGGGACCGCTGATCTAACCTAATGTGTCAAGTAGTTATTTTCAAATCACAGGAAAAGCTAAAGTGAACATTTTTCTAGGCAGTTTTTCAAAAGTATAAATATGAGATTAGTGACTAATATAGTGATTCAAGTACCTTTTTTTTAGTTGAATGCAACGTGTGCATTTGGCTTCATACCAATTAATGGTAGTCAGAGGAGCTGAATTTCAGTAGCTTAGTAGCCAGTCTGTACTTCCAGAATTCCCTCTCTGCATAAATAATCTTAAACATGTACTTGAATCTCTTTTGTCCAGAATTTTCCTGTGGATTCAGCGATAGCTTAATTTGTACAAAGACACTAGCTGGAATACAGGCACAGTCAGCAACTGTGAAGCTGCATTGGCTCTAGAAAATGTGTACATGTTAATGGAGGCAGGACTCAAGAGTAAGCCTGCTCAGAGTAAGTTTGAAGGATGCTGGGGTAAAACATACCCAAGCCCTGCCTAAATCAGCACTTACTGCCAGGACAACAGTATCATTGCTGGAATACAGATAAACATTTTTCTAGTTCAAGGGCACCCTACAAAGTCCTGGGCTCATGTCTGGGCCCTTTGGGAATTACTCTGCTCTGTCTTAAAACTGGAGGCCATAAGGGAGCATGTTTTGTTCCTTTTATTTGGAATGTTAATGAACCCAACATAACCCTTGTAAAATGCACTCATGGTCCCTGCTACAAGGAGCTTACAGTCCACACAGAAAATACAATTTAGACACAAGAAGCACTGGATGATCAGAAGATAAAACATATCACGGAGCAGCTCAGGGTATTTAACTTCGCTGCTTTTTAATAAGGAAATAAAAATCTTTCTTACTGTGGCAGATTAATGCCGATAAGCTTTCTAAGCATGTGAGAGTAAGGAGAAGACAAATTCTGTTCCACCAAGATAGGGAGTGTATTCCAGTCACAAAGAGCAGCACAGATTAAGTCATACAGACAAGAGGGGGAAAAGGATACAAAAAAGGCACTAGTCATCCAGTTTTGGCTACTTTGTATGCTGGCCCATGGTTGTTTAGTGATAGGCTATATTATTTTTATAATTATTATTATAGCTTATCTATATAAAAAGGACATAAAATAATATATCATTAATCTGTCACATAGTAAACAGTTTCCTTATTAAAAAGCAAGACAAGTTAAAGCTGCTGTGATACACAAAGCAATGAATGGCCACAAGATAAAATGTATCTCAATTCATAGATTCATAGACTCTAGGACTGGAAGGGACCTCGAGAGGTCATTGAGTCCAGTCCCCTGCCCTCATGGCAGGACCAAATACTGTCTAGACCATCCCTGATAGACATTTATCTAACCTATTCTTAAATATCTCCAGAGATGGAGATTCCACAACCTCCCTAGGCAATTTATTCCAGTGTTTAACTACCCTGACAGTTAGGAACTTTTTCCTAATGTCCAACCTAAATCTCCCTTGCTGCAGTTTAAGCCCATTGCTTCTTGTTCTATTTTTAGAGGCTAAGGTGAACAAGTTTTCTCCCTCCTCTTGATGACACCCTTTTAGATACCTGAAAACTGCTATCATGTCCCCTCTCAGTCTTCTCTTTTCCAGACTAAACAAACCCAATTCTTTCAGCCTTCCTTCATAGGTCATGTATTTTTTGTATTGACTAAGCTCCTTGTGGCAAGGACTATGCTTCCTATTTTATTGCATACATTATAATACACCCATTGCTATGGATGTGTACAAACACACACCTACCCCCACCCACACATCCTGCACACCTGTTACCCAGCATATGAGAGGCTGAAACTGGATGCCTAGCTCCCTTTGTAACCTTTTCCCATTCTCATCTTTGTGCCTTAATCCATACTCCTATATATAGAGATTATATAGTAATATGAGAAAAAAAGCCAGAAAGACTAACGATCTGCACCCGGCTGCATTTTTACTTTTGTGAAGAACCAAGGCATTATGATCAAGACCTTATTCAGAGAGTAGTAAATAAATACTATTCCTGCACTGCTCCACAGGAGGGTATCTTCTTCACTCTCTGTGGACAGCTGAGAGAGCAGGGACAGGCAGTGCCATAAGAAGCAGAGGGGTTGAAGCAAAGAGGAGCTTTTAGAAGAGGAAACTGTTATCTGGGGCTCCACTCCTGTGGGACTTAACCTCTGCACAATCAACACCTGTCCCTTCTGAGCAACTCCTGCGTAGCACAACTCCTATCTAAATAAATATGTCCATCTGCTCACCTATAGCTGACAAAGGCAGCACCTATATAGGGCCACGCCTACACTACCAGCTAAATTAGCAATGCTGAGATCAATGCAGCGGTGTCAATTTAGTGGGTCTGGTGAAGATTAATCACAGTGTTATACAACAGAATACCAATTGAAATTTATTAAATATTTGTGGATGTTTTTCTACGTTTTCAAGTATATTGATTTCTATTGCAGCACAGAATACAAAGTGTACAGTGCTCACTTTATATTATTTTTTATTACAAATATTTGCACTGTAAAAACAAAAAATAATATTTTTCAGTTCACCTAATACAACTACTGTAGTGCAATCTCTATCATGAAAGTGTAACTTATAAATTTAGATTATTTTTGTTACATAACTGCAGTCAAAAACAATATAAAACTTTAGAGCCTACAAGTCCACTCAGTCCCATGTCTTGTTCAGCAAACGTCTTGTTTGTTTACATTTACGGGAGATCCTGCTGCCTGCAGTCTACACATCACCATAAAGTGAGAACAGGCGTTAGCATGGGAGTTTTATAACTGGCATTGCAAGGTATTTACATCCCAGATATGCTAAATATTCGTATGCCCCTTCATGTTTCGGCCACCATTCCAGAGGACATGCATTTCTTTTTCAGCCAATTGCTGTAGAGAAAAACAAGTTTGTTTACATTTATGGAGATAATGCTGCCCACTTCTTATTTACAATGTCACCTGAAAGTGAGAACAGGCATTCACATGGCACTTTTGTAGCCGCATTGCAAAGTATTTACATGCCAGATATGCTAAACATTCATATGCCCCTTCATGCTTCAGGCCACCATTCCAGAGGACATGCTTCCATGCTGATGATGCTTGTTAAAAAAAATGTGTTAATTAAATTTGTGACTGAACTCCTTGGGGGAGAATTGTATGTCTCCTGCTCTGTTTTTACCTGCATTCTGCCATATATTTCATGTTATAGCAGTCTCGGATGATGACCCAGCACATGTTTTTTTAAGAACACTTTCACACTGCAGATTTGACAAAACCAAAGAAGGTACCAATGTGAGATTTCTAAATAGATAGCTACAGCACTCGACCCAAGGTTTAAGAATCTGAAGTGCCTTCCAAAATCTGAGAGGGATGAGGTGTGGAGCATGCTTTCAGAAGTCTTAAAAGAGCAACACTCTGATGCAGAAACTACAGAACCCGAACCACCAAAAAAGAAAATCAACCTTCTGCTGGTGGCATCTGACTCAGATGATGAAAATGAACATGCGTCAGGTCCACACTGCTTTGGATCATTATCAAGCAGAACCATC
Source organism: Chelonoidis abingdonii (assembly GCF_003597395.2). Taxonomy (NCBI): domain Eukaryota; kingdom Metazoa; phylum Chordata; order Testudines; family Testudinidae; genus Chelonoidis; species Chelonoidis abingdonii. The sequence continues at coordinate 175,710,610 of NC_133770.1, read as the reverse complement.
ATCAGCATGGATGCATGTCCTCTGGAATGGTGGCTGAAGCATGAAGGGATATATGAAACTTTAGCATATCTGACACGTAAATGTCTTGTGATGCCAGCTATAACAGTGCCATGTGAACACCTGGTCTCACTTTCAGGTGACATTGTAAACAAGAAGCGGGCAGCATTGTCTCCTGAAATTGTAACCAAACTTGTTTATCTGAGCGATTGGCTATAGTAGGACTGAGTGGACTTGTAGGCTCTCAAGTTGTACATTGTTTTATTTTTGAATGCAGGTTTTTTTTGTACATAATTCTACATTTGTAAGTTCAACTTTCATAATAAAGAGATAGCACTACAGTACTTGTAGAGGTGAACTGAAAAATATTTCTTTTGTTTTTTAGAGTGCAAATATTTGTAATAAAAAATAAATATAAATGAGCACTATACACTTTGTATTCTGTGATGTAATTGAAATTTACAAATTTGAAAATGTAGAAAACATCCAAAAACATTTAAATAAATGTTATTCTATTATTGTTTAACAGCACAACTAATTGCGATTAATTTTTTTAATCACTTGACAGCCCTAGTTTTTAGTATTGGCCTATTACATAATTGAGTATTGGTGGTAGGCTCACCTCATCAAAGCAGGAATTTGTGTATGTTGAGGACAAGGAGGTGATATGAAGTTATTTTATATATTTCATCTCATTGGTGTCATGCTATCCTAATATGCAGATAAAGAGGGTGTGGTTGGGTGTGTTTTAAATTTGTGAATCCTAGAAGTTTGATTGATTGATTGATTGATTTTAAAGGAAGAAATGTTTGTAAATGTATCCAGATGCAATGAGCAGGCTATTACAGATCACTGAGATTTTGGTATCGATATATGCTGCAGTTTTACATTTTTATTATTGTTCTAACTAGTTGTATCCACTAGCCCCCTGGGATAAGGTTTGGCCTATTTTTCGAGAGTAGCTTGAAGATTAGGAGGTGGGAACAGATGGTTCTAGTCAAATTCCTTTAATTCAGTTCCAAAATGTAACATTTTCACATATTCCCCATGCTTACCACCCATCTAAAAAAACAAAAAAAGTTTAAATCAAAAGGTGACAGGAGGAAAAAAAAGAGATGAAACAGACTAATTTATTCAGTCTGGCTTTTGCACTTTTCTTCAGGAGTTTCAGTGTTTTATTACTATTAAGTCTACTACAGCATTGTACTGTTATCACTACATTTACCAGTGCAACGTGACAAATACTTGAAACCTTTGCCATTAGTAATAAGCAGGAAAAGCTTTGATGGGATTCCAAGTAATTCATCCATGCCATAACAAAGCAATTGAATGTATTATAAGATCATTCTACATGCATACGGTGTAATAACTAAGAGGAAAAATAAGAATATAGTAAATAACTGAGCTCTTTTTACTACTATATGTACTGCATAATAGCCTTCTTTACACTTCTAGAAAAAATAGAAAGTAATCCAACTGTAAAAGTTACAGACAACATATTACTATGAAAATAGCATTGAAATAAGGATCTACGTTTCATTGTATGGTAACTTTTTTCTCCTTATTGTAAGAAAAAACTCTTAAAAAGAACAACATTAAAATTTCAGTTATGTTTAGAGATTATGGAAAATACAGTTACTAGAACCCTGCAGGGAAACTTCTATGTTACAAAAAATGACCTGTCATAAAATTACAGTCAGTGGCATAAAAAAAAAGTATATTGTTATCCCTTCTTGAATCACATAGGATATAGCAATATGAGACTCTCTGTGCAGCATGATACATTACATATTGACTTTATTCTTCGTGATTTTAGCAAATGTAAAACAAAAGTTTTATATGGTATCTTCAGTGCTTTTTATTTTAAATATTAAGTTTACAGATGGCTGAATTTACTAATACTGTTTCCATTACTAACATATTCAGTGTGGCCATATCAGGCTAGTCTGTTACCGGAATAAAAATCTACTTTAAATAAGCCATTGCAAATGTATTTATTTATAGTATACTACTATAAATAGTCATCTTATCAGTATTTCATTTCAGAATACATCCAGCTGGATTTACATGGACAATCATTAAACGCTCTTACAAAAAGGAATTTCTTAACTACAGTTTTACAGCATAGTAATAAACATGAAATCTTAATAATGAATTATGACGTTAACAGTCAAATAGAGAACTGAAAGTGCATCCACTCTGATTTCTATTTGAGAATCTTTAAACTGATTTGTACAAGAATGTCATTATTGGTTGAAAGTTAAAGAAAGTATAAAGATAAAGGATCAACAGCAGCAATACTTTATTGTTCAGAATTAAGAAGTTTCTAGTTCAATAAGAAGCTTTTTGAAAAGGTTAGCCGTAGTCATCAGTTAGCATTCCAGAATGAGAGACTTACATTACTGTTTGTGTTGTAACACATACAAGTAGCTTCATTAAAACATTTATATTAAGTACACATTCCCACTTACAAAATACAGCTGAAGCAAATTGTATCTTAACAGTATATTACTGCAGTTATGACTAGAGGTCATAACGATGACTGTATTAAACTTAAAATATTAAATAATTAGTTCCTCTTATAAAACATAACCCAAACACTCATACAAAATGCATACATTTTCTGTTTTATGTGGGATGTGAAAGGATGAACCTGTGAGACTTTTTTTTTTGTTTAAATATCAAACAACAAGCCATAAATCAAAAATTAAAGCTACATTTCAATTAAGGAGCAACTGTTTGTTTGTATTAAAGTATAAACATATTTTCTGTCTATTTTTACCATCACCTTTAAGACTTCAGAACTGTTTTCACTTGCTGGTGTTGGAAAGTCATGTTTCATTGTGTTAATGCAATTTGTGAATGTGTTAACATCTTACAGTAAATATCCACATGTAACATGTCATTAAGAAAGATACCTCTCCTATAAAAAAAGTGAACATTTGCTTACAGAAGCAGAATCAACTTTAAACTACACTTGTCGACAGAAAGGATAATGTGCAGCAGATAATCTTGTTTTATCCCTGTTGCATATTCTAGGACTAAGGATTTCAAGTTTTATATGAAAACCATGACCTACGAGAATCAATGAAAAGGCTGCCCTTTTGAACAATGGGTAGGTTTTCACATTAGATACCATTACATTTACTTTCAAGCATTAAATTGCAATAATATTGCCATTCTTGGATTACTAAGACTTTACTGACAGTATCATAAATTTATATTGATAAGTTCAATATCATCATCATGAAGTTCTGAGATCAGCATTACTGGATACTAAATATCAGATTTCCTGTGATTTAGTTTACACTGAATCACTGAAGAGAAAGCGCAAGTCATTTGCTTTGATTTATTTAGCATAAATAAAGAATACCCTATACAAATATTTATAAGGGAATTTTGCCTTAATATTTTGACCACTAATGTAAGGCAATGAATTACAAGCAATAAAATACTTGCACAATTTAAACAGAGTTTAAAAGTATGTATTCCTTTGGAATATTAAAACTCTTTTGGTAGTTTTAGTTGACCTATCTCATGGTCTTTTAAATCTTAATTAGGATCTGATATTTAGAGTTCAACTTTTAAAGCATATATCCCATTAACATAGGTATTTTTAAAACCTTTAACAATAAAAAAAAGTTACTCACAACTAAATACAGAAGAAGCAGTCAACGGAACTTGTAATATTACTAACTACAGGTTGTGAAACACAGAACTGTGCATCTGATTGTGTTACCAGCATAAAAGTGCATGTCATGAAACAAAGACGTGTATGTGATAGCTCATCTTAAATCTAACATAGTATTATAAACACTAAAGACCTGGTACAAAGTCATTTTTAGTGACTTCAGGGTAGGCTTTGGATCTGACTCTTATACAAGAAAGTCAGTCCTTATTATCTCTCATTAGAATTACTACAAACAGGCTCAGGAAAACCAAGTATTTTTTTTTAAAAGAAAAGAGGACATTTACAGTTTATCTAAAAAGAATACTTTTTATCTGCTGTTTCCAGAAGAAACAGTTCCTAACTAAAGATACAGAAGATACAGTTCCTAACATGCATATGACTAAGTGGGTATTCACCCACGAAAGCTCATGGCTCCAAAACGTCTGTTAGTCTATAAGGTGCCACAGGATTCTCTGCTGCTTTAACTAAATTAAGTTATAACTTTTGAAATCCACAATTTTATATTGTTCTAGTTCAGATCAAATGTATGTGATGACTGCTACTGTAAATCACATTTAAAATATGGAAGGTAAGATTTAGAGCAGATAAAAGAAGAAATAAATCATAGTTTTCCTCAATCATGGCAGAAAACCTTTTTTTAAATGGATTAGAATTTAAGGTAGTTGAATAGTGACACAAATTACAGAAGAGATATTATTCTTTTACTAGCACCACTCTAAAGTAGGTTGAAAATATGTAATCTTTTCAGGAATGCTTGTTAGGGCTCTCCAATTAAAGTTTACTACCCAGTTAAGTGAATAATTATACATGTTAATTACGAAGCATAGGCAATGTAATTATTTACAGGGGATTCAATTTGCCACTGTAAACTTTTAGAGGTATACATCAAGGGAAAACAAAGTATTGCACCAAAGTATAAAATTGGGAAAGCCCCTCAAATTCATTTGTCCCATACAAAAAACAACTTTAACAACAAAACCAAAAATATTAAGTATTAAATCTTGGAAGCAATAGTTTGAATTTTTAGCATCCTTTAATTTATTTTTATAACATGTTTTCTGGTTTATCCTCTGTTTTGATATTTTGCCAATTAAATTGCATCACCAAGAGGCAACATCATGCAAGAATGCCTATCTAAAATGAAAATGCCACTACTTAGTGTCACACAGTTGTAAGAAAAATGCAGCTCAGCAAACACATTTGCAGTGAAAATATTCACTCCAATATATCCATTAAATACTTAATTAAAATATATGGAAACACAGGAGAATGCTGTTAGTCATTCTTACTGATAAAAATAGGGCCAGGAAGAAAATACAGTAGAGGTCCAATCCTGAAGTCTTTACTCTGGCTAAACTCTCTTTGAAGTCAATGGATATGGTCAGAGATATTTGATACAACTCCTTTCCTATGTCACAAGGATGTGAAACAAAAGAAGGACAAAATGCAAGGAGATTTGAGGAGCATAGAGTTTCTCAGACAACAGCTGATTGAGCTGCATTAACAAATGATTTTTTCAGTCAACCTATTACATAACACATGCTCAAATCAAAGAGTATATCACAGTATACACACTGATAGATAATTTTCCCTTTCCAAGCCTAATTCTTCAATAGGAGCTGATGGCACTCAGTTGCTCATGGGATCTAATCCCTTACCATTTCATAAAGTATTTGACAATACTCCTATTGATTCCTTATTTCTTCCTGCACGCTGAATTTCATAGTAGTACAGTATACAATCACTGAAAACAATTATAAATTGTTTCTTTTTAGATCTTAGGAGTTTTATATTCAAATAATCTACTAATTCTTGATTCAGACCGTTTTATGGATAAACATTACTCAAAAGTTAAACTGTTTATGGATCGAAATAATTTGTAACATTAATTTGCATTTCAAACTTGTAAACATGGTTAAAAACAATGTTCTACAAGTATCAATTCAAGATCACTGCTATAGAATAAAAAGGCAATACAAAGTTAACAGTGAAGTTCAAAGATCATGGAAGGAATGAATAATTATATTTGTCTCATTTCTAAATTGTTTTTAACAATATGGGTAAGTTGTATAGCCTATGTCTACCTTTAATGTTTAAAAAAATGTAATGAAACTATAAAAATCATAATTGCAATATTAGTTTGCAATTTCTGATGTAAAACTGCCAGATTTTAATTTTTACTTTCTAAGATATTAAAAAATAAAAAATACGAAACTATTGCCAGTTCACTATTAGAACACTGTAATTACCCCTTATAAAATAGTTGTGCTCTAACTACTGAACCTATGACATTTCATAATTACAGGTTCCAGAGTCTTGAATGTGGCCCATAGTGCGATAGTTTGGACTACAAAAATGGATTTTTTTCAATAACCTTATTGTTATTTCATAGTATTACAAATCTGCAAAACCCTTTTTAGTAGGTAAAATATTTTATTTCAACTATTCCATGTGCATTAAAAGTCTACACAGACTCATTTTAAAAAGTTTTCTGTAATTCTTCCATTGATCAGGAAAATAAAAGGGGTGAAAATATATGCTTCAAAAAGATAAACAAAACATACATATCTGACCATACTAAAAACACAGAAAATGAACCTAGTATTAATCAGCACAAGGGGGGGGGGGGAAGTATTGTAAGGAGAAAAAATATACTGATACTTTAAAAAAAAAGTGTGATATAGAAGTAGTATTTCAGATTTTAGCGAATTAAATAATGCCTTTCAAGATAAAGTGCTTGTTCAGAAAAATAGCACTAACCTCAATGGGATTTTGCCTAAGTAGGGCCCTGCAGCATTTTACTCTGAAGATACAAAAGGCTGTCAGGTAAAATACCATCAGAAAGAAATTTCTTAATGTATTTAATCTATCTTAAGAATTTCTTAGTTTTTTGTTCTATTAATTGATTTGTGAGTGTTCAGTGCATGCTTTTTCTTACTCAGGTTTCCTTTTAGAGTGATTAGCACAGCACTGTTACGCTTTTTAGCATAAAAGTCATTAAAACAAACATAGTATGTTTAGAAACACTATTGTTAATTTGGAATGTCCTCAGAAGTGTGTTTGAAAGCAAAAAACAGAAGATTTCTGTGTAAAAACATGACATGCTTAATGAATCTGATACTAAATACGGAAAGTTAAAAGAAAGATACAGAATACTATCATTTTATTGCATAGCTAAAGTACTATATGTATGTAAGTCCACATACCATCCATGTTTTAGCAATGTTGACATAACATGAATTACATATAGTACATATGATACTGTAGCACTTTTATTAAAACTGTCAAAACACCTCATTTTGTAAAAGCATTTAAAAAAAACGTCACACAGGCCCACTCATACTGTGTCACCAACAGCAGTTTAATCAAAGCTGAAACATCAACAGCCAGGATTATTAATTTTTGCACTGTTACATTATACAGTTGGAAACTACACTCCCTTCTAGTTTCACTTAGTTGTAACAGCTCGAGTGAGCTGCAACACACTTCAGAATGAAAATGCCTTTATTACCTATGAGAAATTAAATTAAATTGGAGAGAGGGTAAACTTGTCGAATAGAGGTAGGGATTCTTAGGATATCAGATTTAGGAAGAAAAACATGTGAGAAATAAGTTTCTGTCACAACAAAGACTTGCCAGATATTGCCTTTACTAAGTTGTTATATACACTTCTGAAAGCAATTTTGTAACAATGAGCTCTGTTTATGGAAACTAAACCATGTAGGGTACAGCAGGAAAACAAATGGTGTGCCATATGTTTACCCTGAACAGTAGCATTAATACAGTGTTATCGGCAATAAAGTCCTTTCTAGATTTGGTAGCACTAAGATTGCCTTGTGTTGATTTTTTCCAAACCTTGAAGTACAATGAAACCATAATAATCCTGAAGCTAAACACTCATATCTCAGACTGTTGTCTTATGATATAATTGTAAAAGTAAAGAAACAATTTTGGGCTGAAATTGACTGACAGCCTCCAAAATTTCCTCACTGTAGGTGAAAAACCCTGGCCCCACTGAAGTTATTTGCAGAACTACAGTTGATCTCAACATAGCCAGGATTTCATCCTCTGTTTCGAAGGTAATCCTACTAAAAGCTCCAGATACAGACAAAATATTGAATACACCAAATATAATATTTGATTACTACACCCTTTGTACATCCATTAATTTTGCAGCTAGTGAATGCTAATTAAAACATGGCACCACTTGAATTAATTAACCACTTATCCTGAAGACGCATTTAATACTTGAACTCTTTTAATGGCAAATCTAATTTTGGGATTGGGGCATAACAGACTGCAGATCTGTTTCAAAAAATGCTTACATTTGAGCAAATGTTCCCAAAGAATGCTTGCCTGATTTGAGGACTGACATTTCCTCTCTCTAACTTGCTTAACTAAAAAATAGACATGCAGGCCAAGTTCTAGAGTACCCCAAGGCAGCAGTTCATTACTTTCAGTTGCAACTTGTGAATACTTTTCTTTTTCTGTCATTTTATTTTGACATGCATATTATTTTAGCTGATTTCAGTCATGTTGCATGAGAGGACGACATACCTTAAAAGATTAAGTTTTCCCACCTGGGACTATTCCAGAATTCAGAACTTTATAGCATCTCATACCCTTCTTCATCCTCTATGTTCCTGCATTATCAATGGTAGCTTTCTTTCGTATTTTTTGTTTAACTACAAGTTATACTGGGCTGCAGTTGATAGAAGTCAGCTTGCAATGTCACCATTCTTTCACTACAAGTACAGGACTGGACTGCTCCATTGTCTATAACACTCTGCTGCCATCTATTTGACAGAAGAAATATGCCAGAAACAGCATAACTATTTTCCTTCTCGTTCCATCGAATTTATCTTCCACTGAACCAGCTCTCAGAAGGAAAAGTACTAAGGGACATTTGCTTACTTCCCAAGAAAATACAGAAACCTTTACAGAACTTGCATTTTTCCTCCCTCTAAATGTAAATGAATTTAAAACAGAAGCTGGGCTATTTAAAATAAAACAAATGTACACAATAAAAATCTTTACTTTTAAAGGCACTCCAAATTTAACTACGTTTTCCAATTGAGATCTTAGAGAATGTATACATAACTCATTTTCCATTTTAAAAACATACATGATAATGCTTTCAAAATTTGGGGTTTTTAATTATGCTAGAATATTATCCATCTGCATTTATATAGATTTAATAAGGGCCCAGATTTTGATTTCAGTCATACTGATGAAAATCTCCTTCTATGCCACAGCAGTCAATGTAATTCTACTGCATCTGTTCTTACTCTACATTTACAACAATATAACTGAGTTCAGAATTCATCCCAGAATGTTGAAATACCAATAACGCACAAAGATTAAGAATACGTTTTATCAGTTATCAAGATCATATAGATAAGGACCACTTCATCCATCAAAGTATGTAGTCCTCTTTATATACTGTATTGCACAAGAGGGGAATTGAAGAAAAAAAGTCCTTTACTTGCATTTATAAAATATCTTGCAAAAAAAGAAAATGACAACAACTATTGAATTTACAAATAACCGACGGACAATGTAGTCTATAATCTTTTCAGCTAGCTGATCACAATACTTACGCTTCAGGGCTTTGTTTTGTCTTTTTCACACCCTTGATAAGCATTCAATAAATTATCAGGCTTCATTTTTCACCTGATTGCTTTCCTGATACTTTAAAATAACTTATTGGTGGTAATCTGCTTAGTGCTTATCTCAACAATGACACATGAAAAACAACAAGATTAGAGACTGAAAAAGCAAAAACCTAACAAATTATAATTATGTGCAACACAAAGGAAATCAGTATGATCCAAAAAGCATATAATCTCTAGCATTTTTTTTCCATACCAAGAAAAAAATTACTACAGTGAGGTGTTGGGGGAGAGGGTGAGGAAAGGATTTGATTTGGTGGTTTTAGGTGGGGTAGGTGGTGGGAGGGAGAGGAGAAGGCACAAAGAGTTAAGTCATTTTACAGGTTTTTGCAGCACTAAAACATGTCCATTTGTGTTCATAAAAATTCTGTCTCAGTTTGGCTCCCATTGTGCTTGGCCTGAAAAGTACTTGTTTCAGATCACAAAGTGAAGAATTTGGTTACACTATTTGCTAAAGAAACAGAAATCAATGTATTCTTCTTAGTACATACTACTGCAACTCATCATATAATCCCATTAGTCATTTGCTTGTATCTACAATATTAGCAGACACAACATGTCTATTTATCTAACAATTATATTAATCTGTTCAAGCCATGTGACAATTATATTTGCGTTACTAAAAATATTTTTGGTTTAGATTTAGTTTAGGCTAGCCGATGCACGCAGCTATTATGACTGGGCTGATGGTGTAAAATGCAAATAAACATATTTTTGTGTGGTCTACTAATTATGAGAAATTCCAAACATCACCACCTATTACAATTCCTCCTACACTTAATAAAAGAAAACAATCTGTTTGAACAGGTATAATAAGATTTTCATAGTGTTCCCCAACCCTACCCCCAAGTAAAATATTATGTGCGTATAAAGGAATTTTTAAATGGCTTTACATTTGAATTAGATTGCTCAGAAATGCAATGAGAGAGTTTTAAAGCTAGACATAGGCAAAATTACACATTTAAACTTTCAAAAAGGAACACTAACAGCCCTACTCTGCCCTCAGACTCATTGAGGCTCTGATCTTCGAGAGCCAAACATTATCGCCCCAGTGGAGCAAAATACTTAAGAAAATGCTTAATTTTAAGCACCTGAGTAGTCCCATCAATCTCACGCTTAAGTGCTTTGCTGGATTAGGACTAGAGTATTCAGTACTTTAAAGGATTAAGCCGCCCACTGGTGCAGAAAGGTGAGATTGACGAGAAGGTAATGCAAGGATCATCTTCCTCTTGTGAAGCAGTAGTGCAGGATCCTTCCTCAGAGCACACAAGTGTGTTAAGAGAGGGTCCTGAATAGTGAAATGGCTCACATACCACTTCCGCAAGAGGCCGTGGTCGGGAAACTAGAAGCACAAACTGCTGTGAGAAGTCAGTGCTAGGCTAGCTAACAGATGGTAGCTGAGCGCAGTGGTTTGGCAGAGAGATATAGCAAAGCATGCCCCATACCATGGTGCCCTAGCCAACTCTATGGAATCCTATCCTCGTAAGCAGGATCCCTACAGCAAAGCAATCTGCATAAAGGTTCCTAGTGCTGCAAAAGCCAGGAGTGGACTATACTTAGGTGATCAAATGAACTCCCACACCATCTAAATTAAAGATAATATGATACCAACTTGTGATACAGTAAAATATTCTATAAAAACCAACTGAAATTCTTAAATTCTATAAAGTTAAGATTTATTGGATTATTTTAGTTTATATATCGTGTGTACTGCATCCTTACCCTTAGCACAATGGTGTCATTATTCTTGTCCATTAGCTGAACTAGATTTTGTTAAGTGAGTGTTTCACTCTTCAATGGTCAAACCTGCTGCTTTTACAACACCAAATGTAGACGTAATATAAGCAACCCACTTAGGCTTTTGCAATGCTTATAGCTAATTATATGGAAACTTAATATAATACAACAAGAAAGCACAAAAAATGTCTAAACCAAATGATCAGAAACATATTATTACTTCTGCATACTGGATAAAACTATGTGATTTATAGTTTATAAGTAGTGTACAGTTCTGATTATTTTTGATAGTACAGAAGGACTGGGAATGCTTTAAAATTTCCTAACAAAGGATTTAGCCTGCAAGTCTTATTCAAGCAAAACTGATATCAAGTCAATGAGGGTTACCTAAATAAGGATTTCAGGATCAGGGCCAAAACTGAATAGACACAAATTATATAAATGTCATTAATAAGTCTCTCAATCCAATCCTACAATCATTTTTCCCACATTTATTTTTAAATACACGAGTTATAGCATTAAAGTTGTTAATTAATGTTTGTTTGGAAAAAATCCAGATGCTACCAAGATAAAATATGGCCTTTTAAATTTATACTGTGAGAGTAACACATATTCCCAATACAGAGGAAGTATTTTTAAAACTGGTTTGTTTGTTTTAAGAAAACACATAGGTATTAGAACCAATCGTATCATATAAATTCTACTACTTCAATGGGATTACTCACATGCTTAAAACTAAGCCCTTGAGTAAGTGTTTTCAGGATCAGGGCCTTAACCAGAAGATTAGTTTAAAAGGACTGTAAATTAATCCACCTGATTACTGAACTGTACAAATACCAACCCTTCCACTATCATGAGTAGAATATACAAAAGCTTATTCTAGTACCTATATGTTTTAGGAAAATAAACCAGTTTTCAAATACTGGTACTTCCTGTGTATTGCAGAAATATATTCCTCTGATACTGTTAATTTAAAGGGAAGTGTTTTAGCTTGGTAGCATGTTATTTTTTGTTCCAAACAAACATGGACCAATTTTATTTTATTGCCAGATATTTTGAATTTAATCTTGAATTATCATATTTCATTGTTAGTTAACATTAAAAATTACTCAGGTGGGGCTAATTCCACTGCTGACATAGATAGTAAACATCAGCATGAGCCTATGAACCAAGTATACATTTCCACTCATAGAAACTAATATTGGTGTTTAGGCACCCAAGGATTAAAAATTAAACCAATTTACATGAAAAGAAAATCAAAGCATATAAGTACTTCTGTATTATGTGCAATTCTGCACAATATTTAAAACGATGCTGTGTTAAATTCTGAGTGAAAAATTCTGCCAACTACAAAAAGTACTTCATATTAACAGTCAGCATTTTTTAACTACATAAGCAGAAATAAACCCATGGAAATTTATTCTGAAGTAACAAACTTAAAGCAATGGGCCTGATTCTGTTCTTATTTACACAAGCTTTACACCAATGTAACATAAATTGATTTCAACAGTTACTCCAGAATCAGGCCATAATGTTGAAATTCCTTAATATACTGTGAATTCTTTTTCTACGGCATAAAATATTTCAGCTAAACAACGTTTTGGGGGTCCCTTTATATTCGGATTAGAAGCAAACACTGGCCCTGTATCAAAATATTCAAACTAGCAATGCATTAGTAAATCTGAGCCAAAACAAAGATGCTGCTGCAGATGGAATAAAATCTGCTACCAGAGGACAACTGGTTGTTTGAAGTATTCCTCTTGTTTAATCACATATTGATTTTTCCCAGCTTACAACATTTGGGAGGCAATGTGGTTCAGTGGAGAGAGGGCAGGCCAAAGAGTCAGAAAACCAGGATTCTACACATACAGGAAGTTGTTTAACCTTTCCTAGCATTTCAGTTTCCTCATTGCAAAATAGGGATAAGACTCTTAAATTACCTTGAGCTCTCTAAATGAAAAGTGCTTTATGAGTGATGCATATTATTATTGACTGATATTTTGGTATCATATAGTAGAGTGCCAATCTCCAAGCACAGTGCCAAATGCAGATCAAGTAGTAATAAAACGTAGCCCTGATCCACCCTCTCTCAGCAACTGCAGTTTAAGAAAACCTGATCAACTTCAGGGTTTTATCATTGTTGAACAAAAACAATAAACTATTTGTATTTATCTTGCAAAGTAGAAAAAAGTACCAGTATTTGGATTTTCAAAAAATTTAGACCTTATTTGCATATAAACTAACACTAGGGCCGCTGGCACATAGCCAATGTATCTGTGTTGCAAATGTTAGGCACCCTAGTTGCAATACATCAACTCATTTTTTTCACTTCTTATATATTTTATGACAACAGTTTTGGCAACAGAAACCAATAATCACTGCCAATAGCTCATATGTCATCTCCTACTGATTACAGCAAGTACACTAAAAGGAACACATTCAGACTTAGAGTAACTGAGCAAAACTAACTCCATTATAAACAAAGCAGTTGCATCCCTTTGTACCACATCTGAATTTAACTCTAAGCTGTTTAATATGAGACAGAATTCTCTGTGTCAGTGTTATGCTGCCCTTTGTTTTAAACATTTCTATCACCTGCTTGATTAATTTAAGATGGCAACAGTAAAATACCTACAGTTAATACTGCACTGTGATGCCATATGCAATTAATACTGTTCATAATTATGTTTGCCTAAAATAGTTATAAGATGCTGTGTACTGTTCTATACACACACAAGTGAATATGCAACACCCCCTCAATTAGCCAAATGGTGTGAAGGAATGGCACTAAACAAATTCAGTCAAACTAGGTTTTGGATGTTTGAAGGAATTTTGAATGTAGTTAATACACTTTAAAGTATACGAGTCTACGGCCATGTCTACACTAGAGACCTTACAGCGGCACAGCTGTAAGATCTCACGTGTAGCCGCTTTATGCTGAAGTGAGAAATCTACCAGCAACACAATTAAACCACCTCCAATGAGTGGTGATAGCTACATCAGCGGGAGAAACTCTCCCACTGACGTAGCACTGTGCACACTACCACTTATACCGGCAAAACTTATGAAGGCGAAACCCCCGAGTGACATAAGTTTTCCCAACATAAGTGGTAGTGTTGACATGGCATATGTCAGGACTATAGCAGGGAGTTTTGGATAACCAGTTTCAGTTTATCAAGCATGTACATAAAATAACCTATTATTCTGTGCTTGGCATTTGGAGTCAATTCACAGTAACCAATTACCACCATCAATTCTACCCAAACGAAAAAAAATAGTTGCATGGTTAGTAGTAATAATTCATGATACAGCAGTGTCTAAAGAACAGACCAAATTTAAGATTAAACTGCAAGTGTAACAGCTCTGAAGTGAATGTGCTACTGTTACTGAACACTCTCCGTAGACGTTGTAAACCCCATTCTTCATGAAAACAGGCAGGATTACACACTGGATAATTTGTTCCTACTCTGATGATGATATCATGTTAAGTTTACTGTTTCTAATAACTAGCAAATTTCAGTCATTCATCTCTCACTTTCTCCAGCATAAGATTAAATCAGCCTCTCAATGACCTACTCATGAGTCATAATCCTCACTGTTTACGACTGAGAAAAATGGTCTTCTCTGTCAGTATTTCCCAGACTTCTGTGGGTTCATTCCAAGAACCAATTTCATCTTCATTGGTTTCCTACAGGAAACCAGACCAACTTCCTATTATTTTATTTTCCTTACTTTCAGCATGGCTCACATAAAATTAACTGGAAGGGAGTGTGATAGAAAACTTTATTTTACATAAACACAAGCCAACATAAACACCACCAAAAAACACTGTAGACGTCATTGATTCAAAGTGACCAGAATGTAAAGTAAGCTAAGATTAGAGTTTTTCTCTGAAAGCACCACACACACACACACACACAAAAGTGGTTACTTTACATAGGCTATGATTAAAGCAAGCTTTGCTTAAAATCATGTGCTAATGAGGATGTTTACCAGGTTGCAAAAGCTTATTATGAAGGAACAGGTACTTTCTCAACTCAGGCCTGGTCTACACTACGCGTTTAAATTGATTTAAACAGCGTTAAATCGATTTAATGCTGTACCTGTCCACACTACAATGCTCTTTATATCGATATAAAGAGCACTTTATATCGATTTCTGTACTCCTCCCAGACGAGAGGAGTAGCGCTAAAATCGATATAAACATATCGGATTAGGGTCACTGTGGACGGAAATCGACGTTATTGGCCTCCGGGCAGTATCCCACAGTGCACCACTGACCGCTCTGGACAGCAATCTGAACTCAGATGCAGTGGGGAGGTAAACAGGAAAAGCCCCGTGAACTTTTGAATTGCATTTCCTGTTTGCCCAGCGTGGAGCTCTGATCAGCACGGGGCGATGCAGTCCCAAATCCAAAAAGAGCTCCAGCATGGACCGTACGGGAGATACTGGATCTGATCGCTGTATGGGGAGACAAATCTGTTCTATCAAAGCTCCGTTACAGAACATGAAATGCCAAAGCGTTTGAAAAAAATCTCCAGGCTACACAGTGCTGCATGACAAGCGTAACGGGAAGCCAGAGACTCAAATGGACGCTCATGGAGGAGGGAGGGGTACTGAGGACTCCAGCTATCCCACAGTCCACAGCAGTCTCTGAAAAGTATTTGCATTCTTGGCTGAGCTCCCAATGTCTGTAGGTTCAAACACAGTGTCTGGCGTGGTTCAGGGAATAGCTCCTCAGTTTCTTTCCCCCCCCCCCCACGTGAAAGAAAAGGGAAAGAAATCATTTCTTGACTTCTTTCAATGTCACCCTATGTGTACTGAATGCTGCTGGTAGACGCGATGCTGCAGCAGCAGTGAAGAGCAGTATCCGCTCCTCTCCCCTCCCTGGTGTAGACGGTGCAATATGACTGATATCCATCGTCTGCCATCAGCCCGTGAGTGCTCCTGGCTGGCCTTAGGTGAGGCTGGCCGGGGGCGCCTGGGTAAAATGGGAATGACTCCCAGTTATTCCCAGTAGATGGTACAGAACGGCTGGTAACCGTCTTCCTCATAGCAACTGGGGGCTGAGCTTCAATCAGCCCCCTCCCTTTCCTGTGTAAAGAAAAGATTCTGTACTGCCTGGACTGTCATAGCAGCAGCATGCTGGGCTCCTCTCCCCCGCACCGCTTATTGTCCTGCCTGGACTGTCATAGCCCCGGGAGGCTGCCTCCCCCTCATTTTATCTCACTAACAAGTCTCTGTTTCTTATTCCTGCATTCTTTATAACTTCATGACACAAATGGGGGGGGGGGACACTGCCACGGTAGCCCAGGAAGGTTGGGGAGGAGGGAAGCAACGGGTGGGTTGTTGCAGGGGCACCCCCTGTGAATACTGACACGGAGCAGCTGTGCTCTGATACACTGGTCCTCTAGTACACTTGCCCCTTATTCTAGGCAGGACTGACTCTATTTTTAGAAACCATAAAGGAGGGATTGACTCGGGGAGTCATTCCCAATTTTGCTTTTGCGCCCCCGGCCGATCTCAGCCAGGGGCACTCATGATAGCAGCGACAGTACAGAGACAATGATTCAACCCAGAATTCCAAGGGGCGGGGGAGACTGCGGGAACTATGGGATAGCTAAGGAATAGCTACCCACAATGCAACGCTAGCCTTGGACCATGGACGCACAACGCCGAATTACTGTGCCTAGTGTGGCCGCGTGAAATCGAATTTATAATATCAGTTTTATTAAACCAATTTTAGCTAATTCAATACTATCGCGTAGTGTAGACGTGGCCTCAGTGTCAGCAGCTGTCTTAGAACATTTGGCATTGCTGAACCAGTTCTAAATCATCTTGATAATACCAAAATATTTTTAGAACTTAAAAAGCTAACATACTTCCATTTAATTTTTATATCTATGATCAGATCAATCATTAGTTGCTGTCTTTTGGCACAATTTGCTTTTTCTTGAAAGCAATTATGTACCCACTCCCACTCCTGTCCTTAGAAGAGGAAGGAGGCAGAAGGTGCATGTGGCTGATTTACCATTGTTTTCTAATCACAATTTTCGACCAAGTACTTAAGAGTAGTCTGTGGATCCTAATTTATAAGACAGAACTGAAGTAGCAAATGCAAATGTTGATTCCCCATGGTAAATGAAACTACATGTGTTTAAAGAGAATTCTATGATTACAATAAGGTGCCGTTTTTATTTATGTTTTGTTGATGTAAAGTTACATGCACATTAGACAGGTGCCTATCCTATTAACAACAGAAAAGTCATCTTTTTACTCACATGACTTTCCTGAACTCACAGCAGATTGGCATTTCAAGGTAAAATTACGGCTTTGTCTCTAGCTGTAAGTTCAACCCTTTGACACAGTTTTAAAATTTTCCATTTCCCCTTCAGAAAAAGTATATTGCACACTCTCTCCATTTACGTGTCACACTGTCTACCTCAAAACAGGCACAGGCAGAACCTTTCACTGGCAGTGATACATTTTTATACAGATGCTTGGAGAATTATAAAAAAGTGGAGATGTTACTTTTCATGAACAAATACACAAATTGCAAATGAATAAAGATAAATCAGACTGGGTACAAAACTAATTTGAAGCATTCTCTGTTAAGTAGGGTGCCAGAAGCTCAAATTATTTCTATGGCAAGAATAAACTGATTTTAGTAAAAGAAGCTGTGAAAATGGTGGCTATTGTATTGTGGTTCTGTTACAGCCAATGTTCTGTCAATTAACACCTGAAGATCAGTAGTGTATCGAGGAGAAAAGAAAAAGAAAAAAGAAACAGAAAAAGAAAAAGCATCAATGAGAGAAAATTCTTCTTGGAGAAAAATCACCAGGGCCAGCAATGACCTTGAAATGCTCATTTCTGGGTAATCTTTTCCATATTAGTAAAGGATTAAATGAGGCTAGTCTCTTTCACTCAGAAAAAGACTTTCTGTAGGTACCATACAGGACACTGTAAATGTTTTATTATGGTACTCACTATAAATTTAACAGACTAGTAGCAACAACAGATGCAACTCATACATACTAAAAAACAGTGGTTTTCAAAACTTTCTGTATTGGTGACCCCTTTCACACAGCAAGCCTCTGAGTGTGACACCCCTTATAAATTAAAAATGGGGGGGATAATTTAATTTAATGGGGACTCAGGGCTGTCAGCCCCAGAGAGCTTACAGTTTGCGACCCCTAGGTAACCACCTTGGGACCCCTGAGGGGTCACAACCCCCAGTTTGAGAACTCCTGCACTAAAAGTTGCAAATACCTGGGAAATAAAAATATATAAAAATAAAATAACGATGGGCTACTCCGAAGCACTCCAAAACAGACACCAGCAGGCTACTGGTGGACAGAGAAGGAGGAGCAAGTCTAAGACTGCTAGCTAGAGTCTTGGGGTGAGGAATATTATGGAACTAAATATTTCATCCAAAAGGCTTCTGATCAGAATTGAGACCAGCACTCAGCTATTAGAAATTTTTTAGTCAGGTTCGTACACGTCATCACATATATCAGCTAAAAATAAAATATTACTTTAAAACAATGTTTTGGTTCAGACACAAACCAACAGTATGCTAGTCTTCTATCAGGGTTTCTTTTCAGGACATTTTGAACCCAATGTTATTTCAAACGGTAGAGACACTAACCCTCAAAAATTGGGGATAATCTTGGCAATGCCAATTTAACCTCATACTACCACTTGAGGTTTAATTTTATATTCAGTACAGAAACTGGGACAGTATTCAGCACCAAGTTAGTAGTATTTCCTAGGATTTAAAGCAATACTCACATGTTATAACTAGTAATTTAAATGTTGTAGGGGCTGTGGACTAAAATTGTGAACAGATATATAGCGCACACACTCACTAACCATTCAAAATTCTCAATGATGAAAGTTACTTACTTTGACATGGCTCTGAGCTCCCAAGTTGTAGATTTCAGTGGGCTTCACTTCATTAATTATCTTCACCAGGCAAGTACTGTCTGTGAGATCACCATAGTGCAGCTTCATGTCTTCAGATTTCAAGAATATACAGTTAGACTAATAAAAGTAATATACTAAATTCTCAAAACAATGTGTGTTCTTAGCCAAGGTCTTATTTAAAAATACATACACTATTCAGATAAGAAATTAAAAGAAAATTGTCTAGATAATAATCATTATTTAAAAAAATATTATCTTCTTTACCAGATTTGTAAGCATCACCTTAAATTAAATTGACAACATTTATGTTATTTGCTTAATCTGTTGCTCTTCATTCAACAAGGATATTTAAACTCAACTAGACAGCTTCACCTATTGTCACCCATTAGCACAAAACTGTTTAGTCTGGGTTTCCAATACTTACGGGGAACATTTAACAATACTTTTTACTGATTTTTTTAAAATCAAAATTGTCACATTCAGCTTTTAGCCATCACCATTAAAATGTCAGTGACTAAGATTTTCAAAAGCAACTAGTGAATCTGGATCCTTGTTTTGAATGCCCAGCTCGTGACATCTTTGAGGAGCCTGTTCTTCATGGAGAGTGTACTCAAAGGTTTGTGAAAAAATCAGGCCTCTATTACTGATAGCCAGTTCAAATCATTAATAACTTTTGAAAATCTTTGGATAGAATTTGTCTTCTGTTAACAAACCTAAGTAACTAAACATTTTGCCTGTATTTATAGCAGGAAATAAGTGCAGTATATCACATACCACTGTCGGGTAACTATTGGTGAGTATCTTTTTTTAATGCTGACTGCTGTAGATTTTCAACAAAGTCTAAATTTGAAGCTAAATTACTTGACCATATCCCTTGAAAAGAGTTACATTTTTATGCCTTCTTTCCAAAGTATCTTCTTATTACTACTTTTGCAGTTACCAAATGCTTGCATAGTGTTCTGCACCTTCAACATACTTGTATAAAAAGTTAACTACATTAATTTATTTCCTCACACCTCCCCCAGTGAAGGTGGAGAAACTGGGGCTGAGAAATTAAGCAATTTCACCAAGACCATAAAGCCAAAGTCAAGCTGTGATTAGAATTCATGGGTTCCTATACCAAGTACCAACTACTCAGCTCAGGCCATTAGAGCACACCACGCTCTCGGCTATTTATGACAATTATTTTTTCATCTATCCCCAGACATTTCACATATATCCCAGCGTTATGTATATCTACAATTTTATAATCACAATGTCTTCTTGGAATGCAATTAAAGAGGAGTACCATATGCCCTCTACCGATGTCTATCCTTCACTCTGCATGGGTACTCGTGACAATGTCTTATGCCAGGGTAAAAAAAGAACAAAACATACCAACTTTGTCATCCATTAATAATTTGTATGAAGGATATAGGTCATAACTATTCTGCTAAGTTCTGTTCAAGGTCAGCTGACAAGAAAGCCAGTCAAAGCCATTCATAACTGACAGCTCCTTATTTGATAGTTTTTCAAGGCTTGGCTTCTACTATTATTTTTTGAAAACATAATACACAAAATATTCTAATATTCAATGGTAGCTATGCCAATTTCCCTTTCATAGGGACAACTAACATTAAATATACAATTGAGTCACACAAAGTGTTTTTAATCAACAAAACTATGTAATACAAGATTCTGTGATCAAGTCAGTTTGCTTTCTTGTGTATTAAGCAGCTAAAGATGAAACACCTGCAGAGAAGGAATGCTAACATCACTAAACTTTTCATAGGCTGAAAGTGTAGATGATAATACAGTAAGACTCAGCACTTCCGACCTGAAAGCTTTAGGTTCTAAAAATGAAGTACCACTAAGGAAAGAGTAATTTAGAAAAGAAAAAGAAAAAAAAAAACTTCATAACAGGCAAAGCAACATGTTTCATGACATTACTGACAAAATCTCAATTGTGGTTAGATATATTGGTCATGCAGCTGTTATTTATTGTTTCCTGATTTGGTTAGTCTCTAACTGATACGTGAAAAAGGAGGTATCAGGGTGAGCCAATTCCTGTCAAAACAAAGACACCATGTAACTTATCAACTTTGTCCTTGTCCTCAAACTACAACCCATAGAGAATTTATCTCAAAATGCAATTTATTCATCCTGGTAAATATGTTTTAACATTTCTAGTAAAAAAAATAATGTACATGAATAGCTTATGCAGTACCTCCATTTTTAAAGAACGCCATTTTGTTAAAAATAATCATTGACTGATTCGTTGTTTTTAATCTGCTAAAGCAAAACCCTGGACATTGCATTAACATAGATTATTTGCTGATGCTTCTGGACTCCAGAGTGTGTTAAAGGGGACTGGAAACTGAATGGCTCCATTCCTTTGCTTCTGAGAGGTCACACAGAAGAATAGTGGGAGATTCTTCAGGCAAGATGAATAATCTCTCCTGTTAGGTCCCACAAGGATCTAATTTTGTCATTCCTCCTGTTAATATGAAACTGCTATGGGAGATAGTGAGATGGTATGGGGTGTAGGGTCTTCAGTATGTGGACAACACTCAAACTGTGTGTCTATATCTTTAGAATCAACCAGTCAGATAAGAGACTCAGTGTCTAGCCAAGGGTTCTCTACATGAGAACTAGCTGGCTGAGATTCAGGCAGACAAGAAGGAGATAATTCTTTTGGATTCAGAGCAGCAACCAGAAGAAATTACTCCTAGGGAAATTCTGCACCACTGTGTGTGCACAGAATTCCTGCCCCCGCAGATTTTTTGCTTCCCGGGAGAAAAATGACTGATGGGGAAGCAAAGGAAGCAGTCACACGCCCCTCCTCAGAAGCGCAGCCACATTGTTTCAGGCACCCAGAGCAGCCAGCGGAGAGGTAAATCACTTTGACGGGGTGGGGTGGGCTGAGGCTGGGGATACCCTGGTCAGTAGCTCCTACCTTGCACTAGGCTCAGCTGCTAGTCCCTGCTGGGCTGGGCTGAGTGAGGAGCGCACTTCCTCTTCCCCTGCACAGAGCGGTCAGGGCCGAGTCAGATCCACCCTCAGAAACCTCCCGTGGCTCCACACTCCGCACCCCTTTTCCTATCCCCATCACTCCTCAGCTGCAGGGGCAGGGATCGCTGTGCAGGGAGCTGCTCCCCCATCGCTCAAAGCCCCATGCATCCAGGCCCCCCCAACCCCTCCTTCTGAGCCTCACCCCCTGTGCTTGAACTCCCCACCAAGCCTCCCCATACCTGAACCCCCACCCTGCTGAGCCCCACCTGGACCATCTCAATGAGCCTCCTGCACCCACATCCCACTGAGCCCAAACCTGTGACACCCAGACCCTCCCATGAGCCACATCTCCCATCCCCCTGAGCCCAAACAAATGACACCCAGACCCCCCCACTGAGCCTTCCAAACCCAGACACCACCCCCCCGTGAGCCACATCCCTCCACACCCAGACCCCCCCTCTGAGCCCCAAGCACCTTCTCCTGGAACCCCCCATACAAAGTCCCATTGCCCGTTCACCCAGAACCCTCCCCAACGAGACCCTGTGTTTGCAGATCTCCCCCGCACCCAGACTGCTTCACACAAACCTCTTACCCCACACCTGGATTCCCCCAACACTTGGATCCTGCCAGGCTGAGCCTGCCTAACCAAAACTGGTGTGCCTGGCACGGAGGGGCTGGGCCCTGGGTGTTTCTGGGTCAGGCCCAGCCGTTGCACTGTATCAGTGTTGGGTGCAGCCTCACCGCGGAGTTTGTGTCCCGGGCATGGTGGGGTGAGGGGGGCCTTCAGGGTGATCTCCCACCTCATTGTAGCCAGTGGCCTGTGCTCCCCATTGCCAGGCTGGAGCCTTCATATTTATTTCTTTGCAAATAAAATTTGCAGAATTTTAAAATATTGTGCACAGAAGCTTTTTTTGTCACAGAATTCCCTCAGGAGTAAGAAATGTATAGATTATATGAGTTTCTTCCATGGAAGTTGGGTGACCACTGTTTATTAATGAGGTTTGCAAGTGAGGTGGGTGTGAGGCGGGAGCATAATGTTTGATCAGTAGCTGCCCCTGAGGTTCCAGATACTAGAAGTGGTTATAAGGTTGCACTTTTTCTCTTTTTTTTTTTTTTTTTGCAGTTGTCAAGAAAGTTTTTCTATACGCAGACTTTACTACAGTTATCCATGCCTTGGGTCACCTGCATCACTGTAACAGTCTACATAAGCTATGCCTGAAAACTACTCAGAAATTTCAAGCTATTAGAAAGAATGCAGTGGTCTGCTTACTGAGTGGAATTCCAGACAGGAAGTGTAAATCTCACAGTAGTTTGGGTCCAGACTATCCTCATGACCACCTCATTCCTCTTTACAATAGGGCAGCAATTTATTCAGCTATGCTGAATGGACTTTTCAGGATAAAGGAAGATTTTATTTGTGGAAAGGAGAAGTTTTATGGATAACAGTTTAAAAGGGGAGACCTGTTTCTGGGACAGGGTTTATTTGTTCTGTACAGTTTTACAAAATAGGCGATGTGCATAGGACTTTGGAGACATAGTCATTTAAAATTTCTGTGTGTCTGACCTAGAAGTCTCCTTTAGAAAGCAATAGATATGGAATTTATTTTGGGCATATAGTCACAATCTAGCTTGCTTCGCAGAATTTTATAAAATTTCACTACTTGCTTCTTGAGACACACACTCGTTGCAGTGTGCTTTTATTCAAACTGAAATCAGTTGTTTCTGTGAAGAATGCACAGGGAATACACACAGCTTTTAGAAGCTAATGAGACTAAAACTACTTGATTGCTTCTTTATTTCCTCGAGTACTGCTTAGAGACCTATTGTTTCAAAACAGTTGCCATGGAACAGACTTTCCTGAGATTCCAAGCCTGATTCTTCCACATCAGATTCAGATAGTTATCATTCCTCTACTAGAGGAAAATGATTAAGAAAGAATGTAAAAAATTACTAGTATTTGCTTTCTTTTTCTGTGTTCTATACTTTTTTCAGTTTCCTTTCACAAGCTCAGGAGAGGTATCCGAAAAAGAATACTGTAGCTCTTTCTTTATTTTCTTTTGCTTCAGTTTACCACATGAGCCATGGCGTTTTAAACTGCAGTAGACCGATCTCTAATACTGTCTTGGCTGGAAACTAATTTATTTTATTGCTCTTCAGATGATCTTTTGCTATAGAAGCTAGATGATTATTTTCAAGTTTAAAATACAAATGACAAGCCTCCCATAATGGGTAGCTTTGACCACACTGCTCTTCTTTCAAATTTTAAAAGATAAAACCAATCAAAAATCAAACCAAATAAAAATACATCTTATATTACATTCTGAGGCTTGATAGACTTGGGCTCTGTTAAACCATCCAAGGGAGCAAATTTCAAAGACAAAGGCCCTCAAATGAAAAAGTTCTCCTGCCAGATGTGATGGATCTGATTGTGATCTCATTTACCTTAGTGTAAACCATGACTAGCTAGTGGTAATGTTAAGTGACCTAACCTATAGTGTAGATGCAACTAAGTCAACAGAAGAATGTTTCCATTAACCCAGTTACCGTCATTTGGGGAAATGGAGTTCCTGCACTGACAAAAAAAAACCTTCCGCCGATGTAGTCTGCATCTATACTACGGGGTACCATAGCTATGCTGCTGTAGCATCCTGCATGGAGACATGCAATGGATCACCTGGGGAAAGTGAACAGAGGATCACCTGACAAAAGGGACTGGAGGTTATAAAAGACAAGGTCTCGGTCACCATTTTGAGAAAAGAGCAGAAGAGGAGGAAACTGGGAAGAAGAGCAGAAGGGGACTGACAGCAAAGGTCAGAGGCATAAGAGCTTCCATGATTAAGAAGAGAAGTCGTGCAGGAGGGTGAACCTGGACTGCTTCAAGGACTCAGCTCTAAGCCCAATGAACTCTCCAAAGTGGTGATGAAAAGGAGGCAGGGCAATGCATACAGGTATGTTTATTGCTTTGTCTAAATTGTATATTTCTTATGCTAAGTAAATGGTTTTTGTGTCTAGAGTTCTGTGAAAAGTGTAAGTTTCTGTTTGCTTTTGCTACGGTATACTCCTGAAGCGTTAACTGTAAAGCCGGAATACCCTCAAAGTGGAGCTTGGAGAAAGGGTTTACTTATGCTGCGGAGGAGCCTGAGGGTCAGCAATGGACACAAGGGCTAAGCAGTTGGACGGGGGGGGGGGGGGAGAGAGTGTCTCAGTTCTCAGAAAGGGGTGTTAGACAGAGGACTGGCACCAGGAGAGTATGCCTACAGACCCCAGCAGGAGCAATGCCAGGACTCAGTTAAGACTCTGGAGGCTTAAAGCACATGGATTCAGTGTAGTGTGGCCTCAAAACCACTACAGTCTGGTACATGTCCAGTAAGGAGGAGCCTTAACAGGGCTGCATGTGTTATCTGTGTGTGTGTGATAATGTTATTCATGCTGAGTCATAGATAACTGGCTTTCATCCAGACCTCTGTTTTTGTCATGAGACACTGGAATCCAGATTTGAGCCTCACCAATATATGGATAATACATCTTAAAACATCTCACTCTTCCTTAACAGCTTCAAATAGTTATTAAAAAGGAGGATCAAAAAAGTGAAAGAGCACAATCCACATGCAGCAAACTTTTTTGGACCAGACCTATGCCTATTCTCACAGTCAAAAGAATCTACCCCAATGCACCAACTGCAATTCTCTTACTTCATTAAACCTCGATCTACTGTGTAACTTGGTGTTACTATATTTTTATCTGCTACTATGACCAAGCTATGGTATAGCTGGGACTTGTTGGCTAGCTTAAAAAAAAACAACACACACACACACCTTAAAGGCTATGAGAAAGTAAAACTATTTCATTGCTAGAGCAATATTCCATACAAAGTTGCATGTAAGATGATCCTCCATTTTATGTAACTAAAAAGATAATTACGCTCAAAACTTGTTTTACTTCAGTGCTGCTTCACATTTGCAGCCTCCTATAGCTCTCTCAACCTCATGCAGCTTTTTGCAGGTCTAGCCATGCACTTATATCTTTATTGATCCTCTTGGTGTAAGAAAACTGCATCATCAAAATTTGTACTGAGTAGAAGATGCCTCCCCATTCCCCTCTCAATGAATTACTTTAAATATTTTTGCATATTTTTTCCAGCCAATTCATAAATATAAAATTTGATATCAAATTGGATCTGAAAACTGCTTTCACTTCTTACTGAGATAGAGCTTCTGATAGAAAGACAGACAAGAAGAATGTCTGGCTGATGAACGGCAAACTTTACAACAGATCCCACATCTCCACTGGGAAGAGACAACTTTACAGTGATTATAGGCTGGTATGCTTTAAATAAAGATGACTTGTACATCGATAGGAGAAGATATACTATGAAACAATTTACTGCATGAAGAAATGTAGAATGAGAAATAACTATACAGACAAAACCTTACTTCCTTCAATGTGAGCCTGTGGATTCTTGTAGAGATGCTCAATCCGGCCAGTGTTGAAAGAACTAGATCGGCGAACAATTCCATGCACCTGTAGTTTAAATTGGAACAGAAGGATTGAAAAAGAAATGGGGTTTCTGTGATACCTTGATATATCGTTTAAAATAGCTCTTTTAGAACTTTTTTTCCATGAAAAATGCTGGCATTAACCACTTATCTGGTACAATGATCGGATACTATTAGTTAACTTTGATTTGGATTTTTTCGCATAAATAATTGGCTAATTAAGAGAAATTGTAAGATGGCTCTAGCTCTGTCCACCATTCACCCCATCCCTATCCAAAACACACAAGCGGAAAATCTTGTATCCGGTACCATTGACAGGCATGTCTCTTCATTCCTAAATCGAAGATAAAAAGCATGTAGCAGCATCAATTTATCAGTGTCTTAGCACAAAGTACTTTGTGTTGAGCTCTTTGATGCTGCCTCCTTTGGTCTGATATCCTAAATGTTTCATATCCTCTCCTGTTAGTTCCATGGCACATCACAACTGCATTGTGCAGATGTTTGATAACCACTTTCAATTACTCAAGAGCATCAGTGTGTTGAAAGTGCAGAAGACAGACAGACAGAACAGGACCTTGTTCCAAACTCCTGACTCAGTGTTCTGAGGTAGGAGACGAGAAAACTGGGAAGCTTAGACTTAAAAGGAGAAAGGTAACTTCCCTGAACTGGCCACGATAAATATGTCTGAAAAAACTGATTAGCGGTAACAGGAATACATGCCTGCCTGACAAAGCCTGTTTGTATCTAACACACTAGAGAAATGTAAAGCTGTCCTCCTCATTGCTGCCAAGGTTTGTGTCAGTTTAGGTCACCAAGTGCTCGTCACTCAAGTGGAAGCTTCAATTTTAACATCTGACTTTTTCCATATATTTCTGAAGCTTTCCCACCACAATTTGATTCAACTTGCTTGCTTGCGTTGGGCCATCTCTCTTCTCCTGTCATCTCCCCCCCACAGATTAATTTGTGGCCAAGAGCATTCAACAACCTAGACACAACTTCTGGATGGCGACGGCTGGTTATACATGAAAGCTTCTCATATTTTGTTCTGTCTAAAGTATGCAAAAATTGACTAGACCTGAGAACTGGACTGTATAACCTAGCTAGACAATTAACTTTCAGAGTTTTAAAATGATTTAATCTACTTAAATTCACAAGCTAATTTTTGTAGCCACATATTGTCACATTTAAAGTTTGTTCATGCCCAAAGACAGGTAGTTTGAACATGCAGATCAATTTGCTGTCCATCTTACCTGTCCACCTTACACAGTGTCACTTGTGCTCAATTTTTTTTTAAGTATTAAAAATCTGATACGGAAATATGGTGCCAACAGTTTTAAAGGCCAGATTGAAGGCCTTTGAAAATTTGACCCTTGAGGTTTATTTTTTCCATTATAATCACACATTCTGTACTACTATGAAGGAAAATGCTCCAAGAATGTTCTAAGAATCCACATTCTGCTGTGTTCTTTGCAGAACTTGTTCGAAGAAGTTATTTTTGTAAAAACAATACAATTTTAGTAAAATGCATAAAAATTACACAGGCATAATGACAATAAGATTTTGTTTTTACAACGTTGCACAAAATGCCAGAAACTTTGTATTTACTTACTCAAATTGTTTTGTTTACAGGTACATCAACAACCTTTGCATTCTACCAGCAGAAAGCTTTTCAATTTTTTTTTTGAAGTAAATTGAAGCATTCTACAGTTATTTCTGGAAAATAAAATATTCTGACTTCAAGTCTTGATTGATGTTGTTATATCTTGATTATCTGAATCTGAATTAAGCTACTCTGAAGTTCAAGATTACATAAACCATAGACCAGTAGTTAAGCACTGCCAGCTCAAAGCTTGAGAAAAGACTGTATTTGCAGAAGTTTTATGTGGCAGCTGCATGGCTATGATGCCAACAGCTGACCATTGAGATGTGTTAAGTGCAAACATCACAGAACTTGATGAAGTTCCAACAAATAAACAGATCAAGAGCGTCTTGCATCCAGTGACAAATACAAACCCCACTTTTATCTTTTTCCCCCCTCTCCCCCTTTTTTTGTATGTGTACACGAGAGAAAGAAAACCTGCCAAATGCTTAATCCATGACAGCAAATATTAGTGTAAGAACTGATGAAAGGTGTTTCTGTCTGCTTGTGAGACAGGTGAA
This sequence comes from Chelonoidis abingdonii, assembly GCF_003597395.2. Taxonomy (NCBI): domain Eukaryota; kingdom Metazoa; phylum Chordata; order Testudines; family Testudinidae; genus Chelonoidis; species Chelonoidis abingdonii. The sequence continues at coordinate 175,681,940 of NC_133770.1, read as the reverse complement.
ATGCAAACTTTGTGACAAAGCCAAAATGTGTGCAAACTGGATTATCTAGTCAAGAATGAAGTTTAGTGGATTTCTCTCAATAGGGACTGATTTTTTTAAATAAGCTAAAATTTAAAAAAGTGTTGTGGCTGATTTTACTGTTAGACTGAAAGAGACTTTTATAAATAACAATAAAGCTGAGTAAATTGTTGGATTTCATGTGTTCAGAAAAAGAACATTCACTTTCCATTTTACTGAAAAGGAATATAATTTTTCTTGAAAGAAGTTGGTTCTACAGAAATCTCCAATCAGAAGTTACTATAAATGCACAGGTAAACTGGCTGAAGTAACCTTTGAAAACAGAATTTAAAAATATCTAGTTGAACTTGATTTGATACACACTAATATGACTTTTATAAAGGAAAATGTATTTAATTAGAATTCTTTGCATATTTCAACAAAATAGAGAAGGCTCGCATGTGTTATCTGAACTTTCGAAAAGTCTTCAAAATTCCTCACATTAAGGAAATTAAGTAGTCACAGGGAAGAGGTGATGTTATGAATTAGAAACTAGCTAAATAAAAATGAATGAATATAAAAGTGGGAATAAGTGGTCACCTTCCAAATCATAGCAAGAGGATTGTGACTTCAGATTCTTCACTAGGACTGGAGGATATTAAATCAATTCTCTGGTAAAAGAAAGGAGCAGTGTTATGGATTTTTTTGCCGATAATGCAAAATTATTTAAACTAGTCAAGATTACAGAAGACTGAGGAATTTCTGAGGGACCTAACAAAGATAGATGAATGGGCATCAAAGCAGAAGAAATTATGTGTTGAGAAATGCAAGGTAACACACACTGGTAGAATTATCTGACCCATGCCTTTCCATTACTGGAATTACTGGATTCTTAATTAACTGCAACCATCATAGAAGAGAGCTGACAATCATTGCTGAAAGCTCAGTTAAAACTATTTCTTAAAGTATAGTAACAATCAAAAAGCATACAAAATACATATGGAATAAGTCAGGAAGTAATACTGGGACTAGTATAATTCTGTTATATAAATCAATATTGAATGATCACCTGGGATATTGCATTCAGTTCTGGTTACTATCTCAAAAAGGATATACCATAAATAGAAAGGGCTCAGAGGCAAAAACAATTATAGGCCTGAAAAGTCTGGAAAGAGAATGAAGCTAGTTGGTTGAGAGGGAATGCTACAAACCACTAATCTGAGCTGAATCTTATGTTCCTAATTAATAACAATGGATAACAATATTTAGATTGTAAGATCCTTGGGACAGGAATTGTGTCATCATTTATATTTTGTACAATACTGTGTATATTAATAGCTCTTACAAAATAATTATTAGTCTCTGATGATGAGAGACGGTACAGAGGCTAAATCTCTACAATTAGATGAAAACAAAATGAATAAAAAACAATGCAACAGTTTGTAACAAAACACCACTCATCCCCTACTGGAATTGAAATTCCTAATTACCAATATAGATTAGTGATTTCATACAAGACAATACTAAGATTCCCTACTTGGAAGCCCAGCACCATTTCTTATACAGGGATTTGATGAAGTTACGTTAAAGGAACACAGACAGACAAGTTACTGTCTGCTCACACCAGCTTCATCTCCCTGTATCTGATGTGCATAAAAAATGATTACCTTCCTCGCATAACTTGTTCTTCTAAATGTGTTGCTCATGTCCATTCCATGTCAGGTCTGTGTGCTCACCACATGCATCAGTGCCGGAAGTTTTTCCCCCAGTGGTATCCACAGGGCCAGCTCTAGTGCCCTCTAGAGTCGTGCGCATATGCGCTGGTATAAGGGGTGCTGCCAGCCACCACTACCTCCACCACTTCAGTTCCTTCTTGCTGCAACTCTGACAGAGGGGAGGGAAGGCAGGTAATGGAATGGACATGAGCAATACAACTCAAAAAACATCAGTTACAAATAGTAGTTAACAGTTTTTTCTTTGACTTCTTGCTCATGTCCATTCCATGTCAGATGACTCACAAGGAGTGCCTCTAGGGGCACAAGTTCATGGACGTGTCTATTTTAACACTGCTCTGCCAAAGCCAGCATCATCTCAGGCCTGCTGGGCGATGGCATAGTGAGTTGCGAAGGTATGAACAGACGCCCACGCTGCGATCCTGTAGATGTCCTGGATCGGAACATGTGTCAGAAAAACTGATGATGATGCCTTGCTCTCGTTGAATGAGCTGTCACTAACAGTGGAAGTGTAGCCTTTGCCTGCTTGTAGTAGGAACGAATGTAGGTGGTGATCCAGGATAAAATTCTCTGAGATGACACCAGGAGACCCTTCATAATGTCAGCCACCGCAATGAAAAATTGAGTAGACCTGCGGATGGGCTTGGTTCACTCAAGGTAGAAAGCCAGAGCGCATCTGACATCCAAAGTATGCAGATGGCACTCCTTTTTGGAATTGTGCAGCTTTGGGAAGAGAGTAGAATGCCAGAGGCTCAAAGGGAGGACCAGTGAGTGTAGACAGAACTAGGCTGAGGTCCCACTGGGGAACCAGATCATGGACCTGCGAGAAGAGCCTTTCCAGACCCTTAAGAAATCTGATCACTGCATGTGAGAAAACTGATCTGCCCTGGATGTGAGGATGGAAGGCTGAAATTGCTGCCAGGTGTCACCTTGATAGATGAGAATGCCAGCCCTTGGTGCTTTAGATGCATTCCAAGTATTCCAGGATGGATTGTAAAGATGACTAAGAAACACCCACTGGTATAACCACTTGTCAAGGCAAGAGGATGTTCCAGCACCATCACTGGTGGTAAGAAGGAACTGAAGAGGGAAGTGGCAGAGCCTCTTTTACTGGCGTATATGTCCACAACTCCAGAAGGCACTAGAGCCAGCCCCCTATGGATACCATTGGGGGAAAATCTTCCAGCACCAGTGCATGTGGCAAGCGCACACACTTGACACAGAATGAACATGAACAAGTACTCAAAGAAGAATTACATTAATCTGAATGGAGAGATTATGGTACAAGGCTAGAAACAAGCAAGCACCACTCCAAAAATAAAAACAGGCGTGCATACAAAAAAATGGCTTACTTAAATCGGTGTTGAGAACATTAGGCTTGTAAAAGTTAGAAATGTCTGAGATCAGCTATGTGTGAACTCCCAATCTGTATTTTCAAAAAGCACTGCCACAATGCTAAAGCATTATCTACCATCATCTCCCATAGAAACCCTGCATTTGATTTTATTTTCTATGTACTGAAGCAAAGGCCATCCCCCCATGCATTACACTCCTATCCTTGAAGCCCTGCATCTCTGCTAATATCCCCTTCACAGACAGTAACTGGATGGAACCCCCCTTACACCCTATCTGTGCCTATTTCTTAACTGGCCAGAGTGATCATAGTTGAGACATAGCTGAGCAGAGAGCACAAGCTTGCACAGCATTCTAAGCCTTTGACAATAGACTGGCACCAGGAACCATACCCAGGTGTCCCATATAGCCATACATGGCACTGCCATTAAGGCCAAGAACCAACAAAGCACTGGCATAACTGTAAGTATACAAGTAATCAATCCCATTGACGTCAATGTCACTATTCATGTGTTGAAAGGTATGCACATGCCGAGTGCTTATTAGATCCTGAATCAGTAACGCACACGTTTTTAAAGGACTTTATACTGTAATTAAGAATGCTACCATCCTTAATCTCAGCTCATGCTATTGTACTTCTCCTCACCCTTCCAATTTCATCAACATGAACTAAGATTGGATCATCGAACAAAATAAATTTCTTTATTCGTGTGCCTGAAGGGGAACTCATTTCCATTACAACCAAATATCAGCTTGTTTATCTGTCTGAATGTGTATGAAGTGACACTGTTTTTGACACCACAGGTCAGGTGACATCAACTATTATCCAAATAGTTATAATAAATGTTAGAAAATTTAAAACTATAGATATAGCATACCAAATTTTAGCCAATGATAGAATATTAACAATTGCCATTTACATGGTATGCTGCGGTTTCAAATCCCCTTATAAATAGTAAGTTAATTTTTCTGATACATTAAAAATTAGTTTGATCAATTTGAAGTTACTAAGGGCTAGAAAGAAAAGATGCATTTTCACCAGTTTTTTAAGACCTACAGGACGGTAAAGACTTCAGTCCTACCAGAAGAGATTTCTTCCTCATATGGCATCTACAATTATATTTATACACTATGGAATTTAAAAAAATAAAATAAAAACCTTCTCTCTAATTTGTTAATAACATCCCTAGCAAAGACAGCAATAGCATCTTTCAATGGGTGTTTAATACTAGTGTATTAATTAAATTGTGTTGGAAATTAGTCTGCCTTTGCAATCACGCTGCAGAATACAGAAAGAGCCATGCCCACAATAGGATGATCAGAACCATGTCATCTACAAGCTTTAATTTAACAGTTGCTGTGATAATTATGGCTAGAGATGTTTTCATCCAAGAATGATGTTATAATACTATACTATGAACAACCGAGGAAGGCTAGTTTTCAGCACAGATACTGTGGCACTCAGATACTGTGAGGAAGTACCTATGCAGTTAAGTGAAGGATATTTACTGTCAATGGAAGTTTTTGGAGATGTGTGGCCCCTATCTGTATTCCACATGCCGGTACACGAGTGCCCCATGCCCGAGCCCAGAAATTCTCAGAAGCAGTACCTGTGGGCTCACACATGTGCACCCATGCACACTCTGACCACAAATCCAACAGGATCTGAAGCAAAGGGAATGGAGGGCAGGAAGTGAAATACAGATGGGGGCCACACATCTTGAAGTCACAGTAAGTAACCTCCATTTCTTCTTCAAGTGCTGGTCTCTACATGTATTCCATACATGGATGATTGACAAGCAAGGCCTTAGACTAGAAGTGGGTGTAAGGAAGCCAGCAACAAAGATGCATGAACTAAGCAGAATAAAAACTATTTACAATTACATTGACAGGTTCTACAAAGAAGTTGAAAGAAGAGAGGACACAGGATTCTGACTCAGGCCATGCAGCCATAAGAAGGAACTGGAGAGGCATCAGCCATATCCTCAGTCAGGAGCAAAAGAAGACCAATTGCACATATACAGGCTATTGCACATATACAGACCTATTGCACATATACAGGCTAAGGGCACTGTTTGTGAGAATTTCTGTACTCAGGCACATAGTGTGCATGCGTACCCACATGTGGAATTCACACAGGGACCAGCACTCAAAAAAGAAGATAGAATGGGTCTCACCAAAAACTCTTTCTACACTACTCAGAGAAGTGTGCTAAAAACCTGATGGAAACAATCATGTTTAAATGTGGTTATAGCTTGCACAGTTCTGGTCCCAGTGTGAACAGGGCCAGAGTGCACGATTTTATCTGTAAGAAATGTCGGAGGGAATGCTGATGCTGCCAACACTACAAAAGCATAGAGTCCCTTTCCATTTGGGAAAGGGAAGTGAGCAGAGAAAACAATTACACTGATCTCCTTGTCCCGAAATTTGAATTATTCCTAACAGATGTTGCTCCAAAAAAGAAGGGACAGAAAGAACTGAGTACTGTGAAAGATGCATAAACACTCAGAAGGACAGGCAAAGAATGACCAAGATGGTAGAATTAACTAGGAGTGACAAGAGGAAATGAAGAAAAAAAAAATGTAGGATGGATATCAAGAAAAGTTTTCTTATGGTGAGTTCTACTAACCTCCGCAATAATTTCCAAAAGGAAGTACTTGAAGCCCAGTCTCTTTAGACACTTAACATTAGACTGAACCAAAAAAGAGAAAATAAAACAATAATGCATTATTAGAGGGTGGGCTACAAGCTAATAAGGGTACTTTTTCTCTCTCTGTTGTATGATTAAGACTATGGGACAGCCTTTTACTACTGAGGAGGCAAACACCTCTGGCTATATAGCCACAACAGTACCAAATAACTGTGTATTGTAGCATACGATAACTGTATGACCTTTGTATTGCTGACATCAGAAAGAATATTACTGCTGTATAATCCTGGGATAGGCATGTGACAAAAAGAAAGATATTAAATATTTATTTTCCTTGTACTTAAGCCTGTCAAAGTCCAAGCCACTTCACAGCTTACATTAGAGTCCAAACTCAAGGACAAAAGATGCAAAATGACAAGTCTCACGCATTTGATTGCATCAAGGTTAGTAAACAAGGCTCAAATTCTTAGCACAGAAGTCATAAATCTGAGAAAGTAAAACAAAACCCTGCACAATACTACACTCCAGTCTAAACCTCCATAAAGAACGCAGAATGCCTATTAGAAAGCAACTTCCGGGTTTAAATGTTCAGTATGAGCCTGCCATGGATTAGCAAGGTTTTTATTGCTTAGTGCAATTTCAAAATTAAAAGTTATTTCATTGTGAGTAGTTTTTTTGTTCTTTTTTTTTTAAATGTGGTGCATTACATCATAAATTATTCCCTAATTCTTTTGGCTTGCACAGGTTGCTTCTTATCTAAGTCAGCGGGAAGCATGAAAAGCAGATATACCCAGAGGAGCAGAGAGAATCCACCAGTGGACACTAGATGATTAATAGTACAATAAGCTGGCATGATTACAGGCTATGCTGCACATTCTTTACTAGAGTTTTGATTTGTTATCTAGGGCTGAGTGGAAAACATACGCAAAAAAGGACAGCAGCAAAGGAAGCTAGAGGTTGCTGTATCCAAGTGTTTCCAGCAGCCTGCAGTCGGTCATTGAGTCACTCACCTCATAGCCCTTTTCCAGCAGGAACTCAGCCAAGTACGAGCCATCCTGGGAAACGAAAGAGATAGGAAAACATTAGAAACAGTGACTGGGCCTGGAAGATTTACACTCACTATGATCTTTAAAATATTTTGAATCTGAATCGACTGGATAAAAGCATATATTTCATTTAAAACAACAATTAAAGGACACTCAATTTTTAAGTTTAACCAGCAGTAATTTAAGATAACCCGCCAGCAGTAACTTAGAAACTTTTGTCCCTCCTCCCCTTGAAGCCTTCCACCCAACTCCAATTTTTTAATGCCTTGAGGAGAGGAAGGTGTTTTGCTATCTACATCAGATTTGGGCTATTTCAGAGATCAGGAGGAGGAAGAAAATTAAAAAACAGTGGGACCATCAGAGAATATACTGACTGCAGACGTTGCATGTTTTTTTTTACCAATGGGTCTCTATATTAAGCACCACTGATCATTCCATATAATATTAATGCTTCCATGTCTGTGACCTTTTATTTTAATTCTATTTACTTCATTAGTTTGGTTTCTTCACATGCATCTACCATGACCTGTATTCCAATGTACAAACATGAATGTAAAAACCATATTTGTGGTGTGCGTGTTGCTGGGTTTTTCTGATTTTGCTTTTTTTTTCTGAGGGAGAGGGAGGGAGGGAAATAATTTCATCTTGTTCATCATCACAGACAGAATTACCACTAACTATAAATCATTGTATTACACTTATCAATGTATTAAACCTGGCATTATTGCAATGATAGAAAACTGTCTCCACATACAATATAAAAAGCCACATATAGAAAATTAACTAGATATCCATTCCCTGCAAATTTCCCTTCTTCCCATTGTTTTTTCCACATGCATTATTTGTTTAAAGACAACCAATCACACCCCGATCATGCAAAAAAAAAAATGCAGGTACTGAACTTTACATATACAAATTATTCTACTGAAGTCAATTAACCTACTGCAGTGATTCCATAAAGTCAATGAGACTACTCACACACAAGTTTTACAGTGTCTTTGCAGGGTAAGGTCAAAGACACTATCCACAGTAAAGTGAACACATACATTCATTTAGTCCCATTTTTAAAGACGTTTTCAGTCCAGCAAATTGTGCTACTTGATCTTTCATTTAATGACAGCCTGGGGGAGGGTGAAAAATAGTAACGTAAGCCTTGTTGCTGAATTTGGAACTTGAGATGCACTAGGAGGCTCTAAAATGACAGGGTTGCCAGTGGAGAGTGTTTACTATATTGATGCTGAAGTTGTGCATAAATCCATGCAAAATGACAGGGTGTGGTATACAAGGGACACATTTTGTGGTTCATTTAAAACTCCAGCAGCTTTTCTTATGACTCTGTGACCTAAATATTCTGTTTTAGGCTTTTATAGACCAGTGTGGAGAGACAAGAAAAAATAAAAAGACTCTTGGCATATACATATCTCTTCTACTACACACATGATATAAAAGCATTCAGCTTTTAAATGTCCAGTCAGACAAAAATCAGATTATGATGCTGGTTAATTTGGAACATGACAAGCCAGATCTGCCATGCCACCAACGGAAATGTTGGAATAATCTGTGGTTCCATAAATCAAAGGACAAGAATAAGACTCCCCAGAAAAAGCATTCACAATATAAAATTTACAGTAGAAAAGCCCTGAAAAGTATGAGGGTTTTTTTAGAAGTAAGCAGACATGTAATTTACACATTTTATAATTCCCCAAGATGAAAAAATTAAAAAAGTGCTCAGTATTCTGCCTTGGCTGCATAACCTGTTAAAAAAGCAGAGGTGAAAGTACTAGAGACCCAGAGAGAGAGCGTGAGCCTAGGGGCTTGGAGGGAGGGTGAGAGGAGAAAGAGAGTGCTGTGACTATTTAGAAAGTTGATGTGAAACAGACCTGACCAGGATTGAACCCTGTCAATAAGGTCTTGTTCTTCTCACCCAGGCCCTTTCTCAAACTTTCCAACCACACTGGAACATTCTGAACCAGCAGTGGCATTCACTTCCTTTGCACTTCCTTTCCAGGTCTATCAAGTGATAGGGCATGGTTTTACAATGAGTGGGAAACAAGCAGCAAGCGCGAATGCTACTGGATTCTGGCTTTAACACAGCACAGCTGATTTACTGTCTGGTAATCTCACACAATGCAGATTGATGTGGTCCTGCTCTGAGATACAGTATCACAGTTAGTCCTAAAATTTCTCATTTCCCTTCCCCCTCGTCTTCCTCCTCTTTTTTTTTTCAGTGTGGTAGCTGTCAATGAATGCTGTAATCAGAACAGTGATTAAACTGTCATAAAAGTTTACAACTTGCTAAGTACAGCAAAGTTTCAATCTTTTTCCTAATGAGATTGAGGAGCAAAGAATATTAAACGGCCAAACAAAAGCGGATACCTTCCAGTCCACAAACAATTACTAAAAATTGGGAGCTCTATTTACTGAAAAAACTGGAGGGAATATTTAAGGAAATAAATTTTAACTATACATGCTTGGTTTTTCTGACTGTTTTCAGCTTTTGCTTTATCTGAGTCACATGTCCCACAACCACATCCATTCTTACCATGCATTAGACTAGAAGTGGTGTGGAACAATACAAAGATGATGACTCAGTGCAAGAAACTGAGTAAGGTCTGTTTTTCCCCCCCCCCCAATTTAAACTATTCTTTATAGGGCAATCCTGATACTAATTCCTAATCCCCAAATGTGGGGACTAGCTAATTCTGGTAAATGGAAATCAGATACAGAACATTTAGTCTAGATCATCTGTTCAAACCGAAATCCAGGTGAAGACTGAAGAAAAGTTATTGATGTCTATCTTTGCTGTCAGATCACTGCGCTTTTGTCCTAGTGGACTTCTGGCCAGCTTGTATTTAGGTATTTTAAGCCAAAAAGCCCCAAGACCATACTCATAAAAGAGGGCATTAAAGTTCAGAAGAGGAGCACAGTGTCAAGTGTTGGAAAGCTTGTTTTTCCAATGTCTCTTGCACATAGAGAGGACTTTCGTTTCCAGTGTGAATCTTTCTGTAGCAATATTCATGAGCACTTATCGCACTTAAAAGCCACCCGCAAAAGCCAGCTTCACTTTACTTGGAAAGTATCCCAAATGTGGAAAAAAATGTTTTATTGCGATTTCCACAGTGAGCTTGGGCCATTTTGTTCATTCTGCTGGGCAATGTGTTCTTTTATTTGTTTTAGAGACACTTAAGTTTTCTGATTTCATTACTGTATTTTTAAATGTAAAGCAAACTAATAATATGATCCATTTTGATATTTTGTTGAACAATACCAAGACAAGAAGTATGAAGCCCCATGTCCATCGGCAGAGCAACCATTTTAATAGCACAGGCTGGGCTGAAGAATTGCTCTTAATAACAACAACAAGGTTTGGCCCTGGACAAGCTGCATGAAGATTAGCATTTAACAGAAACTGTTTAACAAACTGCTTTGGCTTAGTAGATGATGCCTTATCTGCATGCTGTAACATATCAGGCTTAGAGATTCACTACATTACCTTCAGCCAAATACAGTAATTTGAAATTACTCTCCCTCTAAAAGTGATACTTCACAGTTTGCTTCCAGTATATAACAGCAGATTTCCTTACAGCTAAATCAAGGTATAGCATATTTCTAAAATATTCCAAGAAGGAAAATTTAGGAGTATATATTCCATTAAACTATAGTGAGACAATGTTCACATGCAATATATTTTAAAAGAGTATTTAAGCAGAACTTTAATGAACCAAAAGAGTCAAGGAAGTTGCAAAGTGATAATTAACCCCAGTGGACTTACATGGTGCATGCAAGATCACAACTAGGCTTTAAGACCTTAACACGACTGTCTCCTCTTCCTCTGCTACCTTTACTTAATATAAAATCCTTCAAGCGTTTCCTTGTCAGGACCTTACCGATCAACCCTGATCAAATGTTTATCATCTAGGCTGGGGAGATGAGATGGTTTCTTTCTCGCTCCTGGGAAGAATTAGTGAAAGTGTATGCTGCATTTTTAATCACATACTCATACACACAAACTAAAGAAATTAATCCCTCGCTGAAGGAAAAGGAATACAGAATTTAAGAAAAACAACCTCAATCTTGCAGTGGAAATGGCACTCTCATCCATTCCCTCCAGGAACTACAGTTCTAGGGATTCCCAAAGCATAAAAAAGAATGACAAGAAATCCTTTTCCTTGCCATTAAAAGCCCCCAGAGAAACTCTCTGCCAACAAGCCAGCCAGCTCAATGTTTCTGAAGTTCCTGAAAAAGTAGGCAGCCCTTTCATAACTGCCTTGTTGACCCTTACAAAAAAAATAAAAAAAAAATCTTTGAATCCCATCCACTACAAAACTGCTTTCATTACTAGTCCGATTTCATTAACCTGACACAGACAGTGGATTGGGGGGAGGAGGGGGAGATAATATTTGTATATAGCATTCTTAAATAGATCATTTTATAGAAGCCCAAGTAGTACACCAGCATTGTTTTCATATAGCCTAATTTAGAAGGATACTTCACATTCACTCTTATGATAAAGAAACAGAATCTGGAGGAAAGCGTCACTAACAACCATACTTACTCAACAACAATTCCGTCACAGAATTTTAGATTTAACACAAATCACAGATTTAATTAGAAATAAATTTATTTCAGCAACTTATTAAGCTAATGAGAGAATTTGAGGGGTAGGGGGGAAGAGACCATGTTTCACTCTGAAAGGCACCATCTAAATTTACAGTACTATTATTATTATTTTTATTATTAATAAAAATTTATATGTGCTCATATATCTGTAAGTTACCAAAATAACCTTCTTTCAAAAAAGTCTGAAAAAGGAATACAGTATAATGTTATTTCTGCTGAAATACATACTTCCAATAATTTCTGATGACTTATGGAGGAAACAGGTATTTTTTGTTGCTACTATAAACAGAACAGTGCTGTGCTTTGCCTACAGTCTTCAAGGCAATATTTAAGGGAAAACTTTAAAATATTCGAAAAAAGGACTTCATACAGAAAAAAAAAGATTTGTGAACTCTTATTTACCTGATTTGTTAAAGCTCCCACCCTATAAGTACAGTAATTCTTTTATGATGATGATTTGTATTCTAGCCAAGTAAGACTAGGAAAACAAGTGTCCTTTTGTCTATACAGACCAAAAAAAAAAGGCAATGAACGCATATAAATGTAAACCAATGTCTTATTCAAAAAAACTTTCTTCACTTTCTTGCAAGTTTCTGTAACAGGTCAACTGCAGTATTGTGTAAGTATTAACAGGAGGGAAAATTATAACTGCCAAAAAAACCAACGTTTTAATTCTACTGCAGATCTTGCTCTTTTGCAAATCAAGTATCTGTATGAAAAACAAAATTACCATGGCATTTCCTAATGTGTGCAACATTAGAATGTAGAACTGTTCTGCTGATAAAATACAGAGTTAGACGTTTAAGCAGTAAAGTGAATTCTTAAGTTATAAGAAGTTTTTTCTCCTTTGCTTTAGCCCCTAAAGGTGGTCCTTTTCTCTTCCTCACCTTCTTCATATATCTTTATGCTGTCCACTATTATCTAAATATTAGAGATTTTTAACCTTTATACTGAAGTATTGGATTATTTACAATTAACAAACAAACTTCAAGTCATAGGCACAGTTTCTACAAGAAACTACTATACCATACTAAAGATACTGATGTTAAACAGAGTAAGCAACCCAATTTTATGTCAAAAACCCATCTTTACGCACATGAATCAGGTAGCTAGATACAGTTAGCTGAACTGCAGGTACAAATGCCGTTATTTTCATCCTAAGTGAAATCTCAGAGACTGGGTACAGGTGTTTGGCCCATAACAGTTCATCCTTCACGCAGCTCAGTCTGCATCCCAATAAGCTACCTGTCCTCCCTGTGGTACTTTAATACAGAAATTAGTACTTCAGATTTCATTCATCTATTATCCTCACGTACTATACACTATTCATTTAATATCCTCATGTTAGTACTTGTGCAATGTTACCATGCAGCTGCGAATAAAAGCCAGGAGGAATAAAAGACTGGAATAGCAGCCTCAGCTCTGACTTTTCCTGCTCTGTGGGTTTAACTTTAACAACAATACAGCATTTTAGTGCAATGTTCTTCTATTTATTTTTTTTAAAACATCTTCTCTTTGATCATACTCAATTCATGAATATCAGTTGAAGCCTTCCAGCTGAATTGTTGCTCTGACTAGGAGAACTAATAGTTCTGCATTTTTTTCACTGGGACGTGGCATATTATTTTCATTATGCTTTGGCACATTATTTCATTTGCCAGGATCTTTCCCATACTTAATTTACATGTTGTTCCTAACATTTCCATTCATATTGTACTGGGGCTGACTGTGCACCAATATTTACTTTGCAAGTAAGTCCCAGTAAAATAAATGGAATACTGTATATAAAGCTGTAAACCTCTCAAAACAGATATAAACCTCATGAACAGTAGCAACTCTTAAAATCTGAGGATCGCTCCCATATCACTAATCTCATTACAATCAACTAGCAATAAATGTTAAGACCTACATTTGCAAAAGCCATTTGCTGATTTTGAGTGCCAAATTCCAGTACGTGATTTCCAAGCAGGATGAGCACATAGGCTTAAATTGCAGCTGGAAGGAGGGGGGGGGAAGAAAGGGGTTTAGGTTGGACATTAGGAAAAGCTTCCTACCTGTCAAGGTGAGTAAGCACTGGAATAAATTGCCTAGGGAGATTGTGGAATCTCTATCACTGGAGATTTTTAAGAGCAGGTTAGACAAACATCTGTCAGGGATGGTCTAGA
>NC_133770.1:175564649-175666481 GCF_003597395.2 Chelonoidis abingdonii | reverse complement strand
CTCGGGGCTGTGACTCCTAAGCTGGGTGAGTGGCTCCAACAGATCCCAGGAACAACATCAGAGCTCTCTGTCCAGAAGAGTGCAATGCTAGGAACAGCTAAGGTACTGCGCAGAACCCTCAAACTCCCAGGCCTCTGGTAGAGGACCTGAGGTTGAGGAAGACACATACCACCCATAGGGGTGAGAGGGGAATTTTATATCTATATATAGATATATAGATATAGATATACACACACACACACACAAAATAGCATGAGCTGTAGTTTTTAGGATGTGGTCACCTACTAGCATATGGGCTAACACCACCAAGTAATTTTGAACATCCCCCTGCAAACCGCCATATACCACCTCATACCATTTTCAGTGACTACCAAACTGGATCACAGATATGCAAAAGAAAAAGATGTGACAAGTCTGTATGCCAACAACAAAATACTCACCCTATTGAGTATCTTCCAATATTTAAATGAACAAATAAGCTATTACTATTATAAGCAGTAGACCCTTTTGTTTTAATTTGTATTTATTTAGTAATGGAAACCTCAAGAAGAAACAGGAACACCTCCATGAAATATTAGAAAACCAGCCAAACAGACCAGGAGGCAGACACATATTTCAATTTTTGCTTTGGACACCAGCCACAGTTTGAAAGAAAATTTACCTTGGATGGAAATCAACACAAAATCCACATAGAGACAAGACAGACAGATTTCAGTGACTCCTCCTTTGGAATACCAATGGGAAATAAACCATAAGAAATAAAAATTGTGCTGAAGAAAACATTTGTTGTGTTATTTTTAACAGGTAAAGGATTCACCAATCCTGGGACAGGGAAGCATAAAGGATATCTGCCTGCAGCAGCCTTGCCTCTTATGTCCCACAGAAATTTACCCAGAGGAAAGCAAAGCAGTAACACTGCTCTCACAGGTGCCTGGCATAGAGAAGACACTACAGTCACTTTCAATACTGCAGTTTCATCCTCAGAATTAAATTAGCTTTCCAACACTGACGCTCAGTGCCTAGAACATGCCACTTTCTAAATCTAGTCCAAAACACTTATATTTTCCAAGCTGTCAGAGCAATTATTCACACCATGCCAACAAAAGATCCCTGCTCTCATAACTGAATTTGCGCAGGACCAAAGTCTACAGGGGAGATCTGAGGTGTAACATGGAACAGATCGAGTATTTCAACTTCATTGTTTTGTTCTTTCTATACAGACCTAATTGCTCTAAAATCACATACAGAAAATCATTTGAAAGGTGCCTTATTTATGGAGAAATTTATAGTCAAAATGTAGGAAAATTCTTGTTCAGTTTGTGTTGGAGAAGCAACACAGTAAATTTACTCTAATTTTTATGACGTTTTGCATGCATGGAAATTTTGGTATAAAATAAGGAATGCATTTGGTTTGAACTTTACAGCCCTCCTATTATTTCAATTTTATATTCCATAGAATTTGCTTTGGTGGAGGGGGACAGCCCAAATGTGGGTTATGGATGTTTATGTACTAAAGTGTACCGGGACAGGGACGTTGCCATTAATGACATGCTCTGCAGCCAATGGAGAGCACCATCACCCTCTGTCCCTAGCACTTCAAGTTCTGAGATAGGTCTTCATTGACAATCCCTCCCCTCATCTGTCATTTCTACTGGTCAGGACAGCTGAAACCAAGCCTTTAATATGCCTATGATGGACTCAAGAATCAACAACCAAGAATGAGCAGGACACAGATAGTTAGGAAGACTGTTCTGCTGTGTCGCTCCCTTTGTGAGAGGACTGAACGATGTGTTTTTCAAAAATTGCCACTCACCATAATTCCACGTATGCAACGCATTTTTATTGTGCCTGCATATTTTGTCAGATTTTTTTGAGCAACAGTACAAATATCCTTCCAAACCTTTTTTAAACAGTCCAGAAACTTTAAAGTATCTGCTGTATAGTGCAATCCAAACTAAATGAAATACCTAGACTGGACTATCTGAGGTAAATCCTGATTTGGTGTGTCAAAACCTCTGATTAGTAAAAATATTCAGCAATTCAGACAGTACAAACACAAGAAAAAAAGGACAACAAACAATGACATTTATGAATGAAGAAGGTTAATTCTCTATAGAAAATCTATGTTTAAGACATTTTATTAGATTAAATAAATATAGATTGGTTAACATTAGCCCTTAAACTTGATATTCCTATGGCACATGGATTCCTCTTTTGTACATATCAAATGTTTAGATTGCACATGTACTGACATTCCCACTGGCAATAAGCCAAGCAGGATGGGAAAAATCTAGGAGATAGACTGCAAATGAATTAAATGTTTTTTCAGAGAACGTTGAAGAATGTCTCTCTTATAATTTGCAGATATCACACAATACCTTGTGTACCAAACTTGGTGGTTATCCTTTGTCAGTTTAGAAAAATCAGTTTCATTAACTGCCAAGATTCTTGTCCAAATGCTGATCAGACAAAGAAATGAGCAATGAAGTCTTCTTGTTTATCGTATCTGTCAGAAACACGCTTAGGGATAGGCAATCCTGCTGGAAAGTCACTGGGATGTCTGTATATCTTCCTTTTATTCAGAATACAGTACAAATCCTAATTATGAACTGAGTTGTAACACCACACATACAAGGCACAGGCACAACGGTTATTTGAGAGCACAAATTCAGGTTGCCTTATGAGAAACTTTGTTAGGATCATAAGAAAATAAGTTGTTGATGGCGGTCGTGTTGAAGCAAATGCAATATTATAGCTTAAAATATTCCCACACCAGTTCTCTTTAAATGCAGTGTTATTTTATAATCTTACATCAGTCTATGAAAACAGAAGAACTATTTAAAGTCCTTTCACAAAGAAGCCTTTAAGAAATGTCAAAACAAATTACTTTAAAGAGTTTTTCACAAACATCTCTTGCTTTGAACTTTTCTTATTTGCTGTTCCACAGGACCTGAAACCGGCTAAATTTAACTGACTTTACAAGCTGTGGTGAGATTGAGTACATACAGCAAATTTTAGCCATTTTTGTCGTATTCAAAGTAATTTCCTCAAATTGCAGGGTTTTTTAAGCAGTTATTTTGAATTGCCTTACATCCCGGAAACTGCAGGAAATACTAAGGAAACCTCTCTGTCTAATTTACTTTGCAGGTTGCTCTCTGAAATTTATTTCTGATTAGGTTAATAATAAAGTACTGAAGCCAAACACCACAGTATACAGTGATACTGGTTTAAACAAATACTTTATTCTGATTTTCAAGGGAAAAAATCCTTAATCCAGAGAGTACAGTAGTTTGTTAAAGCTAAGCATATAGGAAATGTTTGCTATTAATTTTTGCAAAACACCACTTAATCACTTTAACAAGATAAATGAGACTCTTTTGGCTAACACTGTTATGCTATTACACTGAACGTCCATCACATTCAGGAACAAAACCTTTCATTAAATTGTAAATATCATGACAACAGCAAAGTACAGTAGGGCCTAATTTTTAGAGGTGCAAGAACATTAACAATGGCCATTGACTTAGAAACTCTGGTGCTCAACACCTCTGGAAACCAAGCACATTAGTGTAAGAAGTTCGTAAACCAAGAAAATGTGTACGCGCGCTTCTTTTTTTTGGACTGCAGCTTGATGAAACTGTAAAACAAATGTCTGGAATGACTACTACCGAATTTTTAAACAATGCTTCTACTTCGTTTAAATACAATAGGCCAAAGCAGGCACAATACCCCCTGAAGCAATATCTGTTTATGTCAAGATTGAACTAATAGCTCCAATGCACAAAAAAGAATTGTCACATCTTGCCTCTTAAACATTCAAATGTTCACACATACATATTGACGTAAACTGTAAAAGAACAGAAAGAAGATAGCTTTATTTTAAATACCATTGCAAAAATAAATACATTAACCAGCAGTGTATAATAATGTGAAAACTACATTTTAAACAACCACTCACATGGCCATCATCATCAATGCATCTGAATCCCTCATGATCATTCATGGATATTATCCTCACAACACCTCCATGAGGTAGTGAAGTATTATCTCTATGTTACAGACATGGAGTGGATGCACTGAGATTAAATTACTTGCTTAAATTCACACAGGAAGTCTGTGGCTGACATGGGAATTGCACCTACATATCCTGTCTCAGTCAAATGCCCCCAGTCCCTAAACAAACCTTCACAGTCTAACAATATTAAAGAGGACTATTCAGATAAGTGAAACTACTCTTGTACATCCATGTTTCCTGGAGTAGCTCTTAGTCACATGTTTTATAAATCTGAAAATACATTTGTGTGTTGCAAGTTAAATGTGATTGAAATGAACTCAAAGCATATGGAAGTATTTCAGCAAGTTAAGGGTATCACCACAACCCCATTCTCTTCCCTGCCACCAAATTGTTATCTGATATGCAAATTAGCATCAATGATTTTTTTTCTTTTTTTTTTAAAACAGGAAGCTATTTATATAGCATCACCAAGAGAAGAGCTACGCAGTGGTGACCTGCTTGCAGACATGGGTAAAAGTACTCCTTTTATCCTAAGACATCATTTTCCAGGTCATTCATTCATTTAGAATAGTGAACAAAATACTGCAATTGAGAATATTGCTTTCCAATCTACTGTATGAAGCATGTACATAAATGTAGGCAATTCTCTAAACTACAGACTACGCCTATTTCCAAATACCCATAAATCTGAAACTATACTTTTTATTTCATCTGTCAACACTTATTTCTTTAAGAAAGGACAGCATTTCTAATAAATCAAACAGCATTAAAGA
Organism: Chelonoidis abingdonii; assembly: GCF_003597395.2. NCBI lineage: Eukaryota > Metazoa > Chordata > Testudines > Testudinidae > Chelonoidis > Chelonoidis abingdonii. Next base: position 175,661,693 of record NC_133770.1, on the reverse strand, counting down.
ATGCAAAGGTGTTTTAATGGCTCTTTTCAGTATAATATTAATAAAGTTATTTGCATCTTACACTTCAATCAGTCCTGGATATTTATTTGGTCATTCCAATGTGATGGCCAGTGCTCAATCTCCAATATTATTCTCATTTTGAAAAGTATCTCTCCTTCCAAAGAAAAAAAACAATCCCAGACCAACAGTGAGAAAATTCTCAGAAGTTTCTAAATTCCATGGCAAATTTTAATTGACATATGAGACTACACATTGTCAGCTTGATGCAGGAATGTTATTGTTTTCATTGATTTGTATACAGCCATACATATATACCCTAGCATTTAAGTTCTGACCTGAGATATGCACAGACTGGTCTTACTGTATGCACTTACACTTCTTCAGCTTAATGGTGCTGTCAAGTATATGTTTACTCATCAGATGATCTTAAGGGGGAGGCAGACCCTGCAACCTGACTGCAGTGATGGTAGACGGAGAAATTCTTCAGTACTTCTAATGTTACCCTCAGGTTGTGTAGGCATAAATATTCTGTGAGAACACTATGGTTGGGCTGGTAATGGACAAGTTTCTCATTCTCCCCTCAAATGCACAAGAGCAGACCCAAAGTGGCCATCTTATATCAAGCTTACTAAAGTCAAGTGTAATTACATGCTAAACACTTATAGCATGCCCCATAACCTCCATTGCAACAAGAGATCATTAGAATTATTTTAGAGCAAGAATTATTGTATTTTTCAGTATTTATGTGTTTAACACACATCTTCACTTCCTAGTCTGTACCACACACTCACTAATTAGGACACTTCTATTCTAAAGTAGGCACTCAATTTACCTATTAATATACAACAGAAATACATTATGCTGAAAGAGATGATTTTGTGCACTCACTGATACCCAAGAAATCTCCATATGCAACTCCACTTAGCTCCAAGAGCAGTCCATATGCCAAAAATCCTTGTACTCTTACTCAGTGGTCACTCAATTCTTACTCAGGCAAACTCCCATTCAAGCTAATGGCAATCTCCTTGAATAAGGACTGAATATCAATGCTATTGAAACTGTATTTTATATCTGTATTAAAGGTTATTAAATCTATGACAACAATCACTGAATTTTTCAGTAAAATTAATGTTTTATAGAAACTAGTTTTAAATTCTTTAATTTCTTAACTAGAACATTTTAAAATTGATTCTCGTTTTCTGTGAAGCAAACACATTCGATGAAATTTAACATTTCATGACCCAGTGATCATAATGACCTTTGTGAGATGTGGTCAGGAACAGGAAAGAAATAGTGATTAGCTGAGCCATATGTCAAATACAAATCTGTGTGCCTTGTATGTTTGTTCCACAGTGATATCCAGCCTCTCAAAGCATTCATATTCTCACTAGGAAGAAGAGTACGAAGAGTCAATCGCCACAAAAAAATTAATGATGCTCATATACTGTGTTAAGATGGGAGTTAATTTGTTCATCCAATAGCTGTGGTATTTTCAGAATTTGGGCCAAAGATCCAGCTTGTAACTACAGTACAACTGTTCAAAATACAAGAGGCTACTAGATTTAATTTTGTTTTAATATACAAAGCCCTTTTTATATATTACACATAAAGAGAAATAAACTGTATACTAGTGCTGATTCCATATAATTAAAGTTAAAGTTCAGCAATGTAACATGCATTTTTTCACAGCTCTGATACCTTATTCCAACACTTCCGTACTGAGAAGTTCTGGAGATGCTTACATGCGTGTCACAGTGCCAATTCTCAGAGTTTAACTCTTAAAACAATTCAAGAATTTGGACCAGACACCATGCCCTGCTCCACTTGAGTCTCAGCTCCTAATAACGAAGAATAGTTACAGCCTATTATCTCCCCTGCAGAGGAAGGACAGTCTTAAATGGGCTCAGTTCTTTGATTGTGCCACAGATTTCCTGTTTGACCCTGGGAATGACACTTAACCTCAGTGGCGTGAGAGCAACTTTATTACTATGTGGAGGCATACAGATACCACAATGCTGTTTACCACATAAGAATTTAGGCCCTGCCTGATCCTGCAAATGCTTAATTTTAGACACATGAGGAGTGCCATTTAAATTGATGAGCTTGTAAGCAAATTAAGGTGTTTGCCAGAAACAGGTCAATTTATCTTGTGCTTTGAACCAGCTGGTTAAGCAAGACCCATTTCAACTTGTGTGGACCAATAACTCCAGCCAACTGCAAATGTGTCATGGAGTGAAGGATCATTAATGTAAAGTCACAAAGTTTGGGCAAAGCACTCCAAATTATAATCTTTTAACTACCATCATTACCTCAGAGCCAAGTGGAAACTATCTGCCATTTATCAATTTAGTCTAAGAAAAGCTGTTGATTTTATGTTTTCTATGCTCTTAATATTTGGAGTCTCACCATAAAAAGTATCACTAAATTTATACAAATATCAGTCGTATCGGATTACGACTCCAAACAGATACTTCAATGGAATCACTACTGCCAAACCACTGCTGTGAATGAATAGATCCTTACTGCCTTTTAGACCAGTATCTCTCTTGCAGCCAGAATCATTCAGCTTTATCATGCATATTTTAAAAATAAGATGCAGTAAAGGAAGTACTAGTGAGGCTCTAAAGAGTTTCAATGGCTGTCCAAAATAACCCACGCCTTTCTATCATAGAGTATCAAGAGGACTTGAAAAAAAACTCACTAGTCCAAAACAAGTAGAAACTTTGCCCAGGCAAGGGGACTAAATTGGGCTGGGGAGCAAGTGACTCCTTCGTTGCTGATTAAGAAGGAAGAAAGAAAGAAAGAAGCAAGCAGCCCAAATACCACTACTTCAACAGGCAAGAAAGGAAGAGTAGGCAGGAAATATAGTGGCAAGAACCACTGCTCTTTTGCGGAAGAGGAGGACAGAGGCAGGTAAAAAGAGCAGCATAGATGCCATTTTGCCTATCAGAGAAGAGAAAAGCTGGATGCTGCTACTTTCCTCTGAGAAGAGGAGAGGAAGGAACAGTGTGGCTCTCTGCTGCACATGCAAGAGCAAAGTAAAGAAATAAGGGGCCCAGAATTAATGTATTCAGTGGAGAACGGAGCCCAGAATTTATTGACTTGAAGGTGGGCGGGAGTGGTAAGAGACAATTTATTAAGTGTGGAGGAATCAACATTCGGGAAACCCAGAATTGGTTTTATTTGGAGAAAGAACTAATTAATTGGTGTTAGAAAAACGTACTCAAGTAATTTCAACTAGTGCAGCTTTTTTGGAATAAGTGAGAGGGCTTGGTAACATGGTTTCTTTTTTATATGGAAGTACAGTCTTGAGGATGCTTTTCAACCCATAGTTAGCAACTGCTATTATTTTCGTTACGGTAATATGAATCTTACCAGGCTCCAGAGAATCCTCCATGGCCTGCTCTGGGGTACTGAGAGATGATAGACCCTTAAGAACATTAAATAGAAGCTTCTTTATGAATCCACAGAATTACTGCATAGTTTTACAATCACTAACCACCTTTGCAGGTAGTGTCTGAAAACAAAAAGGTAGATAATTGGGTAATCAAGTCAGGGAGCAAAGATAATCAACTGAGAGGACCAGCGGGAACTTTCTTCACCTCTGTCCACCATTGATCAAGTGATGCGTTGTAGAAGAGTTGGAATGAAACATTACAGGTCTCCTCACTACTCCCTGTCCCTTGTTAATTTAGTTAGCAGATAGCCATTATTCCCAGAAGCACAATAAGGATAGGTCTATACAGCATTTTGGAAAAAGCAGGAGCAAGCCTCCCAGCCCAAGTCAGACTTGGGCTAGCAGGGCTCGTGCTAGTATTCTAAAAATAACTGTAGACAAAAGCACTGTCCACGTATCTATACTGAGAGCATTAGCACAAGTCCTGCTATCCCAAATCTGTCAACTCGAACTGGGAGGCTCGTTCCCACCCACTCCAAAAAGTTGTGTAAACATACCCTAAAAGTCTAAGAACCTGCTAAATCTGTCCTCCTTACCCAGTAAAACTCAGTGTTGTAAAAGATTGAATTCCAGATAGATAAATTATGCAATTTGTGATGGGAATTCCTATGCCTATAGATTTTCCATCAGAACATTTTTAGTTAGTTGCTTTCATACTCATTTTTAAGAGTCTTCCATTTTCAAAATTTCACTGTTCTAAAAATATAAATTACACAGATTTTAAACACGTGGTACAATGCAGCTAATCATGGTTCCATCTTTAAAGATACGTTAACTATTAAATATCCCCATTGTCATTGGTGTACATAATGGAGCTAATAAGACTTAACTCCTTTGTAAAGCACTTTCAGATCTGTTGATGGGACGTACTACAAAGGCTAGATATTACTATTATTATATATGGCATAGAATATAAGATTCCTTGAATCAAATGGGTAAGAGTCTCATCCCCAAAGAATTTAGAGTATAAGGGCATGAGTACAATATGGTCAAAAACAAAATTGTCAAACTATTGACAATTAAGTGATATGCAGTATGGAATGTGTGCAGTTTTATGAGTTTTTGCAAAAGTTGAAGGTAGCTTGGCTCCCTATCCAATAAATATATGGGATGGTGTACACAGATCTTTGTACCGAAACTGTTTAGATTTACTCATCTACATGAACAGGGAAACCAGACAGGATATACTAGAGAGTATAGGAAAGAGACATTTATGTTATACTATAACAATGAATTTATTAGAAATATCCCAGTTTGGTTTATTCTCTAATGTTTGATTGAGAGATGAAAATGTGGAACTACAAAAAGTTCCAAAATACCCTAATAATGTATCAGAGAGGAAAGAAACTACATATGAGTACAAATTATTCCACCAAGAATATGACTTGTACATGCAATTTAGCAGATAATCAGATAATTACATAAATCTGCTCAGATATCAACTAAAGACATATAGAAATCGTGCAAATACAACCCCAAACAGTTCAATCATATGCAAAGGAAATAGCTGTCAAGTCACAACTCATGAAATAGCATAATTAAAAATATGTAAATTCTAATAGTTGATTAGAATCACTGGGGAGTCAGATGGGGCTAATTAACTTTCAGGCTATAGCTTACATTTTACAGTTTTTACACCTGAAGGACTTTCAGAAGCATGAGTAATGTGGCATGCTTTCTCCTCTATTAACTCACTATTTCATCACAAAATGGATATTATATGCATTGAAACAGCTTTATAGAAAATGTTCTTCCCCCCTCTCAAATTCAGAGAATTAGCTATTATAACTTTAAGTGAGAATTGAAGATCTATAATTTACAGACATGGGTGAAAGTTTTCTACTGAGATCAAGGGAAGAATATATCATTAATATTTTAAAATGAATGGTGCAACACGGACTATTTCAATTAAATTATCTGTATAACAATTCTATTATCTTTTTATACAATATCACAGAACAAAATAGGCTCTTACTATGTTTTCTTTAAATTCCACATATGACAGATGATGTGGATGATGGGGGAAAAGCCCCTTTAATAATTACATCATCAGAATATAACTCTAAATGTGTGTAACCACTTTAAGATAAGATCTAGACATTCTGTTAGAAGATAAATAGTAAAGAAAGTCCCCAAATCTTCCAAGAGAATAAACATTGAAACTCTAGTTAGAGTACAGAACTTATTCATTGTAAATTCTCAGATCCAGTAGTGTTTTGTTATTACATTTATGTCCTGGATCCTATCAAAGACAGAAGCTTATGGTCATTCTTCTAGTGCAGGGGTAGGCAACCTATGGCACGCGTGCCGAAGGCAGCACGCGAGCTGATTTTCAGCGGCACTCACACTGCCCGGGTCCTGGCCACTGGTCCAGGGGGCTCTGCATTTTCATTTAATTTTAACTGAAGCTTCTTAAACATCTTAAAAACCTTAATTTACTTTACATACAACAATAGTTTAGTTACATTATTATAGACTTATAGAAAGAGACCTTCTAAAAACGTTAAAATGCATTACTGGCACACAAAACCTTAAATTAGAATGAATAAATGAAGACTTGGCACATCACTTCTGAAAGGTTGCCGACCCCTGTTCTAGTGAGTATCTTATTCAGATCATCATTTTGCTCAACCGAGACAAAGGATAGAAATCTGCAAATAAAAGACAAATAACTATGTTCACATTCTGGAGTCTCCTCTGCATGCTCCATGTAGGATCTTTTCCATAATGACTGAACGCAGGATAAGACTTGGAGAGCCCATGACTGATGGCAACACAGACTGACTGAACACAGCCTAGGTGCCAGAATGCGGCAATGAAAGACCTGCAGTAAGGCCACAGCTGGCCCAGGCTTGTGGGCCTAAAAACTGCAGCATAGATGTTTGGGCTCAGGCTGGAGCCCGGGCGTTAAGACACCACAAGAGGGAAGGGTCTCAGAGCCCGGGCTCCAGCTCGAGCCCCAATGTCTACACTGCAATTTAGTCCCACAGCCTGAGCCCCGCGAGCCCAAGTCAACTGACTCAGACTCTGAGACCTGATGCCAAGGTTTTGGGGTTTTTTTTTATTGTAGTGTAGACATACCCTAGGAAGATTACAGATGTCAGACGACCTCTATTAGCCTCAGTAAATAATCCCTTTTTATGTTGATTACAACGAAGTCCAGGCTCTCCCCCTACATTCCCCAGCAGAGTGCTGGAATTTAGGGGAAAGCATGGCAAGAATGTTCAGAGTCTTCAAACCCACAGAGCCCTGGAATTTGTGAGGAACTATGCCCCTTTTCTGCACTGCTCTCTAGTTTTTTTGACCTTCTCAATATGCACCCTCCCCAACTCTATAAGACCTATGCTAACGTTGGGTACCTTTAAGATGACCAGACAGCAAGTGTAAACAATTGGGATGGGGGTGGGCGGTATTAGGAATAAGGTATATAAGAAAAAGACCCAAAAATCAGGACAGTCCCTATAAAATCAGGACGTCTGGTCATAGGTACCTTTCCCAGGGCAGTACCATAGCAGCTATAGAGGCAATCCAGCAGCAGACAATGCTGTTTTTTATCCAGCTCTAACTCCTGCTCAGCTATCCAGAGGAGCCAGAAGAGATCATGCCATAGAGCCGCTATTCCTCAGCTCCACCCATTTCTAGACAGATGGCCTAGTCCCCAGGATTTTCAGAAACCAGACCCCACAGAATTTTTCGCAAGAACCAAGGAGTAATGGAGGAGCGTGTTGTGGAGCTGACTCTCCCCACTGTACATCCCTTTCCCTTTCCAAGAAAATGGAGCAAGGCAAGGTTTAATTAAGCATCCCAAGAATATAAATTGCTGACGTGTAGAGGATTCCAGAGTTACAATCACAACCACCAATCTCTTTTACTCCTAGACGAGTGTCTGATGTATTAGTATCACTCTTGCTACAGAGAAGTTCCTTATTTGAGTACAATAACTACCCAAGGCATATTCATTTTGTAATTTTCCTCAGAAATACGTGAATTTGGTTTCAGACTAAGAATAGTTTTATGACGCTAGCTGGTTCTACGGCCTTGCTTTTCTAGTGGGTGTTATTTTCAGCAATCTGAACATGAAGCTTAATGAGGGACATTGCTCCTTTGTAGCTTTTAAATTACTGTCATATAGGTGATTTTCAGCATAAATCTGAGAAAGATAATTTCACTCCTTTCCCAAATTTCAGAAAGCCCCCCAGGCTCAGAGTAGACAATTACCGTTCATATTCATTATGGACACAAGATCCCTAAAAATAATCTCTCATAAAAGAGTCATTCCCAAGCAGTATAAGCTAATTACTAATCACACAGGAATAACCACAGAAATGCAGTAACCTTTACTGTTAACACCAGCATCTGTTTAATCATCTATAGCAACATTAAATAATATGAATACAGAACTTTGCCCTTTTAGAGAACAGTCCAGCCAAGGATATCAAAACAGTGCACTCAGTTTCAAGATACAAAGTGAATTCCCCCCATTCCAGTTGTCTGGGTATATTATAGAAAATACTGACCTAGATAAACCCTGCTTAGATTTTCAGAATTATATATAGATCACAATACAAAGGTTATGACCTATATCACACCTGTACTAGGATCTTGTTTCAAAAAGTTTCAGAAAATCATCTACAGTAGTTCATCTTTTCTCAAATCTGTTCATGTTTTGGACAGAGGACAGGGAATTAATTCACTACCACATAATCCATCTGGTATTGGCTCCACTCACAAATGGACACCAAAACATATCTTCAGATAACTAAATGCTAACTAACTTTTGCTAACTAAATGCTCTCTCATTTTGTAAAAAGATGTGTCTGAAGGCAGTGCTGCTCCATTCTGAATTCACAGGTTTCCCTTGAGCCCTGACTTACCAAAAGTCATCTACACACTGTTCTACATTTGGCATTTTCAACCTTTTAATTTGTTTAGTCACAATGTTTTTGTATTTTTTTATGGCTTTCTTTCATCTGTGGTAGAGCAGAGACTGCAAAATATATTATTACACCTTGAGACAACAACCATTTCTTGGTATGGCCATGGAACAGAAAAAATCTGGCAACTACTTGATGTCACACCTTCAGTTTTAGAGCTATACTGTAAAACACTTTCTCAATAATTGCTTGAACCTATGTAACTCAAAATTTAGTTGTAAGCTTTTGCTCACTTTATTAAAAAACACATTTAAAAATAATTAATCACACCACCCAAGCTACTTTTTTGTAGCTTCTCACATTTGCAGATATAAAACACACAACAGTTATTCCAAAAAGGTGACTATGCAGGTTTTTTTTATTGAAATGCTAAATTTAAACAGTACAAGTTACATGCACTCATTTCATTGAAGGATAATGATTCTTTCACGCAGGCATGCAAAACTGAACATTTATTTAGAGAAATACAATATTCACCTACGCATTACAAAACTTGTTCTCTTATCATACATTTGTGAAAACTCTTTGCTGTTTCCCTCTGATTACATTAAGGGACAGGAAGACTGAAGGAGCTGAGAAACTGTAGTTTAGTCAAAAGGTTTACACTAATTTGGCAATTGATAAAGGAGCCTAAAAATGCTAGATAGGTTCCAAAAGAGAGCTGAACTTCCACAATTTGTAGCTGAAAGTAATTAAGAGTTGGGTGGATGTCCTGTGTTACAAAACCTCATGACCAGCAGTCTACAACTCATTTTGGACACTCCTCATTAACAACTCCCTCACCATTTAAAAGGAAGCATCTTATTTCCTCAATTCCAGTGGATGACTGTTTGACTTTCAATTTACCTGTGTCCAGACAGACAGTAGATTGATGTGTCCCACATAGCAGAAAGTGATAGTGTGCTGTTTGTTATTAAAAAATCCACTACAATTGTACTCATTTTTCAAGTAATGAAACATCTATGGAACAATCCATCCTTGAAAAAAAATGAAGTGTTAATGAATGGTGTGTCATGACAGTGCTCCTTCTAACCTTGAAAGAGCTAAATTATTTTCAGCACTGATAACTACAAAATTCCCCTTGAGTATGATTTTTATAAAAACTTTAATAATCAAATTGTTTGCATAAATGTAATCAAGCACACTTGTGTCAAAACTTCTATTTTTCCTCCCTCTTAAATAAAATCTATAACCTTAGGCATGGTTCACAAACTATTCCCCTTCCACAACAGAAAGTATAGAAGGAAACAAAAATTTCCTCAAGTTGTCGTCATTGGCATTTACCAGCAGAATATGTTTTCAAAAGCTCCCAAAAATCTTCGATCCAAGATTTAATAAAAAGAGTCCCATAGACAAAAAAAATTAAGCTAATTTAATTTAGGTAATCTGAAGGGTCAGGTTATGTAAATAACTGGTGTTGTCCTTTTCTGTCACCAGGACCGGAATCATTTTGCATGCCACAGTCCTCTGATTCAGATCTTTAAATTTCTAATTGAGGATTAAAAATAAATAAACATAAGTAAAGACAAAAAAGAGATTAAATCTTCCAAACTCCACCTAATTTGTGATTCAAACTTAATAAACACAAATCCATCAGAAATAAAGGCACTAGTGAGAAATCTATTGTGTTGCAAATTAAATGGCAAATACTTGGTTAATTTAGAGTTAAGGTTTCTTTGTGATAGCTCATGCACTTCCAGAAGTTGAGTTCAGAAAAACTCAAACTTCTGCAAACCAGTAAATACAGACTTAAGGTAAACAACTATGCAACTCTAATTCTGCCCAGCACCACCCTTCCCTGAGCTGGCAATAACTACTGAGAATTATCTGCATTTACCCCAGCTCCAAATTGTGTTAGGTGTAGCTGTACTGAATGATGGAGGAATAAGTTAGAGCACCTTGGAAGAACTGTGATTGAGGAGATCTGGGGATTAGTTTGAGAAATGTCATTGAGCTATGATTGTGATATGAGGAGACCTAGGACTGAGTACCTCAATGTGTGTTATCAAAGGAAAGAGGTCCCTGTTTATCTTGAGGTTCCAGTCTGAATTGTGTAGGCTGCATCAGCAGCAGGGCACTGGAGTCTTCTTGCCTTGGGTATTCTCGGTAGTGAGGTGAGATAGGGGCGCAATCTGTGAATTTAATGATGCATGGGAGAAGCATAGGCTCAGGTTGCATCCTGTGCGCAAGTGTTAAGGGATTCTGAAACGGTATGAAGAGGTTTTTAAATTTTACAAGTGCGATATTCTGTCATGAAGAGGCAGACTGGGAGAGTGAGTGAGTGTGTAAACAAGCGCGCATGCGTGAGAGAGAGAGAGACAGAGACACACACAGAGAGGGTTTTGGGATATCATTCAAAAAGAGCAGAGTTAAGGTTATATGAGCATTTATTAACTCTCTATTTCCTGATTTTCAGAAATTTGAGTTTTGCTGAACTCAGTGTTCTGGAAGGGCACAAGCTATCACCCAGAAACCTCAACCCTGTGTTAACTAAATCTTTTGCATTTAATCCCCTAGGGTTTTTCTCTTTAAATTAGAAATAGAAATATTTGTTAATAGAAGTTAATAGTTACTTAGAGAGTTGTAGTTCTCACCTGCGTTTGGATTGATATGCTAGTGTGGCTGGATAACAGTCAAAAGACCTAGGTTTTATATCGTATGTTTCATCAGTAGATGTCAAAGAACATTACATCATTATTCTCATTTTACAGATAGGAAACCAAGGCACAAAGAGGTTAAGTGACTTGCCCAAAGTTACCCAGCAGACCAGTGGCAGAGCTAGGAATACTCCCAGACAAGTAGTCTTTCCACTAAGCCACACAGTTTTCCTTCCCACTCCTGTATATTTTGTTATAGTAGAATATGGATAACGGTCATGGTTTGAAATGTTTGCAATGTATAGTTGCTAACAGAGCTGGTGAGAAATCTCATCCATGGTCTATGTACCAAAACTTTGACAGTTTTATGACATGGTTGTTACAGTGACTTTAAGCATATGAAAGACTGATGTATATTGTATGAAATTAGAGGTTGAATGGAGAGAAGAGGTTCTAAACATCCATCAGCGGCAATGAAGACTCAAAGAGGTGTTCAGTTTCCCATTCATCTCATGAGATGTTCTCAACTGAAAGAATACCCATGAACATAGCCTGAATCAATAGTACTGAGATACATGAACTGCTCCATTCAGATAAGTGGGTGTTTACGTCTCTCCTCCTCAATGCTGGAGAGTTTCTGATGTGTCGTCTAAGCATCCTGACTCACATGGGGGACAGGGTAGGGAGATGGGCTCAGACAAAACTGTATACTTTTCCTGCTATTTTCAGCTTTGGCAAATACAAAGTGTATATGCACATAGACTCAACACTTACTGAGCTTTCATCTCAAATATGCTGTGTTATGTTTAAATAATAATTCCTGAAACATCTAAGTAATATACATGTACGGGCCCTGACAAAATCTTCAAAGTCAAGTCGAGGGGAAGGGGGCTGTTTTGCATATATGAACTAAGGGACCATGAAATGGAGTACAGTACATCCATCTTGCAGATTACACCAGCGGTAGGAGGAAACATCCTGAAAAAGCTCCACTGACAAAATTAAACATATTTTTGACTCAATTACAATGTAAAGAGAAGCTGTAGTCCACTTTAGAGTTATGGTTGATCGGGTTAGACCCATAGGAATATTTATGACTAAACATCTGTAATTTAAGAGTATATACCAAATTTATGTCACGTCTACCTTTTCTTTTTAAACTCTACCAGGTAAACTATCTAATTTTTTTTGAAATATTCAAAATATACAAGTTAAAAAAAAAAGATACACTACTGCGTAAAACAATCCTAGGGTTTTACAATGTGCATCAAAATACAACAACAAAGGGTATGAGAGTCAGATATGAGGCAAAACTTCCAGAAGAAAATCAGACAAATCCCAAATCATCCCATAAGATCTCTCACCATACCCAGAGTGACACTTAGAGCAAACAGCTCTTCCCTTCCAGCCCTTTGAGAGAGGGCTTCCCATTCACAGAGAAGGGAACAGAGCCAAAGATTTCATGAACTCCACTAGGAACTTCACTTTTCCAGTCTTACATGGAAGCCAACACATTGATGATGGGTGCCTGTACCAAACTATAAGATAGGTAGATAGTAAGCCTATTACCAGCTACTACCTTTTCAGATTTCTCACTGCCAGGAGCTAGGAAAACCTCAGCCAACTTGCCACTGAGTAAAATGCACACGAAGTATTAATGCAAATTGCAGAAATTCTGCACAATATTTAAAAATTATTATACAAAGATAACTTGAAGAAACAAAGCTTAGGCGAAGTTCAAGAGGTCAGTTTAACATCTGATGTAGCCTATGACGAGATCATATCCCGCACTTTCAAAAGGGCTATATAGACTTGATCTAATAAGTCTTTTCCATCTCTAATTACTAGAATCCTAGTGGCATATCACCATTGTGGTGGGAAAAAGACATGAACTCAATGGATACCAAAAACTTGATGCATGTTTTCCCCAATCTTTATCTTTCATTTATCAACTCTGCGTGCCAACCAGCTGTACTTACAATTCTTCTCTGAAAAAAGAGACACAAAGAAAGATTTAGAATTTGTGAATACCAATCTTTAAAATCCTGTCTCATTAGGCTAACATGCAATAAAGACCTGTTTTTGATATGCCAATATTATATTTGCTCAAATGGAAACGATATATATAGAACAAAATCTAAATATTTACAACTAATATGGTTTTGCTCTTCTTTATACTTACCAAGATATATTCATTTTTAGTGTGATTTGTTTGCTTTTAATTAAAAAAGCAGTCAGCAAAGAATATAGGGAAAGGATGAAGACAACATTGGATATTTTCTCAGTGAACACAATACTAGTGTTGTGTTATTTTGTGTTGCTTAACAGGGGACATAACAGGAAAATTGAAGCTAGCTTGTTGACTTTGGTGGATAGTATCTGAATTGCTTCCAGTTTGAGAGTGGTGGGGTTTTATTTTTAAGATAAATGTGTACCTATTAGCAAACAAAAGCTACATTTAGTGACAGTGTTGCAGCAGGGTATACCTCATCCACCCAAAACTTGATATGCAGGCAAAAGACTTGTGCATTCCTTTTTACCTTCATATTGCCTACAACACGCTACTCCAACACTCCAGAAGTTTCTCTCTTCTATATCTATTGCTTTTGGGTATCTGTCACGTAGCTCTAACTCACGCCCTTACATAAAACTTTTACAGTGATTTCATATAGATAGATAGATAGATAGATAGATAACATTAACAGATGTAATCTGGAAAGTAATTTTGTTTTAACACTGCTAAGATCACTATTAGAGTTTACAAAAGACCACTGAAGTCAACAGAGATAGTCCCTTTGATTTCAAGTGACTTTGGATCAGGCTCTTACATCATATGGGCATGAGTAAAGAACAGATGGGACACTTGCAACACTGTTTCACTATTTCTTTATGTAGATAATGTTTTAAGAAAGTGCAGACCACAGGAGAAAAATCCAATTTAACATCTGATGCCTAATACACTTATGTTCTTCAACTCTTGAGTGACAGCTGGGACAGTTCCGGAGGGCCTTCCCATCCTACAATAATAAATTGAGAAGCATAACAAACACAGCCTATTTCAGAGAATTTCCCAATGTACCTAAAAGAAACATTTCCGTGTGCCCATGTTAAAACCTGCCCGCCTCAATTCAGCTGTTTTTGACTATTGTATCAAAGATAGTAACTACAGCAAAACAAACCATGGCCCCAAAACCACGTCATTACCCTCTTTATTCATCAAGTCTCTAGCCTTTCATATTCTACTCCCACAGTAGCTTTTCCATTGCTTTTCTCGCACGGCTCTCTTGACTGTTTTTTTCATAGTACTATCAAAAAACACAAAACATTTCACCTAACAGAAATGTTAGTAGTCATGAAAACTATGTCCAATCCCCACACATCATTTTGTCATCAAGAGGGAACACACAAATAATAAGTATCTATATGGTGACTTACAAATACACAAACCTACACACTGTATACAAATGACACACTTGGGTAATTTGGGGCTCTCTCCTGGGGGAGGTGGGGAGAGAAATCTGAGGAACAAGAGCTCCAGCTCTGCGGGGAGATGGAAGGGTAGGAGGGTGTTAAACTCATGTAGGGACAGAGTTTGAAAAAAGGCTTGCTGACTTTGGTAGACAGCATCTGAATCCCTTTCAACTTGAAAAGTTTTAAGGAAGTTGTAAACATTATCAAACAAGAACTACGTTGCTCCTAGCCCATAAACTATAGTGAAGTTGAACAGGGCCCAATCAGCAAGGCCCAGGAGCAAAATCCTAGTGAGAAGTTTACTGGCCTCTTCCCATGACAGACCCAGCAACTGGTATTTCTGCTAAGGTGATATCCATGAACCCTGCTCACTGGAGTCCCTCTTTAATCAATAGCCTGCAGGTGTTAGGTGTCTGATAAATCTGAAGGCCAGCTTGATACAGCTCACAAGCTCTAGAAAAACAAAAAACTTTATTCCTCTTTTCCCCTGCACCCAGAGAGAAGAAAGGGATTTTTGATACTCTAACTGTCCCCAGGCTGCTACAAAGAAAGAGACAGGGTTCCCAAACTCCCCCTTTTGGGATCCTCCTCCCCAGATGAATAGCTCCACAACAGCAAAATTAATATGATTCTTGTCAGTGTCAGCACTAGACTGAGGGCTCTAAATGCCTGCCATGAAACTTACTGGCTTTGTCAGTTTCAGGTAGCTTTCCAAAGCTAAATGAAAGTAACAGAGGCACTAAAGCTCTTGGTTTGTAGCCCTAGGATGAAAACATTTACATTTTGGAAGGTTGCCATCACATCCATTAAAATAAGAAACCATTTCATTTTAAACTTTAATTTATCAAAATAGTAAATTAATGGTTTAGGCTCCCATGCTCATCAGTGGAAGTTTCCTATTCACCAATGGTAACTAGGCAAATGGATTTTTCAAACCCTCTGTATGGATTTGAAATACTGTAGCACCTTATATGCGTTGTGAAGTATGTTTTTTCATCCAAGAGGTAATCATTTGGAATTCTCTGGCAATTACCCCAGGATAACTGATAAAATTTAAATTTTTGGGACACCAGTAGTATCTTAAGGTAGAAATTTAGTTAGGTGTTAATGTGCAAAGGGTTCAACTGATTGCCAAAATAGTGTCAGAAAAGAATATTTCCCTAAAGCACATTGACATTGGGGTGGAGGGATTTGGAGGATGCCAGATTGTCTCTATGATGCATTTAACAGGGATTATTGATTAGGCTCACGTGGATGTAACATGATGCAAGTTTCCTGCAATTACATGATACAGCCATTATTGGACCTTGGTCCTTCCTGTATTATCTTTAGCAGCGACTCTGCCCTAGAAATGCCATAATTTATACTTAATATTTATTAAGTGAGCATTTGTTTCTTCAAAGACAAAGAAATTCTCAAAGCGGGAGGGGCAGGGGGGTACATTAGAATTACTATGGTGTACCAGAATCCTACAAACACATGTTGCAACAAAAATATGTTAGCAAAGGAGAGGAAAAAGCACACTGATTTAGTGTCAAGTTGCATGAATAGCAGCAATCACTGGAGGAAAAGAAGAATGAATGGAGCTCATGGAGAAAACTACATTATGAATAAAGTTTAAAGCAAGCATTCTAGAGTTCATGCCAACAAACTGTGAATGTATTTAATCCTAGATATTAGCATATTATTAACAAACAAAAGACTACTGTAGGACTGCTTGTAAAAGCATGGTGTTTTGTTATAAAAAGGCAAACTAAAGATTCAGTTAAAACAGTGGTTCTCAAACTTTTGTACTGGTGACCCCTTTCACATAGCATGCCTCTGAGTGCAACCCCCCCTTATAAATTAAAAACACTTTTTATATATTTAGCACCGCTATAAATGCTGGTGGCAAAGTGGGGTTTGGGGTAGAGGCTGACAGCTCATGACCCCCTGAGGGGTCCTGACTCCCAGTTTGAGAACCTCGAGTTAAAAATCTATACTCAAGTTTTCAACAGTTGGGCAATTTTGTTTGTGTGATTTCTAAAAATTATGAACAAAACCATTTATTGCACTATATAATCCAAACAGTGACATAGTACGCATAAGGTTCTGGTGTAGCAATTACTCCTAACTCACTACACAAATCCTCCTGAAGATTAAACCAGTAATATCATTTACAAGTCTGCCCTTGGCCAGCTTTAATACTACATTGAAAAACAAGATTTAGCAAACTGCAAACGAACAACAAACTATTCAGCTATGTAAGAAGTTGATTGTTAAGAGATGCTTTAAAAATTCTAAAAACATTGGCAATTGCTTATAATCTGCTTGAACAGGTTAAGAAGCCATTAAAATAACCAGCTAAAAACGTATTGTCAACAAAAGAAATATTCAGATTTAATCATAACTGCCCCAAAGTGGTTTTGGCTACAGCTATCTTTACTCTGAAACTGGACATCTCCTTTTTCTTTCTGTTCCTAGAGAGTAGGTATACAGTTTTTCCAACACACTCTAATGCTTCCAGGACTAAAGCAAGTTAAATTACTTAGGTGAATTATGTTTTAATTTAACAGGCTTGATCCTGCTCCGCTGAAGTCAATGGTAAAGCTCCTATTTATTTAATGGGGCAGAACCAGGCACAGTGTGCTTTGGTGATCTCATCTGCTTGGCTGATTTAAATTTATGGAAACAAAAGCAAATTTATTTATTTAAAACCAGCAATTGGGTCAAATTCAACTCTGGTTTCACACTGCTGGAGTCAATGGATGAAACTGACTGGGATGAAACTGACCCAGTACATAGCTGTACTTGAACTACAGTGTTGTCTAGACTCTCTCTTAATACTCAAAGATCCTGCATTTTCACAGCGCTTCCAGTTTCTGCAGCATATTGTAAGAAAGTGATCCTGTTTACCTTTATGTTCAGCTTTATGCTATACCATGACACATTAATAATAAAAAACATAGTTCAGAAATATCCTAACTATACCAGAGAAAATTTAATCGGCAATACAATTAAAGGATCATCAAGATTTTTAGAGTTCATAATTTTATGTATTTAAATATTGTTTTTAAATATATTTAACAATATTTAAATACATTATATAACAAAAAGGGTAAGTCAGAGATTGTAAGTAATTAGAATATTTAGGAGAAGGAATCTGATGCAGAGATAAGAGGTAGACATTCACTTCTGAGAAGCCAGTGCTCTTGCACAGTTTGAGGGCAGTTTCTAGCCTGTTTAAAGAAAAAAAAAAAAAAAAAAAAGAGAATTTACATGACAGAATCTATTTCAAGAGGGGTCAGTGACGTTTGTAATCGTTGGTATCAAAATCTCAAATAAAGATCAGAAAAGCAACTTTTATAAATTAAAGCCACAAGAGAATGCTTACTCCACTATTAGCCTTCCTTCTCCTTTGCCCCCTATCCGGTGCTAACCAGCACCAAGGACATATGTCTACACAGCAGTTGGAAGGTGAGATTCCCAATTTGCATAGATATGCACATGCTAGCTCTGCTCAAGCTAGTATGCTAAAAATGGCAGCTTGGCTGCAGAACCACAAGGGGCACAGGCAATACTGTACTCAGGCAGCTATCCCAAGTCACCATCCATGCTGCTGTGGCCAAACTGCCCTTTTTAGCATGCTAGCTCAAAGCTCAGCTAGCGCGTGTATGTCTACACAAACAGGAAATCACAACTTCCAGCTGCTGACCATATAGACTTACCCCAAGTGCATACTTAGACCCTTTGTGCCTGGAAATTTATAACTTCAGGCCTCTCTTACTGCACTTGTTGAGAAATCAGACTCCATTAGGTAAGACAGCCTGAACAAAAAGATTTTGAGCAGAGGGTGAAAAAGCATGAGACATTTACCAAGAGGAGATGAGGCAGTGCAAGAACTAAAAACTTTACAAAAGGCTATGGTTAAAAATATTTAGTGCATTGAAAGAAGACTGGAAATTGTAGAGGCTAAGTTCAAAGCCAAGAACATAACTTCTCATCTTTCCTGCCAGACTAGGAAGTGAGGACACAGTTACCTTTATGACTAACATTGTTGCATTGGTTCTCAAGTATATTTTTTTGTCAAGAGATGCTAGAAAATCCCCAATGAGAGGACAGTGAAAAAGGGTGGCACCTTAAAAATCGTGCATCAAGAGGTGAAAAATCTGGACAGACTTTGAAACTAGCTAGAGAGTAACATAAATTGTTATTTCAGAGATACAAGTTTTTATTCTCTGATCTGAACTTAGTTACCAAGGCCGACGGGAAAGAATTTGTCCTAGTACAAAAATTGGGCTGCATTTAGTGCGATATTTATTACTTCATGAAACACAAAACAATGAAGACAAGGGCATGAGGGATGTGAGGGAGATTCATACACTGAGCCATTCTGTTAGATGACAAATCTGAGGAACTGTTCCAGATTGTGGTGTCAGACAAAGGTTTGGAATAAACTGATAAACAGTAATAAGTCACCAGGGTATTCACTCAAGAGATATGAAGGAACTAAAATATGAAATTGCAAATCTACTAGATGGTATGAAAGCCATCACTTAAAATCAGCCTCCATAGCAGCTGACTGGAGGACAATTAACCTAATACCAATTCTGAAAAAAAGACTTCAGAGAAGATCCTGGCTACTAAAGGCCAGTGTGCGTAACTTCAGTACTAGGCAAATTGGCTGAAACTATAGTGCAGAACAGAATTCTCAAACATGTAGATGAACACGATACATTGGGAAAGAGTCAACACAGTTTCTGTAAAAATAAATCATTTTTCACCAAACTATTAAAATTCTTTGAGGAGGTCAAACATGTGGAGAAGGCTGATCCAGTGGTTGTAGTGTACTTGGACTTTCAGAAAGCTGTTGACAAGGTCCCTCATCTAAATGTTCTTAAGCGAAGTAACAAGTTATGGAATGAGAGAGAAGGTCCTCTCATGGATCAATAACTACCGTAGTTAAAACACAGAAAACCAAGGGTCAGAATAAATGTTCAGTTGTCACAATGGAGAACAGTAAATAGTGGGTTCCCCAAGGATCTGTAGTGGGGCCAGTGTAGTTCAACATATTCATAAATGATCTGGGAAAAAAGGGGTAAAGAGTGAGGTGGCAAAGTTTGCAGATGATACAAAATTACTCACGACAGCTAAGTCCAAAGCTGACTGCAAAGAGCTACAAAGTGATCTCACTAAACTGGGTGACTGAGGGGGAAAAAAGGCTGATGAAATTCATTGTTGATAAATGCAAAGTAATGCACACTGGGAAACAATCCCAACTATACATACAAAATGACAGCATCTAAAAGAAAGATCTTGGAATCGTGGATAATTCTCTGAAAACATCTACTCAGTGTGCAGAGGCAAACAAAAAAAGCTAGCAGAATGTTAGGAATCATTAGGAAAGGGATAGACAATAAGACAGAAAATATCATAATGTCACTGTATAAATCTATGGCACGCCCACACCTTGAAGACTGGCTGCAGTTCTGATCAGCAAAATACTAGATTTGGAAAAAGTACACAGAAAGGCAATAAAAATGATGAGGGGAATGGAACATCTTCCACATGAGGAAAGATTAAAAAGATTGGGACTATTCAGCTTTGAAGAGAGACCGCTAAGGGGGAATATGATAGAGGTCTATAAAATCATGAATCATGTGGAGAAAGTAAATATGGAAGAGTTATTTACTGCTTTACATACAGGGTGACCAGATGTCCCGATATTATTGGAACTATCCCGATATTAAGAGCTTTGTCTTATATATGCAGCTATATCACCCACCCACCTACCCACCCACTGGGGGAAAAAAAAAAGTGTCCTGATTTTTCATACTTGTAATCTGGTTACTCCATTCACATAATACAAGAACAAGGGGTCAAACAAATAAGGAAGCACTTCTTCACACAACACACAGTAAACTTGTGGAATTTATTGCCAGAGGACGTTGTGAAGACCAAAAGTATTACTGGGTTCAGAAAGAATTTCATAAGTTCCTAGAGAATAGGTCCATCAATGGCTATTAGTCAAGATGGTCAGGGATGCAATCCCATGTGCCAGGTGTCCCTAAACCCCTGACTACCAGAAGGTGGGAATGGACCAACAAGGCATAGATCACTCCATAAAATTGCTCTTTGAAGCATCTGGCATTGACCACTGTTGGAAGACAGGATACTGAGTTAGATGGACCACTGGTCAGATCCATGATGGCCATTCTTATGTTCTTAAGAGCATAAAGCAAACTTTTAATGTTTACAGTAGTAAGGGTGGCAGACAGTTCTATCCCATATTAAACCACATATAAAAAAGATTCTTGATGAACATGTGGAGGCACGATGAAGTGTTCTTTACTTGAAATTCTTACTCAGTTATGAGTCTTTACTTTTGCCTGAACAAATTCATCTTCTCTCAAAATAAATAAATAAATAATTCAAGAGACTACTCAAACACAACACACAAATCTTCAAACTTTGTGAGTGTACTACTTGTTCTAAATTAAATATTTCAATATTTGATTTTCTTTTAATACCATATTCTGAAGCGTGAGACTAGTATTTAGAGCTTTATTAAAATTGAACAACAAAAATAAAGTAAAGTAAAATCTGCTCTTCAGTGTCATCAAGGAAGGGTGTAGGAAAAAAAACCAAGAGTAAGTAAGTCACAATTTAACCATTATTCTGGATACACTACCACAATGGTTTTTCTCCCTCTTCCAACTCAACAGCTGCAGATAAACAAACAAGAACTTAAATCTAATGAATATTATCTTCAGACAGTAGTTATCAGTGGTTCACAGTCAAACTGGAAGGGCATATCGAGTGGGGTCCCACAGGGATCAGCTCTGGGTCCGGTTCTGTTCAATATCTTCATTAATGATTTAGATTTAGATTTAGAGAGTACACTTATAAAGTTTGTGGATGATACCAAGCTGGGAAGGGTTGCAAGTACTTTGTAGGATAGGATTAAAATTCAAAATGACCTGAACCAACTGGAGAAATGGTCTGAAGTAAATAGGATGAAATTCAATAAGGACAAATGCAAAGTACTCCACTTACAAAGGAACAATCAGTTGTACACATACAAAATAGGAAATGACTGTCTAGAAAGGACTACTGCAGAAAGGGATCTGGGGGTCATAGTGGATCACAAGCTAAACATGAGAGAACAGCTTAACACAATTGCAAAAAAAGCAAACATCATTCTGGTCTTTATTAGCGTGAGTGCTATAACCAAACCACAAAGTAATTCTTCTGCTCTAGTCCGTGCTGATCAAGCCTCAGTTGGAGTATTGTGTCCAGTTCTGGGAGCCACATTTCAGAAAAGATGTGGAAAAACTGGAGAAAATCCAGAAAAGAGCAACAAAAGTGATTAAAGGTCTAGAAAACATGACCTATGCGGGAAGAATGAAAAAACTGGGTTTGTTTAGTCTGGATAAGAGAATACAGAGGGACATAAAAATTTTCAATTACATAAAAGGTTGTTACAAGGAGAAAGGAGAAAAATTGTTCTGGTTAACCTCTGGGATAGGACAAGAAGCAATACAGTTAAATTGCAGCAAGGGGAATTTAGGTTGGACATTAGGAAAACCTTCTATCCTAAACCCCAATAAAGAGGGTAGTTAAGCACTGGAATAAATTGCTTAGGTAAGCTGTGGAATCTCCATTATTGCAGATTTTTAAGAGCAAGTTAGACAAACACTTGTCAGGGATAATAATACACCTCTACCTCGATATAATTCTGTCCTTGGGAGCCAAAAAATCTTACCGTGTTACAGGTGAAACCCCATTATATCGAACTTGCTTTGATCCACCAGATTGCGCAGCCCCGCTCCCTCCCCCGGAGCACTGCTTTACCACGTTATATCCGAATTCGTGTTATATCAGGTCGCATTATATCAAGGTGGAGATGTACTTAGTCCTTCCTGAGTGCAAAGGACTGGACCAGATGACCTCTCAAGGTCCCTTCCAGTCTTATGATTCTATTATTGAGTTACAACTTAAAGGAAAATCGAAACATTTAGTAAATTGTCCTGTCTGGTAGTGTTTCACCGGGTTATGCCCTGACATAATACTTACAACCATGAATACCACCATTCTATAACTGGAAGTCACGTCTGATGAGACAGAGTTTAAATCCTGGAATGTCTTATGAAGAACTACAAAGAAAACAAAACTGCAGCTTTTCAATAAAGAGATTGTCCAATGGAAAGCAAAATAATTGTATGGAGTAATCTATAAATCTCCTGGCTTCCAGTTAACTTCGAAAAATCCTTCAATCCCACCCAGTGGTTTTGTTGTTGTTGTTGTTTTTTAACCTTAATAGGTTGTGGTTGTTCAAGCAATGTCACCTCCAAATATATTAGAAGTTGTTAATTTTACCTATCAGGTATGGTAAACATCAAACTGGTACCTACTTGGAATTAACTATACTATGCCCCAGCACTTAAGACCCCTAGAAGAAAAGGCAATATTATATTTATTTATATTTTCAGAATATCAAACTTCAAGGGCAGAAAATTTAAATGACCTCACTTATCTTAACTTCATTTATAATTCTTTCTGTCATTAAGTTAAACAAGTGAACAAAATGTAATTAACCAGCAAGAAAAAAGATCATACAAAAAAGTAGTGAATCAAAAGTAGCTGAAAATTTGTTGTGAGTAATAATTTAAAAGATAATGAAAGAGAATATTCTAAAAGACAGCTTTCTGATGCTTCCAACTGTTGACAGAGCAGTAGGGGGGAAATCTCTATGTTTCTAGGGCAAAAACATGTTTATTTACCTCACCTTGTGTAAGTTGTGCTGGCCTAATTACAGATCTGAAGTCTCCCTAGGTCACCACATTCTGAATTTTCTCAGACTTGTTCCCTCTTGTATCCTCTCAGGAGTTTTGTGGTAGAATCTCTGAGCCAGATTGTGGCTGGCCCTGAGTGGATGCACAAGGGAGTGTGAGGAGACGACATAGGGACCATTCCCTTGGTAGGATTACAGGTCATGTGCTGCTTCTTTCCTGAGGGATAGTTCTATTTTTCACTAGAAAGATACATTTTATTGGCCCAGCACCCAGATCTGGATAAGAAAAGAAAATGCATTTGTTCTCTGCTGAACCAAGTCTAGCCACTAAGTAGGCAGCATAAATTTTGAAAGGCATCTATTTTTGTAACTGTCTCTTCAAGTATGCTATAGAGAGGATATGTTTTTTTGGTGGGGGAGAGGGCAGCCTTTGGGTCAACTATGCAGCTACTCGCGCTGAATGACTCACCACTACATGGCTGGTGAGGCAGAAGATTGCTTTATGGAAAACTGCATGATTTTCTGGTTGGTTTTGTCCGGGGGTGGGGGGGGGGGGGGGAGGCGGCATCTAAAAAGAAGATTTTCTTGGTCCTGGAAAGTAACAAGATGGAAGCAGTTTGATTTCTTATCATAACGCACAATTTACTGGCAATAAAATTTTAAGATAGGCCCCCAAGGTGCCAGGAGCTCCAAAGTTATGAATATCTGCGATTGATTTCTTACCCCTAATTTTAATTTAATTTTTTTTTTACTTTGTAGTCACTTTCAAAACTTAAATTAACGAAGCAAAGAGATGTTGCCATTTAATAAATCCTTACTCTATAAAAACTTTGAAATATTACTTCCTTCTAACTGAAGCAGGCCAGGCACTCACGAAATGGGGGGGAAGGGAAGGGAAGACATTTTTTCTTCCAAGAAGTTTGCTATTGCGTTCTTTCAGAACATAAGCTTAGAAATTACTTCCAAGTTACTATTTATAAGAAAGCGAGACATCACAGCAAAATGTTCCATTCATATTACGAAGCCAAAATTCCCACTGTAACCAGTAGTAAAAGGGGAAAAATGAAGACAGTAACCATTGTTTGTATAGAGGAAACTGACACTTGCATAATTTTTAACTTCTTGAGCCACTGGTTTATCTTGTTACAGCTTAACAGAACTCTCACAATGCTTTGAAGATGTGCATTGGGAATATACAAATCATAGTCCGCACAGAACACATACACACGCACACACATATACACGTGTACGTATCTTCCAGCAGATTGAGTACAAGTCCTTGATACAAACACAGCAACAGAGGATAACTCATATACAGACACGCAGGGAATTCCATCCACACAAGCAGTAGAAAAGAGATATTAGGTCACTATAATAAGTAAACTGAAAATTACCACTTAAACACGTAACTTTTGCAAGTTACACATAGTACAAAAAGGCAAGTTTTGGAAGGAAAAAAAAATTTGAGACCACTGATTACAAAGCTTGATGAATGCCCAAGATAAACGCCACCCATTAACTTCTCACTTAATTGGAGATACTACAGATAAACAGGCACACTCATCTAATCAAGCAAAATAAAAAAGGTTCAAGTTTGATAGCATAATCTTCAGGGGACAATATTCTCTGAGCTATTGTTCTAACACTTTACATTACATCAGTATTCTCTCGAATAGCATTTTTGGGGGTACAAAAGTTGGCTATACTATATGTAGCAGCCAAGATGAAACACTCTCAGTAATTCTTAACAGAGATAAGAACAGCCATACTGGGACACCAAAAGTCCATCTAGCCTAGTAACCTGTCTTCCGACAGTGGGCAATGCCAGGTGCCCCAGAGGGAAAGAACAGGTAATCATCAAGTGATCTGCATTAGTAGGAGCATTGCCAGCAGATCAAGGGAAGTGATTATTCCCCTCTGTTCGGCACTGGTGAGGCAACATCTGGAGTACTGCGTCCAGTTTTGGGCCCCCACTACAGAAAGAATGTGAACAAATTGGAGAGAGTCCAGCGAAGGGCAACGAAAACAAAAGTTAAATACCAAAACAGAGAGCGAGCCTGATTTTCAGTGGTTAGTAGCCACAACACTATTAAGTTGTATAACTTCTCATAGATTCTAAGAAATAGTAATATACAAGATATTTATAGGAAACTTGATAGCTCAGGAGATTGTGTAATGTAATATTAGCTATATGTCTAGTCTAGATTGATAGTAACAAAGTAATTACCATATAAAAACAATTCCATGACCTCTGTGAAATAAGCTGTCAGTCTCTGTCCAGTATGCAACGTAACAATGTCCACATCACAAAAAACGGTTAAGATACCCAGTGGGCTGACGGCCTGGTCACAGATAATTTTTTGTAATACTCACAATAGCCTTTGGCTAAATAGTTTACTCATGTAGCTGTTCCTTCCATATCAAGCGCAACTTAAAACAGCACCACAATTGTAACAGAGTGCTGATCCTTGGGGACACGCATCACCCACCCCCAATACCCTGATCCAAGCTCTGTAAGACTTAGCCCTGGTCTACACTACGAGTTAAGGTCCAATTCAGCAGCATTAGATTAAGGGAGAGGGATAGCTCAGTGGCTTGAGCATTGGCCTGCTAAACCCAGGGTTGTGAGTTCAATCCCTGAGGGGGCCACTTAGGGATCTGGGGCAAAAATTGGTCCTGCTAGTCAAGGCAGGTGGCTGGACTCAACGACCTTTCGAGGTCCCTTCCAGTTCTAGGAGATTGGTATATCGCCAATTATATAAAAAAAAAAAAATATCCCTACACACAACAAAGCCATTTTTTGTCAACTTATAGGGCTCTTAAAATTGATTTCTGTACTCCTCCCTGACAAGGGGATTAGTGCTGAAATTGACCCTGCTGAATCGAATTTGGGATAGTGTGGATGCAAATCGATGGTACTGGCCCCCGGGAGCTATCCCAGAGTGCTCCATTGTGACTGCTCGGGATAGCACTCTCAACTCAGGTAGACAGGAAAAGCCCTGGAAAGTTCTGAATTTCATTTCCTGTTAGGCCAGTGTAGCAAGCTGATCAGCACAGGTGACCATGCAGAGCTCATCAGCACAGGTGACCATGGGGTCCCAGAATCACAAAAGAGCTCCAGCATGGACCAAACAGTCAGTTTCCTGCACCAGCGAGCTTTTAAACGTCCAAAGGCACATTCTACCACCATTATGCATTTGCTCAGCCTATAGTTGAACTTCTCCTTACTACTGTCCAGGCTTCATGAGCCATGGGAGCAAGAGGTAGGCTGGGGTAGGTGCGACCGCACGGTGCTGCAGACTGGTAGAGCAGCCTGAGGCAGAAGCCTCCAGCTGGCATGATATTCCAGGCAGGACTAAATCTCCATTAGACAAAACTTAAAGAAGAGAATAACCTGGAGTCATTCTCATTTTTGTTCAGGCACTGCTGACTGATTTCACCGAGGCCAGCCAGGAGCACCCATGTCTGCCTAGGCACGCCCGACCAACCTAACCAAGGTTGGCCGGGAGAACCCACGGGACAATGACGATGGCTAGCAGTTGTATTGTACCATCTGCTGTCCGCGAGGCAAGGAAACAGGATGCTGCTGTGTAGCACTAGAGCACCGCGTCTTCCAGCAGCACCCAGGAGACATACAGTGACATTGAGCTGAGCAGGCTCCATGCTTGCCATGGTATGTCATCTGCATGGGTAACCCAGGAAAAAAGCCGAGAAACGATTTTTTGCCATTGTTTTCATGGAGGGAGGGAGGGAGACAGGAGGGCTTGACGACATGTACCCAGAACCACCCGCAACAATGTTTTTGCCCCATCAGGCATTGGGAGCTCAACACAGAATTCCAATAGGCAGCGGAGACTGCGGGAACTGTGGGATAGCTACCACAGTGCAATGCTCTGAAAGTCGATGCTAGCCTCGGTACTGTAGATGCACACTGTTGACTTAATGCGCTCTGTGGGGACACACATACTCGACTGTATCAAATCGATATCTAAAAAGTCGACTTCTATTAAATCAACCTAATTTCACAATGTACTAAATTAATGGAACACAAGGGAAGGGTCACATGACCGCAGGCTGCAAGCAGTACCTGATGTAAACACATGCAGCCTACTCTCAGCAGAAAGAAACCCAGGATCAAGGAACGACCTTCAAGGGTACTTGCCACTCGCTCAAATACAAGGACTCAAAGGGAGACCTGAAAGTAGAAGCCAGTAGAGGGAAAACTTCAGCTGGGGAGGCCTCAACTGTAATGCCCTGAAAGGTTTATAAAGGACTGTGAGGCCCTGGAATGAAGGGCTAAAACACCCTGAAGGAGGAAAAGTGTTTGCTCTGTTTTGAATCTTGGTTTCAAAGTTAATAAAAAAACTGCCCTGAGTAAAACAAACTCCTGGAACTGTGCCGCTACTTAGAGCATGATTTCTCCTTCCCTGTACAGCAGGACGCTTGTAGTGCTGCTGGTTGTGCTATACTGTTCTCCTGATAAGGCATTTAAGTCTATAGGAGTATAGGTCTGATATTTACATGACCACTACTTATTAAAACATTATGCTGATTTAATTAATATGCAGTAGTGAAAGTGTAAGCAGTCTACAGCTATGTCACAGTTAAGGAGTGTGGATATTATCAGGCTAGCCTTGCTCCCATTGGCTTTGGGGCAGATGATTTTGATAATTCTGATATATTTCCCTCACTGAAAAATTTTGCTAGAGGGCAGTCCACATAAGTGAATTTATTATTTATTATTATATTTTCAAAAGATTTTTAGCCAATACATAAACACCACACACAACTAGGATACATCTGTTTCTCAATCAGAAGCTTCCTTGAACTGCAGGATAGGCATTAAAGTTCCCATATTTTCCATGTTTAACTTATTTGCAAAAGATTTCTGAAGTCGCATCCTCTATCTACTTTTTAAATTCCTATTAACACTAATAAGAACATCACTTTTTAAAGTTGCCACTTATGTGACTAGCATGAACTGTCACTTCAACAGAAATATTCAGTGTTGCATAACAAATTGCGTGTAATAAATAAAAACTTTTGCTGTACAATCAATAAAAGCATAGGAGAAGTACTTTTTAATAGTAGTAAACAATGTAGGTAGTTATTTGTTCTTCCTTCCAGTTGCCTGTAAGCATTTTTAATGAATAACACTGAGAGCCTTAAAAAAAAAAAAAAGAAAAAAAAGCCATTCTGTCAAAGAGCCACCAAAAGCCTCACAACCACCTATAACGTTTCACTTATCAAGATCTGACTAATCACAAAAGTAGGATTTAAATTAAACCACAAAGAGTACTTATTAATGCTCACAATGTATTGTTATATTAAATTAGCACTTTGAACAAGCTATTTGACTTAAGCCTTTAAGAGCCACCACCATACATACTACACCATTATGAAAACAATGGTGTATTTTTCTGAAATGTGTAAGATAATTTCCCACAACACCCAGAACATTTTGAGTAGAAATATCAAAATGAACATCTGATATCTGAATCATTTTCATGTTGGCAAAGGGCCATCCCAATATAAAAGCTAGATGAAAAATTTTAAAGTAAAAAGATTTGTAAAACCAACCATAGCAACTTATTAGGAAACTTGATCAAATGGTATGCAAGGTCAAAAAATGTCACTTTCAAGGATATTTAGTTTTCGGGCCTGATTGAAAATCCACTAACTTCAGTGAGCTTTGGATCAAGCCCTTTATAAGGAAATAAGAGAGGTTGTTGATTTTGAAGACTTCATTGAAATGTCTCTCTATGTTGACTGTTCCACATAGTCTGGTTACTCACATTATTTGGCACAGAAAACTGTGCTGAAATATAATTTACCATTCACCTTTAAAATACAATCTTTCCCTAATACCTAGGAGCAATGAAACCCCTCTGACAGCAAGTTAATGAATATCTATTGCCACCATGAGCCGGAAAGAGACATGTCATTACCTGTAAAGACAAAAGCAAAATGGAAAGGGATTAAAAACCTACGAACTTTCTTGTTAACGTAGGCCTTGATCCTGCAAACATGTAAGTACATGCTTACCTTTTGCATATCCGTTGGCTACAATGGGACTACTCACAAGAGTGAAGCCAAGTACGTTCCTAAAACTGTTTGCAATACTAGGGCCTAATTAGGAATTCAACTTGTGGTTTAGCTATGAACTGTATAGAAATAGACTAATTATCAATCTTGGTTATACAAAGAAATAATTCATAAATCATTGGAATTAAGAATATTTTAATCCCAATATCAGAAACAAAAAGTTTTCTAGGCACTGAGTTCACAATGCATGTGATATTACATTGAGACTTATTTTTGCTTTTTGGGCACCCTCTTCTCCTCACTCCTCTTTAAAGAAAAAAAGGTAACTTACCATGTTACATATTGGTCTTACTAGCCTAAAATTAGGCATTTTAAAATCAGCAGGTCCAGATAATTTGCACCTAGGATTTTTTTTTAAAGAGCTTGCTAAGGAGCTCACTGGATTGTTAATGTTGATTTTAAGTAAGTCTTGGATTACTGAGGAAGTTCCAGAAGACTGGAAGAAAGCCAATATTGTGCTTATTTTTAAAACAGTAAAGACGGGATGACCCAGGTAATTATAAACCTGTTGCCCGACATCATTCCCAAGCAAGATAACATTGTGGCTGATATGGGACTAAAAGAACTAAAGAAAGCTAATATAATTAATACAAATCAATGTGGGCTTATGGAAGACAGACCCTGTCAAATTAACATTTTTTTTAAATCAGATTACAAGATTGGTTGTTAAAGGTAATAATCTTGATGTAATATACTTATAACATACTTAGCCTTACAGAAGTATATTTGACTTAATATTACACATTCTGATTAAAAAACTAGAATGATATAAAATTAACATGGCACATGTTATAGACATTAAAAAATAGCTAATTCATAGGTCTCAGAATGTAACTGAAAATGGGGAAATGTCATCAAGCAGGTCTGTTTCCAGTAGGGTTCCACAGGGACAGATTCTTGGCCCTATGCTATTTAACATCCCTATCGGTGACCTGGAAGAAAACATAAAATCATGACCAATAAACTTTATAGATGACAAAAACTGGGTAAGTGGTAAATAATAAAGAGGTCACTGAGTCAGAGTGATCTAGATCACTTGATAAAGTCAGTGCAAGCAAACTATGTGTTTTAATACAGCTAAATGTAAATCTGGAAACAAAGAAAGTCTTACTAACAGAAAGCGGGGGAAGCAGGGACTCTGAATAAGATTGGGGTCTTGGTGGATAATCATCTGGACATGAGCTCCCAGTGTAATGCTGGCCAAAAAAGCAAATGAGATCCTGGGATGCATAAACAGGGCAACCTTGAGTAGAGAGGTTATTTCATCTCTGTACTTGGCACTGGTGCAACCACTGCTGGATTATCGTGTCCATCTCTGCTGCTCACAGCTCAGAAGGATGTTGATGAATTGGAGAGGATTCAGAGAAGAGCCACAAGAATGATTAAAGAATCAGAAAACATAGTGATAGACCCAAAGAACTTAATCTAGTTAGCTTAACAAAGAGAAGGTTAAGGGCGAGTAAAGTACCAACACATTGGGGAATATTTAATAATTGGCTCTTCAATTTAGCCGAGAAAGGTATAACATGATCTTGTGGCTGGAAGTTGAAGCTAGACAAATTCAGACTGGAAATAAGGTATAAATTTTTAACAAGAGTAATTAACCACTGGAACAATTTACAAAGGCTGTGGTGGATTCTCCACCACATACTAATTTCAAATAAAGACTGGATGTTTTTCTAAGAGATCTGCTGTAGAAATTATTTTGGTGAAGTTCTATGGCCTGTGTTATACAAGAGATCAGACTATATGTTCACAGTGGTCCCTTCTGGCCTTCTATGAATCACAACTGATTATGCAAAGTAGTACCACACAATAGATAGAATTTACTTCTGATGTGTTTGTGTTTTTCTTTTAAAATTATACCATCCTATTTTTAGTGTACCTGCTCCTCCAGCATGTAGCATGGCCAAAAAAACCCACATTTTCAGTAGTAAGCAGTAAATGTTTTCCTTCAAAAATCCTCCCATCCCTCATTTTCTTACGACTCCCTTTCTATTCCCATAACCTGAATATTGTCTTACTTTTAGGTTTCAGCTACACATCACTGGTGGCAGGGTCGTGTCAGGTACATATAGCTACACCTTGCAGTAGAAAAGCAGACTGCATCTATAACTGCAGCCTGTAACTACACGTGTCAACAAAAGGCTCTGACAGAGGAGAAAGCTTCTTCCTTACTGAAGCCTTCTCCGCTGCTTCCCCTCCACACCAGAAAGCAGCAGGGAGCTGGGAAAGCTTTTCTCCACAGCTAGAGCCTTCCTTGTGGCGTGAAGGGCTCCAGCAGCAGGGAGCTAGCAAAGTCTTTCCCTACCTCAGCCTTTCTCTGATGGGGAAGTCTTCTCCTGCGGTGGGGAAAGGCTCCAGAAACAGAGAGGCAGTGAGACACTACATAGATCAGAAGGCATGGTGTGGGAAAGTACATAGCATGGAGGGTGTGTACTCATGTCTGTACTCTACTTGCCTAAGTCATGCCTCACCAGCGCTATTTATACCTGTGCTAGGGGGGTTATGCAGAGATGTACTCTAACCACCACAGAAAAAAGCATGCAGTGTAGACATACTCCTAGATGTTGGCTTTCATTTTGTTCTCTAAGCCACAACAGTTCCTAACTTTGATCCTTTGGTGGTTGACGCAGAGTAAACACAAAAATATATATTCTTTCCAACTCTACCCACTAAATCACACAGACTGCACCATGCCACAATTATTTCAGCTCTGAACATGTCAAATCTGTTTTATGACCATGGAAAAATAAATATTTATGAAGTAAACATAAGCAGAGTAAGCTAAAATTATGGTAAACAGATGCAAAAATCAGTTCAGTTTAGATCCTGTAAGTTTAGGTGATAAATAGTGGGGGGAAAAATCGACAGAAAGGTAGGCTTTGTAGATCTCCCCACCACCCCCTCTTTTCTCAGTCTTAAATCTAAGAAACATGGCACAAAATTCCCAAACGATGGAAGGCAAAGAAATGCCATGACTTGTGGCAAGAGATTTTGGCGTTCAAGAGATTTTGGTGTTCATGACAAAGTAAGAAAACATTTTTATCCTACCGTGTACATGTGGGGGAGTGTCCTCTCGTTTAAAAAAAACAAAAACAAAAAACTTTCAAGCAAGTTACTCCATTGTAACATGAAATAGACGTATGAGGCTCTGTGGTTAAGAAAAAGCTGGAATCATTTTAAAATAACTTTGCCAGAAGACTTCAAACATTTCCTCTCTAGTTTCAGGAGCTTGCATATGAGCTGAGCAAAATTTATAAACAAGACCACCCCTTTGGCCCATAAGAGGATTTTCATTTTTGGTTTTAAACAATTACATTAAAAACTAAATCAACAGAATAGAGAGAGGGGTGTATATATCCACAGACACACGCAAAACTAGATACAAGAATGCTCTATAAAAAGTAGATATCTTGTTTTAAAATTAGGTTTCAACAGCATGTGTTTACTTGCATTAAAACACAATACACTAAATATAAATGTTAATAAATAATAGGCACCAAAAGGAGAGATCTTGGATCAGTGAGTACAGGATTTTTTTCTCCATAATTCGTATGAAAACCCCTTTCCTCTCCTGCCAACCTCTCCACCCCACCCCCTGCTCACACTTCTTAAATCTGTTTTATAGACTATTATTTGTTTTCTGTTCAAAAACGCAAATTAAAAAGAGTGCTTCTGTCAAACTGCAATTCTAGGACATTCATCTGCAATACAAGAAAGAGGTTCTTGCATATACCCAGTGAGGAAAAAAACAGCATTGCCCTTTGCCTTAAGAGTGTTGATGCCCTGCAGCATAATATTTCAGTTTATCTAAAATGCAGACATCTTAGTAAGAACTATTAATTGTTCTGACTCTTCAATTTTGATTGTTTCACCTTTTCTCAGAAAGTGAAGCAAAAAAGGAAAGTCCTTTCTGAATCCAAAGTCTCCCAATGATGATGAAGTATTTTAAAAAACTGTGAATGAACAGAAAAATGGGTAATATACTTATGGTGCCAACAATGTTTTCATTTAATATTGCGCTCAGTTTCAAGTAATCATAGCTATAGTCTATTCAAAGGTCATGCACACTAACGCCACAGCAGCTTTTAGCCAAGGAAAAAAGGGTTTGTTTGTTTGTTTTGACATTTTATTTCAATTTGCATGGAATAAAGGCACATTTTAAATTGCTCTCTTATGTGTTTTATTATTATAGAGAAAAAAAAACAGCAATTTGTGGCTTCCTTAGATGTTTAACGATAGACATTGCCAAGTAATACCAAACTGAAGAGGGACTTTCACTCTGGGAAAAACTTCTAAGTGTATCAGACACACTTAAATCCATTTACCTTTCACGTTTTACTCACATTTTCTTGCCAAATTCTTAAATACATTTATGTTGAAGTAGTAAATGATGAGGGGGGGGCACAATTTATATTCTGCTTCTACTTGAGCATGTAACGCAAGGCCCCATTATCTCTGGGACAGATGTGTAAATACGAGGGCGTGGAGCTCAGCTTCCCTTCGTTCGTCTTTGGAGTGATCACCTTGAGATATCTTCCACTAAGTCTGTTCCACCATTCCCTCCAATGGCTGGAAGCTGGAGCTAGTCAAATTCTGACTGGAAATAACCTAACTGTTAAAGATTTATGCCTTAACTAATCACTGAAACAGTTTACCAACAGTCGTAGTGGATTCTCCATCACTGACAATTTTTAAATGAAGATTGCATGTTATACTAAAAGACATGCACTAGGGCAGGGGTCCCCAGCGCAGTGCCCGCGGGCGCTGGGGCATCTTAATGCGCCCATGTCTGGCCCCCGGGACAGCACCCGCCGAAATGCCGCAGCAGCATTTTGGCGGGGATGCCTCTCGATGATGACTCTTGCCGTCAACAAGTGACGTCATCGAGAGGCCTCGCCCCCGAATTTCGGCAGGGACGCCTCTCAATGCTGCTTGCCATCGACAAGTGATGTTATCGAGAGGCGTCACTCCTGAATTTCGGCGAGGACACCTCTCAATGACATCGCTTGTCGACAGCAAGCAATGTCATCGAGAGGCGTCGCCGCTGAAATGCTGCCGAAATTTGGGGGCATTTCGGCGGGTGCTTCACTGCCGCAGTGGTCCTTCAGCTGGCACCCACCAGCCACAAAGGTTGGGGACCACTGCACTAGAGTATATTTTGGGAAAGTTCTATGGCCTGTGTTATTCAGGAAGTCACAACAGTCCCTTCTGGCCTTGGGATGTATGAATGTACACAGTGAAGAAGCAGTTAAGAGCTATCCAAACTGGAGGAGGAAGAGCTGTGGTTTAGTCTGGACATGACATTCCCTCTTCCGAAGTAATTGGTGCTGATTGCAGCAGAAATGTTTAGCACTAGGTGTAAGTCTGACAGGGAGAGGAGATGCTACAGTACAGGGTTATAGCTAAGAAGGGACAATAACCACGGAGCATGGAATCTGTACAGAACTGAAACTTGCTGAAAACAACTTTCTGAAATCCTGGTTGGGCTTAAAGAGTTGCAACTAGACACTAGAGAGGGATCTAAGTCCTACACTGGAGGCTCTTTAGGCCCATATTCATGAGCACTGTTAATGTCTGCACTGTTAAGGACTATGCATAAACAAGCAGTGGTTTCTTCCTCAAGAAACGCTGTATATTAAACAACCTCACCAATTATTAGGCTGTCATGAATTTCCAGTTATAGGAAGTGGTTTCCAGTTTTAGGATCCTATTGGACCCATCATTGCTTGTTGGCTTCTGGATATCATTGATGACAGAGTACTTTTCACAGTCTGTGACTATCAAAAAGTATCAGATGCATACCCAGTACCAGCAGTTAAAACTAACTGGGAAGCACTTAGTGTTGCACCCTATGTTTGAACATGCAACCTCTGCAAGCGGGGCTTTAACTAAAATTTGGCTGTCTAAATTGCACAAAGCACAAGCCTAGCATTTTCCAGGGCCCTCTGCAAGATGCATTTGTTTTATCTATCTCGTTTCGCCCTTCGTGGTCTGCGTTTAGGTTAATACGGTAACAGTAATAATACTACACAATCCGATAACTCTGCCTTGCCGCAGAAAGCAGAGCAGCAGTTCTGATTATTCTAGCTTACCAATCACAAAGAGTAAGCAGACAGATGCAAGCCAAAACGCTTAAAGCTTTAGGGGGTAATAGCCTGACCTCAATCATTTTTAGCACAGCTTGTTCTGGTTGATGTTTCAGCTTCAGAGAGATTGACAGTTTGTGACACTTTGTGGCCATCATGTAGTTCTCTGCTTATGGGAACACTGTGATCAAGACAAGATCTGAAAGATGTGCATCTTGTACAGGTCTACTTCCTTTGTGTCTTCCATAGTGAGAAAACGAAATCTTTTACTACTAGCAACGCTACAACCTACTTTGTCTCAGTCACCATTAGTAGACTTGCCAATTGAATTCCGCTTTTAAGACTCTTATTGAGCACATCCAAGACAGAATGAAAATTAAAATGTGTGTTCTGGTATCAGGCTAATTTGGAGAGGAAGAATCTTGTTTTTAACTGAAAAAGTCTGATGAAGATCCCAGACGTATCCCAGACGTATTTGCGTGAAACCCCAAACATCATGTTTTTAGTCAGCTGCACAAACTTCAGTTTTATTTTTGACTTTTTTGGAAATATTTCCTAGGATGCCCAATATCCTAAAAATTATAGTACTCCCATCTTTTGTCCTCTCTCAACCAGATGGGGCAAGAAACCCTTGGTTTAAAAGACCTAGGTTAAAATTGGCATAGGCTTCTTAAGCACTTCTGAAAGGGTTGCCACTAGTCGGTTAAATGTTATTTTCACACCATCTCCATCAAAAACTATAATAAAGAAAGATATAAATCTTAAAGAAATACCACACTGTAAATTAGTTGGGAGAACACATTGTTATCCCCACCATCCAAGGAATATAAAATGCACATAATGCATTCAAGAAAATATTTTTCTCCAAACCTAGCATAGTAAGAGAGACAGCATGTTATACAGAACAAGTACTCTAATACAATATTAGTGCTAAAGTGTAATGCGTTGCTGTGATGTAATGTAAGTCATACATAGCTTTAAAAATGTCTTAGGAGGTAGTTTCTTGAGCCACCTGGTGGCATGTTTGCTTTATTGCAGTGCTAAACACCAGTATTATGTCTACATCTTTGAACTGACCCCATATAGTACTCTGCTTTACCTGTTCCATGCACTTCTCGGTGCCAAAACCCAACAGAATTCACACACAGTAATATTTAGCAATAATGTGGTCATAAAGCAACATTTAACTTAGTAAGAAAAACCTACTGCTATTGAATATGGGTTGTACCACAGAAAGATACTATCAAAAGCTACAGGGTCAAACTAAGACTCCTTTGTATTAAGCATCTGACTCCATTCACTATTTGTGTGATAGTTCTAAGCCAACTAATAGGACATGAACATGATTTTTTCTCCGTGCTAGATTCTCCAGTCTGTACAGATGGGGTCTCTTTAGATTAAAAACATTTATGTTGACTCACCCTAGAAATGTCAACTAAACAGAAAAATAAATTCAGATAAATTCTGCCCTAAAATTACAACCCATGCAAAAAAGTAATTCTTAATTTCTCTGGTCATTACTGAATGTGTAATAAAAAAAAAGTCAGACTTTCAGGCATCATCTTTAAAAACCATACATCTTGGTCCTAAAGATTGTTCTGGAATGGTTTATTGCTGACATTTAAGTTCCCCCTTTAAAAAAAATTGTTTTATTACTTGTGAAGAGGTAGACTGCACTGGAGCCTGACGTCTGTTTCCACACAAAGTGGGTGCAATGTGGACAGTAACATCATAAATTTCCCCTCATCAATGCATCTCAATCGTGACCTAAACAGATCACCTCTGG
Organism: Chelonoidis abingdonii; assembly: GCF_003597395.2. Lineage (NCBI taxonomy): Eukaryota > Metazoa > Chordata > Testudines > Testudinidae > Chelonoidis > Chelonoidis abingdonii. The sequence continues at coordinate 175,624,478 of NC_133770.1, read as the reverse complement.
TACAAGTGTAGTTTTCTCTCCCTGCCCCTCCAACAGCTGGGCCCCTCTTGCCAGGGAAGCTGGGAGTTATGAAGGCTACTAAAAGCTTACTTAGAGATTTTCTAGATACTTGCTTAGCATTACACGTGATGTATCCCACATTATGTATGCGTGGGTATATATGCACACACTCTGCTTTCTGATTTCTCTCTGTTCAGTGTATACCACTTAGCTCTTAGACAAAATGAAAAGAGAAACAGCTGGATAAGTGAGCAATATAAAGAAGCAGAAGTGGTACCTGCAGAGAAGCAGGTCAGATTTTGATTGCGACAAGTGTTCTGTGTGCTTCTCCAATATAACTGAAGTTGTTACAACAGCTTTATAGACTTCAAACAAACTTTCGATAGCATTTGGCAGAAAGGATTACTGAAAGTGATAGGAAAGTATAGTATCCCTAAAAAATTGATTGGTCTGAAAGAAAACTTCTACAGAAAGTCACTGAGTGTGGAAAGTAGACCAGAAGCTAACAATATGGGTCAGGATGATCATAGGAGTGCGATAAGGATTGCATACTATCACCAGATTTGCTCAATTTGCTACTGGAAGCAGTAATGGCTGTAGCACTGAGAGATGAAACAGGAGGAGTCATGTTATCTGGTAGAACAGTGCATAACCTTACATTTGCAGACTATATTGACATTATAGCATTGACCAAGCAAGATTTACAGAGAATAATTGAAAAGATAGACCAGGAAAGAGAAAATTCAGATTGAAGATCAGCACAGAGAAGACAAAAATTATGGCAATTGGAAGACAGAAGAAAGAGGCAAACATCAAACTTAGAGACAACGAATTAGAACAAGTGGAAACATTTGTGTACCTTTGGAGGACTAGTATGAAAGAATGGGAATTGTAAAGATGACATAAAAGCAAGAAACAGACTAACTGCGACTGCATTTTGAAAACTCTGCAAGATCTGGAAGGCTAAGGACATTACTACAAAATCAGCACATATGAGACAACTGTCATGCTTCAGAGGGGTAGCCGTGTTAGTCTAGATCTGTAAAAAGCAACAAAGAGTCCTGTGGCACCTTATAGACTAAAGGACGTATTGGAGCATAAGCTTTCATGGGTGAATACCCACTTTGTCAGACATGAAGTGGCAACAAACTCAAAGTGGGTATTCACCCACGAAAGCTTATACTCCAATACATTTGTTAGTCTATAACGTGCTCTATAAGACTCTTTGTTGCTTTTAACTGTCATGCTGATACTGCTGGAGTATAAGGAAAGCCGGTGAATGAAAAATTTTGACTGAAGAAATAAACCAGGCTGATGGGAATGCTGAGAGTTTCAAGACTAAAGAAATTAAAAAAAAAAAAAAAAGTATCCAGCATGGAGTTATGTAAGTGTATAGACACTACATTACTATGATCTTTGTCATTCACACATTCAGTGACTGATGCAGTCCCTCTTGGCTTACATACCACTATGTATTCATCCTTCTTTTCAATAAGAGCCATCAAATCTTTGCAGTTTTGATTAAAAATTTTATTTAAACAGAAACTTATCTTTGCTATATCAAGCATAAGCAGTCATATGTATGTAAACTAAGCAGAAAGATCTTGAAAATCAGAAGCATGTTACAACAGTAAAGTGAGAGAAAAATGTCCTGTAGGAATGTCCTGTAGGAACTTGATTTGCACCTTAAGAACAAATTTATCAAAGTAGTCAGGTTGTGGACAGATGGGGTGGGAGGTGTGGAGCAAAACAACTGAAGTTAAATATATGACTTTCTTTTGAGACTGCCCAAAATGAAAGGCACTACGGAGATGTAAAACATGAAAAACAATATGAATAATACATTGTAACAACAATCTTGGATTGCTGGTCTGCTGCATTCTATTACAATATCGCTAAGAACTTACAGGGCTTCTGGGTAAAGGCTGTAGTTAATTTTATTGCAGTCATTTCAAGTTTAATTAAAAAATTAAATAAGATAATCTGCATGTCAACGATCCTAGATCAAAGCATACTTCAAGCAAACTAATTACATATTTATTTTTTAAGTTTCGAAATGGTTTCAACTTTCATGTTTTGCAAAGTTGCAATGTGACCATATACATCCTTATGATATTGCAGTTCATTGCCTACCTCACCAGTTTTCAAGGAGTCTAAATCTGCTAAGTTATTTTTAAAAGATATATAAGATGCTTGCATTTATGATACAACTGGGCAACAACTTACCATATAAAACAAAATCCAAGGAACCAAACGTGAAATGTACTTTTGAAGATGTGATAGATAATCTATTGAAAATACTTGCAATACTACAATGTAATAGAAAGGGGTAGATCCTGCACTTGTTCCAAACCCAAAACTCAATGGGTACTGATTGAAATTTTAGGTGTACTAAGAAATGTAGCACTAGAACTCTGGAACATAAAACTCCTGGTCACTTCCTAGCCTCAGAAAACACTTATGCCCTTCAGCTAATTTATGGAACATTAATATGAAATCACTTAATGGAGTGGGGTAAGGAGAGATAGGGAACACAAGAAGGATAAGGGGTGTACTTTAAAAAAAAAAAAAGAACCACAAAATACCAAAATAACCCTGAAACACTGGCCAATTCCCAACACGTAACTTTAGCAGTCAGGTTTCAAACGCCAGAGCTGGTTTTGCCCACCTATATACACATGCAACTCCTAAATATACAGGTTGGGCTATTTGGCATTCTGTAAAACATGTTAAAGCAATAATCCTTTTCAGAAGCAAAACGTTTATCCACATGCATTATGAAGGCTGCATTAAGACAAAAGCAAAAGACTCACTTTGGGTATATCTACACTACGGGATTACTCCGATTTCACAGAATTCAATTTTTGGTAACAGATTGTATAACGTCGAATGCATGTGGCTACACTAAGCATATTAATTCAGCGCTGTGCGTCCATAGTACCGAAGTGTTGCAACACGTCCGGAGTGTTGCACTGTGGGTAGTTATCTCACTGCTATCCCATAGTTCCCGTAGTCTCCCCCGCCCATTGGAATTCTGGGTTGAGATCCCAATGGCTGATGGGGCAAAAAACATTGTCGTGGGTGGTTCTGGATACATGTCATCAGGCCCCCGCTCCCTCCGTGAAAGCAACATCAGACAACCGTTTTGCACCTTTTTCCTGGGTTACCTGTGCAGATGCCATACTATGGCAGGCATGGAGCCCGCACAGCTGACCATCACCGTAAGTCTCCGGAGTGCTGGCAGACGTGGGACTGCATTGCTACACAGCAGCAGCTCATTGCCTTTTGGCAGCAGACGGTGCATTAGGACTGAAAGCCATTGTCATCATACAGAGATGGGAGTGACTCAGCCAGGTCATTTCCCATCTTCTGCCAAGCACCCAGGAGATGACAATGGCTAGCAGTCATACTGCACTGTCTGCTGCAAGCCTAAAATGTAAAAGATTGATGGAGTGGAACAAAACAAGAAATAGATCAGATTTGTTTTGTATTCATTTGCTCCTCCCTCCCTCCCTCCGTGAAATCAACAGCCTGCTAAACCCGGGCTTTTGAGTGCAATCCCTTGAGGGGGTCATTCTGTGTGACAGTTGTTTGTATTTCTCCTTGATACAAAGCCTCTGCCTTTGTGGATTTTAATTCCCTGTAAGCCATGCCGTCAGTCACCCCTCTCTCCGCCAGAGCAATGGCAGACAATCGTTTCGCGCCTTTTTTCAGTGCAGACGCCATACCACAGCAAGCATGGAACCCTGCTCAGCTCAACGCAGCAGTCATGAACACTGTAAACACCTCGCAAATTACCGTGCAGTTTATGCTGAACCAGAACCTGCAAAACCAGGCGAGAAGGCAACGGCAGCACTGTGACAAAAGTGATGAGGACATGGACACAGAATTCTCTCAAACTGCAGGCCCCGGCGCTTTGGAGATCATGGTGTTAATGGGGCAGGTTCATGCCATGGAACGCCAATTCTGAGCCCAGGAAACAAGCACAGACTGGGGGGACCGCTTAGTGTTGCGGGTGTGGGACGATTCCCAGTGGCTGCGAAACTTTCGCATGCATAAGGGCACTTTCATGGAACTTTGTGACTTGCTTTCCCCTGCCCTGATGCGCCAGAATACCAAGATGAGAGCAGCCCTCACAATTGAGAGTAGCGATAATCCTGTGGAAGCTAGCAACACCAGACAGCTACCAGTCAGTAGGAATCAATCTGGAATGGGCAAATATACTGTGGAGGCTGCTGTGATGCAAGTAGCCAAAGCAATCACTGAGCTGCTGCTACCAAAGGTAGTGACTCTGGGAAATGTGCAGGTCACAGTAGATGGCTTTGCTGCAATGGGATTCCCTAACTGTGGTGGGGTGATAGATGGAACCCATACCCCTATCTTGGCACCGGAGCACCAGAGCACCCAGTATATAAATCACAAGGGGTATTTTTCAATGGTGCTTCAAGCACCGATGGATCACAAGGGATGTTTTACCAACATCAACGTGGGATGGCTGAGAAGGGTTCTGTTTAAACGGCTGCAGCAAGGGATTTACTTCCCAGATCAGAAAATAACTTTTGGGGATGTTGACATGCCTGTAGTTATCCTTGGGGACCCAGCCTACCCCTTAATGCCATGACTCATGAAGCCATACACAGGCAGCCTGGAGAGTAGTCAGGAGCTGTTCAGCTATAGGCTGAGCAAGTGCAGAATAGTGGTAGAATTGGCATTTGGCCATTTAAAGGCACGCTGGCGCACACTACTGACTCGCTCAGACCTCAGCCAAACCAATATTCCCGTTGTTATTGCTGCTTGCTGTGTGTGCCACAATCTCTGTGAGAGTAAGGGGGAGACGTTTACGGGGGTGGGAGGTTGAGGCAAATCGCCTGGCCGCTGATTATGCGCAGCCAGACACCAGGGCGATTAGAAGAGTACACCAGGAAGCACTGCAAATCAGAGCAACTTTGAAAGCCAATTTCATGACTGGACAGGCTACGGTTTGACAGTTCTGTTTGGCTCTCCTTGATTAAAACCCGCCCCCTTGGTTGACTCATTCTCTGTAAGCAATCCAACCTCCCTCTTCGATCACAGCTTGCTTGAAAAGGAAATAAAGTCACTACTGTTTAAAACCATGTATTCTTTATTAATTGATTATAAAAATAGGGAGAGAACTGACAAGGTAGCCCAGGTGGAGTGCGGGAGGAGGGGAGGAAAAGGCCACTTCAAAACTTGTTGAATGACAGCCTTCTGTTGCTTGGGCTGTCCACTGTGGTGGAGTGGCAGGGTGCACGGAGCCTCCCTTCCCCCTCCTCCCCCCGTGTTCTTGGGCATCTGGGTGAGGCGGCTATGGAACTTGGGGATGGGGGAGGGCAGTTAAACAGGGGCTGCAGTGGCTCTCTCTGATCCTGCTGCCATTCCTGAAGCTCCACCAGATGCTGGAGCATGTCCGTTTGATCCCACAGTAGCTCCAGTGTTGCATCCTGCCTCCTCTGATCTTCCTGCCGCCATCTCTCATCTCGAGCATCCCTACTGTCCTCACGTTCGTTGGCCACTTTCCTGTACTGTGATTCTGTGTTCTTCCACGCATTCAGATGAGCTCTTTCATTGTGGGTCGACTGCATGATCTCAGTGAACATTTCATCTCGCGTGCATTTTTTTCACCGCCTTATCTGAGATAGCCTTTGGGAAGGAGGAGAGAGGGTTGAAAAATTTGCAGCTGCAGGAAGGAAAAAAGGGAGAGAAGTATTTTAAAAGAGACCCATTGTTCTGTAAAATGTATACTCTTTCACGGTGAACAACACTATTCACATTACATAGAACATGTGATTTTGATACAAGGTCGCATTTTGCATCTTAATATTGAGTGCCTGCAGCTTTGGTGTTAGAGATTCCAGATGCAGGGTCGGGCAACAGAATTCGGCTTGCATGCAGCCATGGTAAGCCATTGTCTTTCAGCTTCTGCAACCTTCATAAAAGCAGCGCCCTCCTTTCCCATACCAAGCAATGCCCGTTGAGTGCTGCGGTTTTCATGTTAATGTGCAGTAGCAGAAACCAAGCTAACCCCCCACTGCCCATCCAATTCTCTGGGATGATCACTTTACCCCTCCCCCCCACTGTGTGACTGGTATCAGGGAAGTTCCCTCCTAGCCAAATGCAAACAGCTCAGCGCCAATGCTCCCACCACCACCACCACATGGCTAACTGTGGGGAGGATTTCTTTTCAGCCACAGGCAAACAGCCCAGTAGGAACGGCCACTCCTGAATGTCCCCTTAATTAAATTCCCGTATTTCAACCAGGTTACCATGAATGTTATCACTCTCCTGAGGATAACACAGCGAGATAAAAAATGGATGTTGCTTGAATGCCAGCAAACACCGGGACCATACACTGCCAGGCTTTGTCATGCAATACCAGATTACTTGCTACTAGCACGGCGTGGTAAAGTGTCCTACCATGGAGGATGGAATAAGGCTGCCCTCCCCAGAAACCTTCTGCAAACGCTTTTGGAGTACCTCCAGGAGAGCCTCATGGAGATCTACCTGGAGGATTTCTGCTCCATCCCAAGATACGTTAACAGACTTTTCCAGTAGCTGTACTGGCCACGAATGCATCCCAAGTCCTCAGGGCAAATTACTCATTAAAAAACCGGTTGCTTTTAAACCATCTTTTATATTTACAAAGGTACACTCACCAGAGGTCCCTTCTCCAGCTTCATGGTCCAGGATCCGCCTTGGGAAAGCTGGGAGGCTATTTCAGTTAGGCTGAGGAACAGATCCTGGCTGTTGAGGAGAATGGTGTGCTGTGTGCTCTCCGCAAGCTCGTCCTCCTCCCTCTCCTCATCTTCCCCATCCATAAAATCCTCAGGCATGGCTGAGATTACCCACTCCACAGAATCTGCGGCTCTGTCCTGGAGCGTCCATTTGCTTCTTTGGCTTTCTGGCACACTTGTCTTAGCTCCTTAATTTTCATGCAGCACTGTAGTGAATCCCTATTGTGGCCTCTCTCCACCATGCCCTTGGAGATTTTTTCAAATATTTTGGCATTTTGTCTTTTGGAATGTAGTTCTGCTAGCACAGAATCTTCTCCCCATACAGCGATCAGATCCAGTACCTCCCGTACGGTCTATGTTGGAGCTCTTTTTTGATTCTCAGACTGCATGGTTACTTGTGCTGATGAGCTCTGCATGGTCACCTGTGCTGATCAGCTCTCCATGCTGGGCAAACAGGAAATGAAATTCAAAAGTTCACACAGCTTTTCCTGTCTACCTGGCCAGTGCATCCGAGTTCAGATTGCTGTTCAAAGTGGTCACAATGGTGCACTGTGGGATAGCTCCCAGAGGCCAAATCCGTCGAATTGCGGTCCACACTAACCCTAATTAGAACCGGCAATGTCAATTTCAGTGCTACTCCCCTTGCTGGGGAGGAGTATAGAAATGGATTTTAAGAGCCCTTTATGTCAAAGTATATGGCTTAGTTCTATGGATGGGTGCAGAGTTAATTCGATTTAATGCTGCTAAATTCAACCTAAACTCGTAGTGTAGACCAGGCCTAAGTCATTTTGTTGCAATGATCTTTTCTTTTTCATATGTATTAGATACAAAATTGTGTATCCCTCAGAACTAATTTCATTGCCTCCCAAAGCAATGTATAGGAGCTTGAATCTCTGTAATTAGCTTCCAAATATAAATTTGGATTTTTTTTCAGTATCGGTGAGGAAGGTAGTGCCACCAGTAGTTAAGGTTTCCTGCTATCTTCCATTATAAAGACCTCGTTTTCAGTTGCTTAGAACTTTGACAAACCTTAACCATTAAGGCTGAGATCTTCTGCACTACATTTGACTTTGGGATGGATTTGGAGGGATGGGGGAGGTAAGGAGAAGGGGATTTCAGTAAAAGTGGTTCAGCTGTTTCCAAGAATGAAGTTAGGAGAAAATACGTTTTTTGTTTTGTTTTTTTACCATGTTTAAAAAAAAAATCCTTTACAGCAGTTTTGTTGAGAAGCTCTAGCACCTTCACAGACCATGCTCATGTATAAATCAGGGTTGTGAAATGAATGAGGCTGTTGTCTGGGGATATGCCCTAACTGGAGCTAGGAGCCCAAGAAGACAGACTTGTTAAGGTGGTTTGAGCTAGCCCACTAATAATAGCAGTGTGGATGGACACTGTGCCTCAGGCTGGCAGGCATGTATTTCCAAAAACTATCAAATGAGGTAAGTAGTTTGCCACAGTGGATGTTTGCTACATTTATTTTGATTTGAAAGATGCTAACTTTGTGTAATCTATCTCCCCCATGCCCAATCCACAAAGGATAGAAGTATGCAATAGTCCCTGTCCACAGTCTCTCCCCTCAACCTGAGATAAGAGTCACTCATGCTTCTAAATCTAGAGGTTCAAAGTTTAGTCCCCACGGTATCAGCAAAGATGGAGGCCATCACATGCGTCCACAGCTAGCAGTATTTCCAACCCAAAACTTTTTTTAAATCTTGAATTTAAGCTTAAAATTGTTATAAAAATACACTTGGATTCTAGTTGGAACTTTAGGGTACACATGCTTCATGTTTTCAAACTACCGGCAGTTTTCTTTCATGATTGCTAACAAACTTTTTTTTTAAAAATGAAATCTGAGCGGATCATGTAATCAACTGATTTCAGCAGCAGGGACAAATATCATGAGTTTGAAACACCAAGCTAGGCTATGTAACCAGGCATTACTCTTACCCTCTCAATTTCCCAATACTACACTCAGCTGTGTTACATCTTAACTAAGGCTTCTGTTTGGCAATCAGAAGAAAACAGGGTTCTGCCTGAGCTCAATGGCCCATCTATACAGGCTGGATTTCAGGACCAGAGCATTGGATTGTAAGCACTTAAAGGAAGGGGTCTGTACCTTACTATATGGCAAATGAAGCAACATCCTAGGCACTACTGTAATACAAGCGAAGAGTAATAAGTAAGTAATTTGATCCAGTGCTCCAAGACTGAAATCAAGTTATTAAACTGAGTCAATACACACACACGCACACACAGAAAGAGAGATTGATCAGAGTGGTAGCTGTGTTAGTCTGTATCAGCAAAAAGAATGAGGATACTTGTGGCACCTTAGAGACGAAAATTTATTTAGACATAAGCTTTCGTGAACTAAAACCCACTTCATCGGATGCATGCAGTGGAAAATACAGTAGGAAGATCTAGACAGAGCTATACACAGAGAGAGAGAGAGAGAGAACATGAAAAAATGGGTGTTGCCATACCAGCTACACCCATTTTTTCATGTTGTGTGTGTGTATCTACATCTATGTCTTCCTACTGTATTTTCCACTGCACACATCCGATGAAGTGGGTTTTAGCCCACAAAAGTTTATGCCCAAGTAAATTTGTTAGTCTCTAAGGTGATGCATGTACTCCTCATAAATATAGTTGTAATTTTCAAGTCTACACATGGGCCTGCTAATGATTTGGGATCTCTTTTTTAAGGTAAAGACAGAGTGGTCCATCTTTAATCTGTAAGTAATGTACAGTACCTCCTCACTTAACGCTGTAGTTACGTTCCTGAAAAAGCGAAACAATGTTAAGCGAATCTAATTTCCCCATAAGAATTAATGTAAATGAGGAGATTAGATTCCAGGGAATTTTTTTCCCACCAGACAAAAGATAGATAGATAGATAGATATATATACACACACACACACACACACACACACACAGAGTAGAAGTTTTAAACAAACAAACAATTTAATAGTAGTACACAGTGATGATGATTGTGAAGCTTGGTTGAGGTGGAGCAGTCAAAGGGTGGGATATTTCCCTTACTGCTAAATGATGAACTAGCAATTGGCTGACCCCCTCAAGGGTTAACTCTCTCACACTAGAAGGCAGCAGGAATGGAGGGAGATATGTGCATTTCCCTTTTAAGTACACTGCCTTGTTAATTAGACCAGCTTGCTGCAAGCTCCCTCCCTCCTGAGCCCTGGTGTGTCCCCCCTGCTCTATGGAAGATGAGGTAAGCAGGGAAAATTAAAGTAAAATATTTCCAGCTTAATGTTAGAAATATGTTTTACCCCATTAATGCATAATTTTTAAAAGTGCCTATAAAGTTATCCGTGGCATTTCATTTCTTTTCACAAATTTCAGCAGCCAAACTGAGCACTTTTAAAATGTTTTGGATTATAGATTATCTTTTTAAAATCTTATTGTGAAATACTGGCATATTGTACATCGAGACAAAAACCAATTGACATTCAACTGGCATACAAAAAAAGATCCAAGTTTCTAAAGAAATGAATTTGTGTCTACAACATATTCACAAATGTGTTGCTCTATCCATGTTACTAGGATACTGCTAAAAGTTACATGCATTTTGTTAAGCTCAACCATTTTCCTAATTATCTACAGAACAAATTTAAGAGTTTTGGGGAGAAAAAACCCAAAGTCAGCCAATCTTGAAATAGAAAATAAAAATCACAGTCTAAAATACCAAAACAGCATCACACAAGAGTCACACAGAGGGCCTACTGTACTATGTCTTGTACAACTTGGTGTTTTTCTTTAGAGTAAGCCAATAACAGGAACTCAATCATAAATGCCCTGGTTTCCGGCTAGTACAGTAGTTTCAACTGCTCAACCTCATAAGGCAGGGGCACACGAGTTTAAATAACAGCTGGCAGACAAGTCCACCAGGGAAGGGCAGTAACTTTTTTTTATTTTTATTTTTTTAAGCAGAACTGTTTAATTGTTCCTACACATGCCTTCCAGTATTCAGTTATATTAAATACAGTTCTTTAGCCAGTCTTTCTAGTATTCAGTCTTTCTAGTGTTTAGTGCACGAACAGTCTGGTGTAAATTACTGTACTGACTTGAAACAGTTTGGCTGTTTTTGATAGATTAGACATTTTTAATAAAACAGTAATACTAAATGCACCAGAACAGAGACTTTTCATAAATCCTTAAACAAGTGATCTCTTCAATACTTCAAGCCCCAACTCAATCCCGGAAAGACAGTTTCTACACTCTCAACTGCACTTACATCAGTTCCTTACTCTTTGGAAAGGAAAAGCATAAAATATGTATTAAAAATACGTTACCAATGTCTACATGAATATATAGCTCTGTATCTAGCAGAGTGTATGTATGGGGGGACAGGCTTACAATATATAAAAGACTTGCTTTAAGACTACTTCTACATGAAACTACCTGAAAATCTTACTAGTGGTGCAACTGTTTGAATCACTGTTTCTGTCTATTAAGATGACGTGTAATGATGAACAAACAGAATCTTGGCTTTGCTTAAAAGTCAATCTTGCATTGTGATCAAAAGAGAAACCTGTAATATAAATAGGCCTCTAACTCTTCTGTATTACACTAGAACTCTTCTGTGAACTAACCCTTAATCTTTAATTTTAAATTATTAAGATTAATTTTGAGGTCTCTTCTTACAGCTATAACTAAACAGTACTCATATTTAGCATACTGTGATTATTTAATATTACAAACTAAAAAAACTGAGCAATTTCAAAAATAAGGAAATATCCAAACTCACAATTTGTTTTTACATCAAAAGTGAAGGTTCAGTTCAGTCATCCTAATTCCAACAATAATCCCAACAAATGCTCTCACTTAAATCAATGGGAACTTTAACATAACACAATGCAACCCTAGTGATTTCACTGTATATATGTTTCACATTTCTGCTTATTTGCAATTATCTCACACAGTGGCCCAAATTCCAGTCTCCTCTTACACACAAATCACAGTCTAGTCAGGAGCCATCTATGCAGAATTTGACACAGTATTTGTAGGTGGGGGGGGTTCTTGTTTTCATTATTTGGGTCAAAAGTTGTTCACTACTAGGTGGGAAGGAGAGTGTAATGTCTTAAAATTCAAGTTAGGGTTGGGCATTTGACTAATCTCAAAATAACTGGTCAACAGATCAGTCAAATATTGTCAGATATGGTCAACTTTTCCAAAGCACTAATTTATTAGAAAAGTAACAAAAAATGGAGTAAGACTTTAGGGTCTTCAGTAGGCTTAGCCTTAGCTATATACTAATGCCTAATTACAAAAAACAAGTCACCTTAAGCAGCAGCAGCAGGAGGGAAATGTAATGTCAATCGTCCCTCATTAGCAAAAATCCTGTCATATTATCAGCAGGGTTTGGCTGCAGAGGTAGAGGGATGGATTATTAAGGGCCTTTTGTTGAGGGGACAAAGTGGAGGGGATTATTTACATGGGCATTTAATGTTGGTTGTTTGATTTGTTGAAGGTAGGAGAGGGAGTTAATAGCTGTGATATCTTTTATTTGTTAAGGGAGAAGCTGAATGGCTGAGCACCTTTTCTATTTGGTTTAGGGGAGGAAGCTTAATGACTGAATCCTCATCCTCCTCCACTCACTTTTTGGATTTGTCTAGTTAGCTTAGATTTCCAGATCTTCGGGGCAGGGCCAACACACTTTAACTTGTTTAATGTGCTTCGTAAACTGCTATGTACACCCATGCCCTGGCATTCAAATAAAAATATACGTTCAGTTTGTTTATTCTAGAAGATTCCAGCCAATCAAGATGCTCAACTTTTAAATTAGCTCACCTTTGTCCCCACCCCTCCCAACACGTAGTATTAGCATGTAGTAAAGTGAGTGAAGACGACATTTAAGTAGGCTTGCTAACTGATGGTGCAATCAAAAAGGTAGGCTGCCTATCTCAGGGCATTCTTCCTAGAATATCTGACTGTGGTCAAGTAACAGACAGTCAGACATCATTTAACTGGTCAACTGAATGGCTTGACAAGCCTTCAAATTCCTGCTACTGGGCCAAACAGGCATTTGAACAAATTTTGGTAATACTGATGCTAAGTACTTTGTTCATATTACCACAGCGTTTCAGGGCTGTTCGAGTCATACTCTCAGGAGTTTTGCCATTTTACCATTATCCGCCATTAGTCCAACATAAAGAATAACCTATAATTCATCCATTTCAGAAATTGTCTACATTTTGTCTACTTTATTTACACAGTAATTACTTTAGTGTTATCTGCAGCTGAAACACTGTTTTATAAAAGTTTCCCTTTGTTCATTTAATGACTTTTTAGAATAATCAAATGTTTCTGGCATTTGCAAAACATTGTCTCCAGATGAAAAAGCTTCAGTGCAATTACATATACAGCATATCAATTTGTCATCCACTGAATGATTTTTAAACGCCTAGTAAACATATTTTATATGGTTTACATGAGTGAGATTTAATACCTCTTAAATCTAACATTTTAAACCCACGAGCAATGCAATCTACAGAGATACACTTAACAGATGCATAATAGTGAAAGGATTCTATCATTTAAAAAAATACATAAGATGATTATGCAGAGGCTTGACATAATTTGATTATTTATTTCAACAGATAATATCAATGTGTTTTTTTTCAGATTCCTAAAAATCTTTCATTTTTCACAGTTTCACAATTATTAATGATAGTATACCTTGAGATTCAAAATGATAAACCTTTATGACCATTATAACACAAATTGTCAACATCACTTGTCAAAATATACAAAGCATATATCCTTAAATCAAACTAAGTTCTCAAGCAATGTTATTCTTTCTTTGCTTATCTGTAAATGCCAATTTTAACTGATGGAAATATTTTCTCAGGATCTGTGGGCATTCTTGGTGAAGCTGACTTTTACCAACATTTACTAATAAAAACCTAATTCTTCCAAGCCTAGCTATCATTATACTGAAGTAGCAGCATTGTATTTGACTGAATATGCTATGATTTAAGCACTGTACATTGCAGGAAGCAGTGATTTTGGAAAACAAATCACGGTTAATTTACTTTAATTATGTGACAAACAACATCTGTTTCATTTTTCAGTGGCAATTTATGAAACTGAAACAATGTCCTTAACTCATTACTTTTATTTTTAAAACAGATTATCCATAAAACTTTCCACAAGTTATCATTAGGCAACCAACAAATCTCCGAAAGCTAGGTTAACCTGATAGACTCTAGTAGATGAGTCTGAATTGTAGAAGTACTGAGCATGCACAGCTGCAACTGATGCCAACAGGAGCTGTGCTTTGAACATATGAAGTGCTATCTAATGCTACATACATCTAAAATAGTCAGGTCCTAGGTTTCCCACATTGGGCAACCAAAATTAGTCGTAACTTTTGACCTTAATATCTGTCTCAACTCCCCATTTGGAAAATTGAGATAAATATACTTCTCATGGGATGCTGACACAACAAATACATTAATATTCATGAAGTATCCTGATACTACAGTGACGAGCAACATGGCACACAAAAGCACATGAGGAAATCAGTTCTGTCTTCAGATCAGGGTTTGAGTAACAGGCGACATGGGGCCAAAGACTGAACAATGAGAAAAATTCAGTGAGCACTTTCTATTATGAGAATGAATGAGGTAACATATTAAGGAAGACAGTATGGGATCATAAAATTGAAGATCATCATAATGCATCGGGGCCTAATTGAGGTTAATCTTAATTCTTTCAGTTCCTAACTTTTGAGTGCTTGACTTTGCAAGCTTAAACTGCATTTCAAGAACATTATGTATAATTTCTTAGGTTTTTTAAAAAGCAAAATGACAAAAAAAACCCCTAAGGAATTACACACAAACTACATTAAAAGAAAAACATACAGCTTGCAAAGTCAAGTACTCAAAAGTTAGAAACTGCAAAAATTAAGGTTGCCTGGATAACCTTAATTATGTCCCAGACTTCTGCCACTTAAGATAATGGACTAACTGATAAAACATTAGGTTGCCATCCTCTAGCACTAGAGGAGAATGACATACAAACTTTCCCAGTGGGTTTCACATATATTTGCTGACAGTACAGGAATGTAAGGTTGCATTCAAAGATTTGGAGAGGAGTGCTCTCTACAGACCACAAGCCCTTGTGCCCACGCCTGACACATCCCTGGACAAATCCTGTCTCTTAACCACCCTCAAATATATCCCAGGATGCAATATATTCAAAATATATAGGCTTCTTTCTACTCCAATTAAAGTGAACTGACATTTTGAATTAGGTAGAAAAGACTCCTTCATATTATATGTTTTCTGTCACTTTGGGCTAAGGACTTTGGTCCATATCAGAAACCATCATGCAATCTGGCCCATTCAGCACAATTGGAAGGCTCTACTCAGAGACCCATCATAGAAGAACAGCAATTTAGGATTATTGCAGGTATAGACTAAGGTGCATTGGCAGGAACCCAGTCAGGGGGAGGGAAGTTTACACAAATATGCCTGGGTTCTGTCTGGTCCGGGGTTAGGCACCCTATGGCATACATGTCGAAGGCGGCACACAAGCTGATTTTCAGTGGCACTCACGCTGCCCGGGTCCTGGTCACTAGTCCAGGGGGCTCTGCATTTTAATTTAAATTTAAATTAAATTATTGTTGTATGAAAAGTAAATAAGCTTTTTAAAATTGTTAAAAAGCTTATTAACTTTTCATACAATAATTTAGTTCTATATTATAGAGTTATAGAAAGAGACCTTCAAAAATGTTAAAATGTATTAATGGCACGCGAAACCTTAAATCAGAGTGAATAAATGAAGACTCGGCACACCACTTCTGAAAGGTTGCCGACCCCTGGTCAAGTCCATTCTCCACAAGCATCAAATCCATCCATTTTTAAAAAGAAACAGAGGAACTCAATTGTGCAACTATAAGTAACAGGGATGTGAGGAAGGACTGCAGATTCAGGGGGGCGGGGGTATGAAAGGTTGACACTAAAACAGAGCAACAAACTCCTGAAGGTATTTTTGCAAAATAAAAATTTTTTCTTATTCAAGTGTCCAATGCAAAAATTACTACACTGAAAACACTTAGAGTGAGTAATTTCTAAAAATTCCCCAAAGGCAATCAAAAGAAAAGAATTACTTTATGGTCAATTCCAGCACCTCCTAAAATTTTTCTTTAAGGCAATAATTCCATAATTCCTCAATATAAAAAGGAATTAAGTATGTAAATTTCTGCACATCTAGACAAGACTAAATCTTTAAATAGTAAAAAAACAAAATATTATGTTGGCCAACTCAGTGGCTTTTTTCAAGCATGAGAAAAGCCTGACTTTGGAAATAAACTGGCAACTCTTCCAACTCCCACGGTAAGATAGATAGATGTATCCTGAAGCACTGTTGTATGATCTAGCTGCATCACAGTGGAGCAGTCCAGCTGTGACACAGTGAGACAGTGTTTAGAAAGACACATACATCATAATTCCATATGGGCGTCTGGACAACTGCTCACTGAAGAGTTTTTTCCCTTCCCACTCAAATTGAGAAACTAAATAAAATGATGTCAGCGCTAAAGTTAGCCATCAGCCTAGCTTCAAAGTTGGTAACAAGCAGTAGCTGACGACAATGACTCTACTGACAAGATTTTTCCTGACAAAAATCAGTGGCTGGGATTCTCGCCAGGTATCCAGGGGAAGTGGATGGCACAGAGCTGAACTGCTATACTGTAACTAAACAAGAGTATAGAACATTTGGTAAAAGAATAGGATTAAGAAAGAGATGGTGTAAGATCTGATAATTAAATATACTGGGCACACAAAGCCTTTTATGGCTGCGTTACCTTATACACATATAGCACTTACCACCAGTAATAATAAATTGGTAATCAAGGTTTACGTCTGATTCATTTCCTTCTCAGAGTATAAGCTGTGGGTGTCCAAATGCACCGAGGAAAAAAGTGCTTCATAATATATTGTTGTAAGCCAAAGTAATGTGGGCAATTGCTATTTTAGAAAGTTTATTCATCTAAAGTCTTCTATTTTCAAATCAGTGTGCACACACACCTGGAAGTGATATTATACAGGCTAATTCACTTTTTATTTTTAAGCCTACAGGAAGATGGGGAATTTTCACCTATACATATTATTGTGAGCAAAGAGACCCCAAAACTGATGTATTATGACACTGTTCTGAAAGAGGAAATAGCTTTTATTTGGCACATCAATGCTATGTAATGAAAGCCTCTGGCTACAAATATTTTCTTCCATAAGAAAAACAGAGACTTCATTTACTACCATTTTCCTTTGTATGAATTGTGTTTGCCTTTTATATTACAGGAGAGTCTCATCTTACGCACGTTTAACATGCGCAAATTCAGCTTTGTGCGGTCGGCAAAAACAAAAACAAAACAAAAAAAGAGAAAAATAACAATTTTAATCCTGTACCTGTAGTGCGGGTGATTCCGCCCATCAATACACTCAATGTAATTTTGACTATATGCAATTTTCACTTTACGCGCTGACAGCGGAACGTAACCCCAGCATAAGATGAGACTCGCCTGTAATTCTATCCTGTACATGGCACCATTTGACTTTTACCTCTAGGTGGACAGCTTTACTATAGCAGAATGCTACTATTAAGCAGCACAACCAGGAAACCCAGGACCCACCCTTCCATTGAATGAATAGCGCCTCAGGATAATGTTTCAGGAGCAAAGTTTCAGGAGCAAATTGCAATTTTTTTAAATTTCAGAAATGAAAAAGTTCTAAAAAGATGAAGGAAAACCCTAATATTAAGGGAAAAACAGGATTTATTGAAGTGTGTTGTCTTTACACAATCGCAGAATTATAATTTGTGAATAAGCAATAAGGTGAAAAAATTACATATTTCTAGATAAAAAAATCAAGAACTTGATGCTACAGTCAAGGAATAATGAAATAGCCCTAAAAAAATAAATCAAACTGATGGCTAAATTAATGGCATGCACCCAATTCTTCAAAAGACTAACACTAAGACGAAACTGGTCCACAATTACTGCCACATCTATATAGAACAGATCTCAGATTAAATTGTCTAGTAAGCTTTCTCCAGAAGAATTATACTATATCTGGGTGAAATTCATTTCTGTGTAGAAGGTCCACGTAAGGCACTATACCCAACTGAAACTCTTAACAAGTGTCTTTCATGTGTCCCCTATACAGAACTGAATTTTATCTATCTTTAATCTTGTGTGCTACAGTATGAAACATCCTGGCATTTCAAACCACTCCATATTTTGCCAAAAGAAAAACTACTTTAATAATTTAATCCATGGGGTCACAATTGCAGGCAGGGCTGGCTCCAGGGGTTTGGCCGCCCCAAGCAGCCAAAAAAAAAAAAAAAAAAGCCGCAATCACCATCTGCAGCAATTCAGCCAGAGGTCCTTCGCTCCGAGCAGGAGTGAGGGACCCTCCGCCGAATTGCCGCTGAATATGTGAAAGTGCCACCCCTCTCCGGAGTTGCCACCCCAAGCACCTGCTTGATAAGCTGGTGCCTGGAGACGACCCTGATTGCAGGTAAAGGGTAGGCAGGCTTAGAGGTCTTGTGGTGAAGCAGACAATCTGCTACTTCATAACAGAAGTTTGACACTATTAATTTATTAATTAAAAACACATGAATTAAAAGCAGTGGAAGTGTGATATCAGGATAGATTATCGCTTTACAGACTGGTAACAGTTATCCTGCAAAGTAAGTTAAATCTAATCATCTAGTATTGAATAAATTAGAGGACAGGGCTTTTTAACAGGCATTCTTCTGGAAGTCAAATATTAAACTGGCTTTGAACATTAATCCCCCAGTCACCCCAGCCAGCCAACAGCATTCAAAACAGGTTATGGGGACGCTGTGTTTTAGCCAGTCTTTACAATATAGTTTTTGCTGTAGCAAAGATGGAGGCCCATTGGAATTTGTTGGCTAGATAACAGCAACAACATTAGGACCAGAAGCTTCAGCTTCATCCAGTTCCTGTTTTTCCGTCTCCTGTATCATTTTCAAGCATTTCTAAATATATATAATAAATAAAGGGATTAACTGTTTCAAAATATATTAACCATATCCAAATAAAGTACTTTATTGTACAATAAATTGTAATGGACAGATATATAGATACACACATGTGCATATTACATCTGATATACCCTAAAAATCTATATAAGTAATACTTTAATGAGTCTCCCTCATACACACACATTTTATGAACATCAGCAAGTATCAGCTGTAAAAACCAAATACTTTTTGTAACAATTCCGGACTACCTCCGTTTCCACAATTCATATTTCAACAACAGTCCAAAAGAGAGTTTTCAATCTGAGCCAAGAGAAAAAGTTTGTTTCTTTTCCTTCCTGTTTTCAATTTAAAAAGCCATTCCTAGAAGTAGGGCTATGGAATCTGTCAACCCCAAACACCAGTTGCTCTCAAATTAACTTCTCTAATAGGCAGGATAGCTCTATGCACTGGAGCATTAATCCTATTGTACACAAGAGAGGCAATGCATCAGCCTCCAACTACTATATAATAGGGTTAGAAATAGTAATCACAGAAGTGAATACTGAGTTTTTGGTTCTCATTATAACAGAAGAGAGTGGGTCACTCCTCAGAGAGCTTAGAGAAACATTAACTAAATTACTCCAGACCTGACACTATGCACCAAATTATTTCATTGATTTCCTAATGCTGGTGCCTAAATTGGGACTCTGCGGAAGCAAAGAGCAGCATATTTCAATCAAATGCTGGTTTTATATGCTTTAACAGAACAGACGATAGGTGTAGCTATACAATATCAACATGAATTTACATGTATTCCAGGAAGTTCCTATAGCTGGGCATGTTCAAAGTTCATGTTGATGCTGGGGGTGAGGAACAGGAAAAGTTAGCTAAGTCTCTACTTTAAATACCCCTTCAAGCATTTACTTAAGATAGTATCACTGCTGTTGCCACCTGGGAAATCCTGGCAGCTGAGCACACATGGTGAAAAACTGCAACAAGGAGAGAAATATCTGTTTTCAAGGTGACTAAATTTAAAAACAGACTATATCAGTCCTGGTCATACCAGGAAGCTAGTTTCTTCTTCTACCTTTCCTCATCACAGCCCCCTGTTTGCCTTAATAATTAAAAGCAATAATAATTTCAGAAATATGGAATTTGGTTAATGTCTAAAGACCTACAAGAAAAGAGTTCTCAGTGGTTTACAACCTGTCATCCGCAGACCCCTGGGTGACCACAGAGTATGGGGTCTGCACCTCCATTTGAAATTTTTTAGGGGTCCACAGACGAAAAAAAAAGATTGAAAACCACTGGCCTATCTGAAAGTTATTATGAGAATTTATATGATGGTTTAGAAACTTACAAGGGTTGTCTCACAGGTTTACTGCAAACACCTGTAAGACACCATTTCTTAACAGTACAATAAAACGGTGATTCAATAATACAGAAGTGCTGGTTTTAACACTATGATTAAGGCTATATCTGCAGTTCTGTTCTACTTTCAGAAAAACAACACCTATCCGTAAAAACTGCTTTCAGTTAGAACCAGGTATATTAGGCCTATAACCATAGCGAGCACTTTTGTTGTTTTATCCAGTATAAATAAAAAAAAGTCAACTATATTTGATATAATTTATGAATGGAAAATAAAATCCAATTTTCGGCTATGACTCAATACCTCAAACAGGACTTTGCTTTTAAAAAAAAAGATTAGGTAATTACTGCAGAAAGGGGGCTTAACAGGCTACAGGTATTCTGAGAACAAATTACATACCATTATTTTATTTTAATATGTATTGTTTCAGAAAGTAAATAGAACCATATGTAAAGACCATGTTGCTTTAGGATTTGAAAATGCTGTTGATATGCAGTCAAACGCTTTAGATAGTCTAAACTTGGCTACTGTGTGCTCAAACACCAAACAATATCAGCAGATTTGAAGACATTTTCCCTAGTGAATATTTGCTATTAAGTCACCTGTAATTCTTCAATTAAGCAGATGTACTCTTTTATACAGTGCAATCAAACATCAATGAATAACTAGCCACAAGTATATATGAAAATAGACGCAGCACTCTTTAAACTGATCTTGGGACAGCAATGATCCCAGAAAAAGGGGAGAAATTCAACACTTGAATCAAACACACATGAGGAATATACTGTTGGGAGCAGTGTTCCTTCTAATTTTTCCCACACATGTTGGTGCATGTAACAAAATTCATGTTGCAGGTGTGGAGACAAGGGGTTCAGAGTATGGGAGGGGGCTCAGGGCCGGGGTGGAGGGGGCTCAGGGCTCCGGCTGGGGGTGCAGGCTCTGGGGTGGGGTCAGAGATGAGGGGCTCAGGAAGACTGGGCAGAGGGGGCTGGGGTGTGGAGGCTGAGGGTTCCGGCTGGGAATGTGGGCTCTGTGGGGCTGAGGATGAGGGGCTTGGGGTGCAGGCTGCCCCAGTGCTACAAGGGAGAGAGAGAGGACTCTCACCAGCTCACTCTCTCTGCAGCAGCACCCAGGCTGGGCAGAAGACGCACCTCTTCCTCGGCTGCAGAAGGTCCGGCCTGGGGCTGGGTTGGGAATGGGGGAGGGGTACCACTCCCCAGCCCACAGCATGTCCGGGGTTGGGGGAGAAGCATCTCCCCCCACCGCAGTCCTGAGCGCCTGTATGGCACTTAATAGGCTGCTGCATGGATGTGCATCTTAGAGGGAACTTAGGCTGGGTGATCCTGCAATATAAAGTAATTTTTTTTAAAAAGGATAAAGCCAAACTACCAAGGGCATGTCTCTAGAATGCAGAATAGCTTTCTCCTAATGTGTATAGTATATTAGGACACTGTACCAATTTAAAATATCACCCTTTTAAACAATAGTCATCTTAATACTGACAGAGGTCATTATAAACCATCATACACTAGAGACAATGGTGAACAGATCACATCAAAAAAATTACAATAGGCTAGTAATTAAAACGAAAAACAAGCTTAAGCTTAAAGACATGTATCTTAATGAATTTGGATCGCAAATATACTACCTCTGAAAGCACTCATCTGAGGATAATTTCTGTAGAGTTTGGCAACGTGCTGGTGTAATTTAAATGTGGGTGTTTTGGGGTTATTTTAAATTTGTATATGTTGGGGAGTTGTGCCAATTCTGGATTTTTTTTTTTCCTCCACATGAGTAAAGTCATGACAAGGATGCAGGGTACTACAGCACACTTGTATGTATTAGAACAGTTTGACACTCTACTGCCCCCTACCCCTCTCATCTCTGGATCCGCAATGAAAGTAAAAATAAATGCATTAAGATATTTGCTGAGATTTCAGGTTGAATGTGTTCCTTTAAGTCAAATATTTTCAGGCATGGCTCCTCATCTCTAGCATGCCTGACAAATTGTCAATAAATAACATTCTTATCTTTAAAAAAGTGAATAACAGATGAACTATATACTGTTAAATGTACAAATAGAGCTGGAAAACACTCTCTCAAGTACAGTAATCTTTACTGCTTCTTGTAAAAATAGGTAAATTCAGACTAGAGCAGTTGGTGTTCCTTTAAAACACAAACCGCTTCTTAGCATGAATCAGATAGAAACAATTAAAAACCCCAAGACTGTGATTCTTTAAAATTCTGGTTAGAACTGAATTTGATACACTGTAGTTTGCTAGCGCATTGCACCTCTCAAGACTTCAAACCTTCATTAAAAGTGTGGGTTTGCATTTGTGTCACCAGAACATTCTCGTTACTTATTTTTTTGGCCACCCACTCCCTTTTCCAGTCATCCGCGGCTACAATCTGGCCTCCATCCTGCCCTTCACACACAAACAGGCCATATACAATGAAGTCAACATTTGAAAGTAATTATAGGGACTTTTTATGAGAGAAATATGGACAGTTTTCAACTCCCACTGAAATGCCGTAGCCTCCCTGAGCCAACAGAGGAAACAGAGTGTGAGCTTTCAAGAGAGATTTTCATGGGACTTTAAGTTCTTGCTGTAAAAGTACTGGGCTATTTTTCTTCTCACAACATGGCACTTTTAAATGGAATTAGCCCAGTCAGAAACGCAAAATTCAGATCTCTTATATTCCTGAACAGTATCCATGAAAACCCTTCATGAAAACCTTAATATTTCTATAAAAGGGCCACTTAACTGTTCATCTAGAAGTTACTTCTGAAAGTTCATGTGGAGCCAAGTACAGTGGGACGAAAGAAATGGTTCACGAAGAACATGAAAGTAGAGCACGCCATGCATCAGCATGGAAATGGTAAACTAAAGGGCACACTCAAGTGGGAGAAAGAGAACCAAAAAAGTCTTGGAAAACTAAGTAGGGAAATGAGAATGTTTAACGTCCAAGGTATAGCGTCCACAAGTGTCAGAGCATCGTGATGCACATTGTAGTGGGGCTAGGTGAGAAGGAAGCTCAACACAGACAGTCAAGGAGGGTGGAACTGAACTTCTCATTCCTCTAATGCAAGAACTTAGTGAAAAAGAAGGAAATATTTGGAGTTGAGTCAGGAATAAAGTAAGGGACAATTTTTTGTTCCTATTATTATGAGCTGAACTAGATTTAGTCCTTTTCCACTACTTGTCAAGCAGAAGTTAATACTCTTTCGCTGATATTTAACATATCAGCATCCCACAGGAAAAAAGGAGTAGTGGGCTGTTTTTCCTCTTTGCCGACATACAATAATGGGAGGCCCTATGGCAAGAAGGTGGGAAAAGGGGTGCTTGTTTTCACAGTCCAACTGGCAGCCACAACCAAAAACTAGATATTTAAAATCCATAAGGTATTTCCTATTACACCTAAGTTAAAGGCAATTCAAACAGTTTAAAATGCTTTGATAGTGTCCTTTTAAATAAGAGGATTAAGCACTACTAATGTAAGAAAGCATTACCTCAATTGTATTTAGGAATTATAGATTTTAAGACATTCTGATTTTGTTTGTTCACTGCCTCTATAGAATTTCCAGGCCTAAATTAAGCAAAGTAGAGGGTAATCCAGGCTCTATGTATATACTGCTTTATACATGATTATCTGTAATTTACTATCCCTTGTTGGTTACAATATAAGACCAATACTAATGAAGATAATAAATATTTAATTTTAATATCTGGTACAGCAGAAAAGGATGTGAATCCCAATCATAGTTCCATCTAAGTCAACAGCTTTCCACAGACTTCAATGGTACAAGATATTGGTCGGGGTGGGGTGGGGGGGTGAATCCAGTTGCTGCTATATGGGCCTATTTAATATAGTACAGTATGCCACAATAAATATAGTAATCTCCGAAAAATAATCTTTATAAAAACAGTTAGCAACTGTTTGATTATATTTTAATATAAATGTGGAATAGAGAAGAATTATTACTATACCACATAGTAATGTTTCCTGAATCACCATTTTGTTGATCAAGTATCAGCGGGGTAGCCGTGTTAGTCTGGATCTGTAAAAGCAGCAGAGAATCCTATGGCACCTTATAGACATGCATCTGACGAAGTGGGTATTCACCCACAAAAGCTCATGCTCCAAAACGTCTGTTAGTCTATAAGGTGCAACAGGATTCTCTGCTGCTTTTACATTTTGTTGATACGTATGCAAATTTTATTAGTAACTCTAAAACAAGCCCTACAAAAATATGACTCTGTACCCTCGACAAAACTAAATTTAACTGCAGCCATATGTACTTTGCCAGGTATAACCACCCTATTACACTGATAATGAAGAAAAAAAATGGGAAATGTAAAGATTCCAATAGGCTATACAATATAGAGGAATCAAGAATTTCATGTAATACAGGTACCAGTCAGATTCGGTCACTTTTAATGGTTCTCCATGAGAAGCTTGATTGATGTTTATAGGGACTATTTGTAAAGTACTACTCAACCTAAGCAAAGGTGACAAAATCAATCCCAATAATGATGTCCTGAGCATTTTGCTAGCAGATTCTGAAATTCCTTGAAGTATTCCTATTGTAAATACAGAATCTGTAGGCTTTGTCTGGATAATCAGTTTTAAATGAAAGTGGTGTATGTATGTGATACCAAGTGCCAGCATGATAGCAAGTGATTGAGCACACAGATATTCCAACTATACAGCTTCCCTATCAGATTTTCCAGTTTAAACATTTAAATATTAACTTAAAATTTTTATAAACTGGTAATAATTTAAACCATCTCTTCTGAACTATAGCTAATTCAATTATGCAAGTTCAGCATTATTGTTTAGGGAATTTTAATGTCTATAGATACTGGTTGTTTTCAATTTGCAGAACCTGTGTTACATTTCCCTGTAATTTAATTGATTAAAAAGCCAACTAGATGTGATAAAGGTAAGTAATACTAACACACACATGATTTTGTGCGGCACATCTGGATTTTGTTATTCCTTAAGTGACTGAAATGTTAATTTCTGATTTGAAAAGCTGGGTTTCAAAAATATCCCTCCAAACTAATTTGGAAAAGAATCAAACAAATTAAGTTATTTGGAATTCCACCTGCATTTCACAATTTTTTTTAAAAAAAAATATTTAACACCATGCTTATCCTGGGGTAATGTAATATACCTCTACCTCGATATAACGCTGTCCTCGGGAGCCAAAAAATCTTACCGTATTATAGATGAAACCACATTAGATTGAACTTGATTTGATCCGCTGGAGCGTGCAGCTCCTCCCCCCCGAGCGCTACTTTACTGTGTTATATCCAAATTCATGTTATATCGGGTGGCGTTACATTGGGGTAGAGGTCCTACAGACACCAACTTCTGTTGGAGAGAGAGACAAGCTTTCAAGCTTACACAGAGCTCTTCTTCAGAACATGATGCACTACTAATGCTAGAGTACAAAAATTTTACTTGCACACATGGTATTATAGACATGGGTGTATTAGAGACACAGTTAATGTTAAGATGGTTATTCCATTCTTAAACTCTTATCAGTATCTTGTGAATTTCTTCAAAGTTTACTTCTCATTCTTGTTCTAATTCAAAATATTTTGGCTCTGCAAAATTTGAAGGAAGTAGTTGCATTGTACAGTGGTTGCAATAATATAAAAATATCATGGAAACTGCAGCTTAATGGCAATCACTGTATGTTAGTGATTACAAAGAGTTAGCATTTATAAACAGATACCACGCTGTGATCATAAAGACATTGAAAACTCCCATGGATAAGTATGAAGCTTTTCTTAAAGGTTCATAGTGTCAGATTCCAAGACCAGAAGAGACCACTCATTATTCGGACTTCATATATAACAGAGGCAATAAAAAAAAAAAAAAAAAACTTTCCCAATTCCTGAGCATTTCTTTTGGAAAAAACACTCACATTTAAATTCACTAAAAATTGTCAGTGACGAAGAATACACCACAACCCCAATAAATTATTCCAATGGTTAATTATTCTCACTGTTAAAAGTGTATGCCTTATTTCCAGTCTGAATTTGTTAAGCTTCAGCTTCCAGACATTGGATCATGTTCTCTGCTAGAATGAGGAGCCCATTTTCAAATATTTGTTTCCTATACAAGTATTTTTAAGATTGTAATCAAGCGACCCCTTAATATTCTTTGTTAAGCTAGATTTTGTGATAGACTCAAGGAGCTCAATCTAAGGCAAGTTTTCAAATCCTTTAATTATTCTCATGGCTCTTCTCTGAACCTGCTGTAATTTATCATCATCATTCTTGAATTGTGGGTACCAGAACTGGACAAAGTATTTCGGCAGTGGTCACGCTAGTGCTGTAAACAGAGGTTAAATAACATCGCTTCTCCTCCTCAAGAATCCTGTTTATGCATCCAAGGATCTTGTTAGCTCTTTTGGCCACAGAATCACACTGGGAGCTCATGTTCAGCTGATTATCCACCATGATCCCCAAATCTTTTTCAGAGTCACTGCTTACCAGGACATGGTCCCTCATCCTGTAAGTATGGCCTACATCCTTTGCTCCTAGGTGCATACATTTAGCCATGTTAAAACGCATATTGTTTGCTTTTGCCCAGCTTACCAGGTGATCCAGATAGCTCTATATCAGTGACTTGTACTCTTTATTATTTACCACATTGTGTCATTTGCAAACTTCATCAGAGATGGGTTTATATTTTCTTCCAGGTAATTAACAAAAAGGTTAAATAGCATAGGGCCAAGAATCTATCCCTCCAGAATCTCATTAAAAAAAAAAAATCCACTCAATTAGAATTTCCCATTTACAGTTACATATTGAGACCTATCAGTTATCCTGTTTTCAATCCATTTAATATGTGCAGTATTAATTTCATATCATTCTAGTTCAATAAAAATGTTATGTGGTACCAACTCAAATGCCTTACAGAAGTCTAAAGTTATTACATCAAAAATATTACCTCTCAAACTCGTAAAAAAAAATTAAAAGATATTAAGTTAGTTTGACAGGATCTAAATTCCATAAGCCCTTACTGATTGACATTATATTACCCTCCTTTCTTTATTAAAAAAATAGAGTCCCATATCAACTGCTCCTTTACTTTGCACAAGATCAATTTCAAACTAACAGGCCTATAATTATCTAGGTCATCCTGTTTACCCTTTTTAAACATAGACATAACATTAGCTTTCTTTCAGTCTTCTGGTACATCCCCAGTACTCGAAGAGTTACTGAAAAATCAACATCAACAGTCCAGTGTGCTAGTTAACTAGACCTTTTAAAAACTCTTGGATGCAAATTATCTAGACCTGTTGATTTAAAAAGTCTAATTTTAGTAAATGCTGTTTAAAATACTCCTGAGATACTAGTGGACTAGAAAAAGTATCATAATATGATATGGCTACATCTGTTCTCTCCAAATACAGAGCAGAAATAATTTACTGAAAACTTTTAACATTTCCACATTATTTTTGATAATGCCACCATTTCCATCAAATAATGGACAGGATTCTTTTTGTTCCTAGTATACTTACACTTCTTATTGTCCTTAATTGGGCCAGCCAGAGAGTTTTCACTGTGTCCCTTTGCTGCCCTTATTAATTTTCTATAGTTCAAGCATCTGATTTATATTCATTCCTATCAACCTCTCCTTTCTTCTATTTGTTTATATACACACTTTATTTACAGCTGCCTTATTTCTCATCTAAACCCAGTCAGCTTTTTAACCAATATGGCCTTCCTTCATCGTGGCCAGGGGCAGCTCTAGCCACCAGCAAAGCACGCACCTGCTTGGGGCAGCCCATTTGCAGCGGCGGCATGGGAGCTGAGAACCAACATGGGGCTCCGGGAGCTGTAGTTCCTTAGTTAGCTCCCTGCCTATAGAGCCAGCCCTGGAACAGGGAAAGAACTACATTTCCCAGCATTCCCTTGGCCACTACCAACTGGAAAGGAAGGAGGGGGACCTCATGCGGCAGTGTGTTGTGAGTGGAGAGTGGTAGCGAGACCATATTTTAACATTCAAAAAACAGGACACTCCACGGGGAGGGAAGCCCCACCATCCACTCCCTCCGACTGCCCCCCACAGAAACCCCAACCCATCCAACTCCCCTCCCCTGATCACCCCCTCCCATGATCCCTGCCCCTACTGCCCTCCAGGACCCCACTCCCTATCTAAGCACTGCTGGTCCTTGTCCCCTGATTGCCCCCTCCCAGGACCCCTGCCCCTAACTGCCCCTTAGGACCCCACTCCTTATCTAAACCTCCCTTCTCCTTGTCTCCTCCTGAGACCCCCCCCAGCTTCCCAGGACCATAGTCCCCTACCTGTCCCCTGACAAAACCACTGGGACTCCCATGCTATCCAACGCTGGCTTCCCCTGAACAGTCCTGCACCCCTGGACTTGATCCTAACCCCCCCTTCTCCCTGCCACTGCGACTGCCCCCCGAACCTCCACCCATCACCCCCCCTGGCTCCTGTCGGTTTGACTAGCCCCTGGAACCCCTACCCTTTTCCAACCCCCAGCCCCTTACGTGCCATCAGACGGTGCTGCGTCCACTCAGCTCCAGACACGCTCGGCTGCATACATGCATCTGTGCTCCCACGAGCCACAGCCGCCTCCCCAACCACACAGACACAGCACGCCTTCCAGATTTGAACACCTCAAAATTCAGGAGTGCTCAAGCTCAGTTTGGGCAGCTGTTACTTCATTTCTCCCAAATCAAATATACTGATCCACTGTAACTTGCTGTAGAAAAAGTAGACTAAAATTGAGCAAGAAACGCTTCCCAGTGGTTATTAGGACTGGAATTGCTATTTTCAACAGCCGTTGTCTTTTTTGTTTGTTTAAAAGGAACACAGTGATATTGCATTGGCAAATTCCCCATAGAAAGAAAGAGTGGAACAAAAGAATAATAAAAGCACCTCAACTTTT
Source organism: Chelonoidis abingdonii (assembly GCF_003597395.2). Classification (NCBI taxonomy): domain Eukaryota; kingdom Metazoa; phylum Chordata; order Testudines; family Testudinidae; genus Chelonoidis; species Chelonoidis abingdonii. The sequence goes on along the minus strand of NC_133770.1, from coordinate 175,595,404 downwards.
CCTCATTTATGGAGGACAGTCTTATAATATACATCCAGATATCCTCCAATCACACAAGCTGAAAATTGTTCCACTTTACTGCAGCTCTGTAACCATATGGGAACCAATCCTGTCTGTGTTTTGTGCACATCCAAAATTCCCACTGAATGACCTGCCCTGGGGCGAGTTACCAGTGACCCAGGGCTGGGGCGGAAGGAGGGTGCAGGTGGGGGGTGAGAGCCCAGGGCTGGGGCAGCAGGAGGTGTGTGAGGGGGGCACTGGTGGGAGGGGAGGGGGGAAGCACAGCGCTGGGGTGGCAGGGGGTGGGGAAAGCCAGGGCTGGGGCAGTAGGGGGGTGCAGAGGGGAGCCCAGGGCTGGGACTGGGGGCAGCCAAAAATTTTTTTGCTTGGGGCAGCAAAAAACCTAGAGTTGGCCCTGACTGTGGCTTTTGAGGCATCTAGTGAATTTGACTCAAATTGTTCTCAGCTTTGTGAAATTGGCCCTTTTAAAGCACCAAGTACATATATCACTGGTTTTTACTTTATTCTGTTTGTACATTATCAATGTAATCAACTCATGATCATTTGTACCTAAAGTACCATTATTTTTAATTCTGTGATAAGTTCCTCTTTACTGGTTAAGACTAGGTCTAACACAAAATTCTCCCATGTTGGATGCAACACTTTTTTTAGCTAGGAAATTGTCATCTAGAATTATTTAGAAATTCTAAGGATGATGATTTAAATATATGGAGATATACCTCTCAGAGTTAGAAGGGACCTTGAAAGGTCATTGAGTCCAGTCCCCTGCCTCCACCAGCAGGACCAAGTACTGTCCCTGACTCTTTCCCCCAATCCCTAAATGGCCCCCTCAAGGGCTGAACTCACAACCCTGAGTTTAGCAGACCAATGCCCAAACCACTGAGCTATCCCTTGCCTGATGTGCTAGCAGCGTAAGACCTCGAGCATATGTCACTCAAATTGAAGTCCATCATACTCTCACAGCTTTTCCCCCCCTACACATTGCAGACAAGTGCATAATGAGGCAGTTGTCCTGTTTGCTAGTGCGATTTGGTGGTTTGTAGCAGACACCACCTAATACCCCATTTTGTGCTTTACCTGTTAGGACATTTGAATGCTTATGGATCAGATCATTTTCTCAGTTGTCAGTAACCTGGAAACAGGAAATGCCATTTTAGATTGTGTGCCATTCCCCCTCCCTTTTTGCCCACTCAATTTTTCTGAAATAAGTTATATCCATCGATTTTAACATTCCAGTCAGGGAACTGACACCAGGTTTCAGTAACACCAAGACCACCAAATTTATGAATAGGACATCCCTTCTGGCTTCAGCAGGAAAAACATGGCACATCTGTTGCAAGTCACTGCTATTGTTCCACCCTTGGCCATCTCAAAATTGCATGTAGATCTGAACGACACAGTCCCTCTCAACTCTCTGAAACATTTTGGTTAGCTGCCTTTGTTCACAGCTCTGGAGTTCACCTAGCAAATTACTTTTTACACCAAATCTCCCTGATTGCTCCCAGCTCAGCTCCTCACCACCAGGGCGCAATTACTCACAGAGAGCTGAAATAACAGAAGCTTATCAAGGCTTCAAGAGTTGGTTCTAGCCTCATGGCCTTTACAAAGGCACCAACAAACAGAACGGTGTCAGTTGCCTATTCAGTTTGGGGGTGGGGGGGCCCAAGCCATAAATTTCTAGAGAATTAAGCTCACATTTATAGAAGGGATTTTAGTATTTGCAGCTGTGAAATATAACCTTAGAACTATGAACCAAGTGCAAACAAATGGAAGCAACATTCTCATGAGTTTGCATAGCCACAGCTCCACTGCCTTTCCTGCTACTAAGAAGTTACCCAAACAGTAGTCCAAAATTTATAACACTCTGTTCAGTTTCACTGCACATACTAAAAAATCCTACAGGCAGCAATGAAACTCTCAACCTCTAGAGACCAGGCAATTAAAAAAAAAAAGTTGACCTTCTTTAATCAGAGCAGATCTAGACAAGCATAGTAAAGACACCCAAACCCTGTCTACGTAAGCGTTTCAACCAGTGGTCACACAAATAGCAGGACACTTCCAAAAATTGTTAGTACAGACAATGCCCATATGAGCAAAGTGTAATAGGACATAATATTTTGTAAATACTTCTGAAGTAAAATGTATCTTTTCTATACACGTGACACATAGCATCCCCACCTACAGCACCCTCTACCTGCAGGCCCCAGAGCAAGATATGAACCCCCTGCCTCAGTTTACCTCCTACTAAGTCCCCAGAAATAGTCCAAAGAGTCTTTCTCTGTGGAAACAGCCCTTGTGGGCTTAATTTATTGCAAAATAAAGCCCACTGCATATAATGATTCCAAACACTGCAATCCACCAATATACAGCCCTAGCATCCTTCACCGCAACCAGACTCTCCAGCACTGCCCTCTTTGGCCCCCTGGCTTAAGCTCTCCGGTTCTGAGAGCCATCAGACATCACCCTCCGCTGGTCTTAGATATCTGCCCTGTCCACCCTGCTCTGGTATTGGCTCTCTCTGGCTCAGGAGAACAGCTAGCTAGCCCCTCCACTGCTTCCTGTTCATTCCTCTCTCTTCCCAGGGAGAGCCTGGAGAGCTTTCTGCTCTCTGCAGCTTTCCCCAGACACCTCTTCCAGACTTTTCCCAACTGGTTCTCACCAAGGTTTCCCCCATACCCCCTCAGATTCCCGGTCCTTTATAGTCCCCAGGTGCTGGACTGTTCTCTTCACTGGCCAAAGGAGGAGCCCCTGTTCAGGCACAGGGAGCTAGACCTAATTCATTCAAAGAGGCCAGATACCCCGAGACAGCATGGGATTCTGTACTTTTGCACACAAAGGTTAGGTATGAACATACTGAAAGACAACTGTACTGCATTAACAAGTATCCTGACTTTCATATAATTAAAATCAGAGTCCTAATACTGTATTAACAAATGCTTGCTGCATTTGATATAACTTTAAATAAATAATGAAAGTTTAATACAGCTTTTGGAGAAAAGAGTCTATTTAATGCTGACGATGTGCTCAGTGCTGTATAAGAAACTAAGGCAGGGGTTGGCAACCTTTCAGAAGTGGTGTGCCAAGTCTTCATTTATTCACTCTAATTTAAGGTTTCGCATGCCAGTAATAGACCTTCTAAAAATGTTAAAATGTTTCTCTATAAGTCTATAATATATAATTAAACTATTGTTGTATGTAAAGTAAATAAGGTTTTTAAAATGTTTAAGAAGCTTCATTTAAAATTAAAGTAGAACACAGAACCCCCGGGATGGTGGCCAGGACCCAGGCAGCGTGAGCGTCACTGAAAATCAGCTTGTGTGCCGCCTTCGGCACACGTGCCATAGGTTGCCTACCCCTGAACTAAAGGAAAGACTGTACCAGCCCCACTAGTACTATAAATTTCTACCTGAAATGCAAAAACATTACAGATACAGTTTTTGTATTAGTGGGGCATGAAAGAAAAGAATTGTTAGGCTTCCCTGTAATACACCAAATGCAAGAAGGCAATTCTGCGTCACTTCTTCTGAAAAGAAGCACAGAGGGAAGTAACAGCAGGAAGAAAACCACGCATTCCGTCATCCGCATCACTGACAAATATCCCTTGGCAATCTAATACAAATACCAAAAAAAAAAAAAGATATTCAGAATCGTACGCAAGTCAAATGGAAGTTAAATTTGGCAGCAACACAGAACCACTGCAGTATGACTACTGATGGGCCTCCGCATCTGAAGGTTAAACTAAGACTAGCGTTGCAGGAGTCTTGCAGTTCTGGTTTCCATACTGGCAAGAGCACATGAACGTAAGACAAGGAGGAAAGGACAGGTGGTAGGGAGTCTAGGGGGCATATATTTGCTAGTGGCAGAAGAGCCTCCAAAGTAGAAAGCAAGTATCTGAAAGAACTGGAAGAGGAGTATGCACAAATATTTCTTGTATTATATGGCACTTCCTTTCCTTCTATGCATACCAATCTTACATTTTCATGCCCGTAGAGAGGTTCACTCATTTCATGAAGCAGAACATGAAAAAAGTTGGGAAGCGTTACTAGGAATAACAGATGCAGTCATTACAAGTTAGGGACTGATGCACAGGATTTCCTTCAACTTTTAATTTATTATTATTTATAGTGTCATAGGTGAACACAGTGCTTCAAAAATGAAGTGACTAACACTCATGAGAAGTGCCAGAACAGGTAGAAAACTGAAACTGACAGCACAACATCTGTTAATCGTGTGCCTCAACCCTATTCTGGCAGGACCAACTCATTAGAATGAAAAAGTAGGGCATACTCACCCAGGACAGCAGAAGGTGTGAAGACATGCCATCTTTTCAAGAAAGAGAGGAAATGCCAGAAGACAACATAAAGCTGGATACTTATTATCCATAAGGGAGGGAGGTGAAGTAGTCAGAGCCACAATTTTTTCCTACTGACTCTCTTGATAGCATAAGCTTGTATCTGGGCACTTTTAGGGACAGAGGAGCTTCTGAGAAAGAGCTCTTTCCTCTACACTAGATTTCACTGCAGCCAGTGAAAACTCTTTGCTACATGGGATTTCAAGGTAAACAGTTATGATCTGGCCTACTCATGTGTAGTGAGGTGGTGTGGCTCCCCTCCAGCCCAGGGGAGGAAGAGCCCAGTCAGAGGCCAGAGTGGGTGGAGCTAAAGAGCTCTGAGCCCGCCCCTCAAAGGGTCAGGCGCCGACCCGGAACTATAAAGGCCGGCCCTCAGAGTTCAGTCAGGCCCCAGCAGTTGGAGTGAGCAGATGTCCCTCAGGGAGCTTGAGACTGGGAACCTCCTGTGACCCAGGGCAGCCGCCCAGACTGGCCTGAGCTCCCCCGCGCCTCCTACCCGGAGGAGCCACCGCAGCTCCCCCGCGCCTGCTACCCGGAAGAGTCGCCAGACCTACCACCCGGCCGCGATGGGGGGGAGGTCCTTTAGAAGTGGGTGGGCTTTGACCGCCCATCCCTGCTGGATGCCAATAGGACCCAGCTGCGATGAGCCCATGCTCCTGGACCCCGCAAAGGCGGACATCAGGACCCAGGTAGGGCCTGAAGGGGAGTACGGAAGTAGCCCAGGGGCAGCCGACCCCAGTCTGGTTGTAGCCTTACCAGAGCCTATGTCAGTGTGTTGTGGCCAGCATCCCCACTGACTAAGCAGCAGATCTTCAGCCGCTGCTAGGGCCCTGGGTTGGGACGCAGTGGAGTGGGAGGGCCTGCATCCCCCCTGCCACCCAACTCCTGCGTGGCAGACTCCCCCTCTCCCTGGCCTGAGGAAACCAAAGCCTATCATAACTGTTACTACTGCTCAGCCCTGCCTGAGGGCCTGAGCTTCCTGACTCAGTGTTTGCTGCCCTGCCCTGACCTAGTGCTGGGCCTTAACTGTGGTTGTTGCTCAGCTTCCTGACTCAGTGTTCGCTGCTCCGCCCTGACATAGGGCCAGGCTTATAGCGGTTATTATGGCTCAGCCCTGCCGATGGATCTGAGCCCCTTGCCCCCACAGGGCAGGCGATTGCTGTGAGGACTGCCGGGCTGTTTTCCCGGACCCACCGGGGTGTAGTGAGCCGGTGTGGCTCCCCTCCTCCTGCTGGAGAAGGTCGAGTCCCGGCTGCACTTGTGTACATCATCTAAATGCAAAACTTACAAAAAAAATCTCTGAAATATTTTCCATTACTCACTGTATACAGTAACAAACTACAAAGGTTTTTTCCCCTTCCATCCCACTGTTCAAATATACTATAGCCACCACACTTCTACAGGACAAACAAGTTTATCTACTTTCAACTACTTTAGTAACCTCACTGGGAAAAAAGCCAAGACCTGCAGCATCCTTTGCCCAAAGGAAGTACATTCCTGTAGCTGAAAAACCAGCTGGATCAGAGAATTTGCTTATCATGTACCTGTTATATTTGTTCTCCATACACTGTGTCAGTCTCTTTAATACGGATGTTCCAATTTAATTATGCAACTAATCCAGACCTACAAGTTATACCATTATTCTACAACAACCTTAAATCTAGTTAAGAATAAAAGGCTAACTAATACTCAAATCAGCCTAGAACTAAACTAGACCCCAATCTCAGAAAAACCAACTTGTCTTTAAAACTTAGTGTATACTATTTTTGATTTATGATTTTTTTTGACAGACTGTATATTTTGATTTTTCTTTGTTTTAATTTAAGACTTTAGCACCAGCAAAAGATACCAGGTGGGCACTCCTAGAGAAGGAAGTCCTCCATCTACAGAGCAGGTGCAGCAAATACATGTTCTAGCATTCACGTAAAAATTGCTGCAATAATCAATCTGTGTGGGACAAAATACGCCTGCTCAACAATGCATGTACAAAGCAGGAGTGGCAAAAGAAATCGAACAGCGTTTAATAGAGTTGCAGCAATGTGCCTAGTAATTTTAGCAAAGGATTTTAACACAGTAAACAAAGCTTTTGTAAGGATTACGCTTATATTCCCTATTCCACCTCCCCCAACCTCACCTGCAACCACAGGCTCTAGTGACTTTTCAGAAATAGGACCAAAAGGAGGCAGGCTCTGATACCACTACTTTCTCTTCTACCTCCAACATCTTTGCTTAATTGTTTGTTTGAAGGCCTAGACAGGCAGAAATAAGAGCATTTCAGCCAGTATACAGGAGTCCAGTATAGAGGAGAAGTCAGAAAGTTGCTGGGAAAAGTAATAGTCTGTGTGAAGAGGTGGGGGCAACTGAATTAATGAAGAAAAATCTTCAATTTTTGATTTGTCTAAGGAGCAATGAGAAAAAGAAACCCAGATTCTGAGACACAGGACAATATACTTATGCTATGCTCCCAATTCAGACTTATGCTAGACTACCTGAAAATTTAGAGCTACAATAGCTGGGATGTTTGAGTACCTTTACAAAAAGGGGCTCTAAATCCTACCTGCTCTAACCCTCCTTTCCCCCATCCTCCCATCGCCAACACCTTACTACTACCTCCACAGCCACTTCACTCCGTTCTGCAGAGACAGAACAAGTGAGCAAAAGAGCTGATGTGAAATATATAAAACTCAAATGTGACCTTGCAGCACACAGCACAAAAGGAAGCCTACCTAACAGTTTTGCAGAGGGAGACATCCATGTCTGTTGCAGAGCCCGAGGAAGTTTGGTCTTACCACTAAGTTGCATTCGTGGAAGGGGAACAAACTGGAAACTGGACTGCTGATTCACTTTCAAGCTGTCACATTGCCCTTTAGGCCCAGGGAACCACAACCTTCTGAAGTAAACCTGAGTTTGACTTAGAGGAAGAACATTTCATCTGTCCTGGGCTCAAAAGGTGCCTGAAGATGCAACAGCTTTTAGTTTGGTTTGGGGGTGGGCATGAGGGAGGGGAAAGAGTGGAAAAGGGCTCCTAGCTCCATTACCCTGATTCTTGTGTTACTGAGTCTCTCACAGAGGTATGGAATTCCCACTATGCCCACGCTGGTGTAGGTGAGGCCAAGAGAATGCTGCTTCTCAGAGGAAGAAGGGCCTGTGCAACACAAGGGGCACGCAGGATAATTTCAGTGCTGTGACTGCTCCAAACACCTCTTTTGAGGAGTTGCTGCAACTAGTTAGACGTTTCCCTGTGAAGGTTAATCAGCCAGACTGATAAGCATTTAGTGCCGAAATCTGCTTGGCATCAATTGGTTTGAGCCGCCTAATTATGCAGAAGGATAGGGAAGCTACCCAGTTTCTAAATTCCACAAGCAAAAAGCTTGAAGGACTAGAGAGGCCTGGGAAAGACAACCAAAGAGGAAGATCAAATACAAAGGAACAGTGCAACCAGCCAAAGGAAATAGGCAGGATTTTTCCCTCTTCTGGGGGTTGGATGTGAGAAGGGAAGAGGCTGCTGCTGCTCCTCCATGCAGTTTCAGAAATACTAGAAATATCTACGTATGTTCTGTGGTTGTGTGCTTTGGCAGTCATTCACTCTCCCAAATCATCCCCCACTAATGTTAAACATGACAAGCCCAAGGCTTGCTTTCAAGTCCTTTATTCTCTTTGCCCTTCACAAGGTTAACTGACACCTTATAAATCACTGGCAGTCCACTGTAGTTTCCAATTTGTGTCCTCTACACATCCTGTTTACAAGGATGACAAGAATGTATTCACAAAGAAGTGGAAATGTTACCTGTACATGGGTCACTGATTGTCCCCTACTGGAAATTAACAGTTTGTTGGTTTGGGGGCAATTTAAACTGAGTAAATGCATTTAGGGTAAAGCAGTGTTTCCCAAACTTGAGATGCCGCTTGTGTAGGGAAAGCCCCTGGCAGGCCGGGTCGGTTTGTTTACCTGCCGCATCTGCAGGTCTGGCCGATTGTGGCTCCCACTGGCAGTGGTTCACTGCTCCAGGCCAATGGGAGCTGCTGGAAGCAGCGTGGGCCGAGGGACGTACTGGCCGCCGCTTCCAGCAGCTACCATTGGCCTGGAGTGGCGAACCGTGGCCAGTGGGAGCCGTGATCGGCCAGACCCACAGATGCGGCAGGTAAACAAACTGATCCAGCCTGCCAGGGGCTTTCCCTACACAATCTGCTTCCCAAGGTTGGGAAACGCTGGAGTAAAGGAAAGCATTTCCTGTAAATAACAATACCAGGTTGGATTATCTGAGTCCTGCTACCGAACATGTACATTTATTAGCCTTTATGGCAACAGTGTTGCCAGATGCAAGGTTATGAAAGTGAGATGATATGGGCAAGGTCATGCTATTTAGACTAAGTGTCAAGACCAGCATTTGTTCTTATTTTTGAGCTCTCAGAGAAGCTGCAAGCCCCATGCCTCTCTCAATGTGCGTTTCTTACACTACTACATACTACATTATGGGTACTTTGGAAGAATGTCTCCCACCAAAAGAGCCTGCCAGGAAGTTGTTATGATGTCAGGTGAATATACCTATTCTGCAACAATTCCAAAAAGGAGGCCAAGGCACAGTGAAAGGAATTCCGCAACATTTTTGTTCTGTCCAGCTCTAGTCTCAGAATAGGGCTCACACTTCCTGGTATAAGGGCTGCTGTAAACAAAGACTCAGATACATGTATTTGTATTAAAAGATTCCTAAGAATTATAGTTTTTGCTGCAACTCTGCAATAGTCTCTTCCTTCTACAAGGCAGCAATATCTAGTGCACAGAACAAGGGACTATGGATTAGGTTATATTGCCAACTCTATCATTAGACTGTTATGTGGGTTTGGACGAGCCACCTAAGCCAATTTTTGCAAAAGCTCCTGCTAGTTTTGGTGTTCAACTTGAGACGGACATTCCAAAACGCTGAGCCCTCACAGCTCTCATTATTTCAACTGGAGTCATAGGCATTCAACATCTGCGATGGGGGGGGGGGGGGAAAGAAAGAGAGAGAAATCTAGCTCTAGGCACCTCAATTTAGATCCAATAATTAGCAGCCATAAAGAAGCACTGTATCAAATTTCAACTGCAAGGAAGTTTGTTTCATTGGGGAAGTGATTATATTTTACCTGCAAAGCTACACCTGGCCACCAAGTTAAGAAAACAATGTTCCCTCATTCTTGTATGGAAAAGCAATCCTTTGCCTGTCAAGCCAAAAAACATATTCCTATTGCAGCAGCCTTTAATGTTTTTCTTCATTCATCTCCCAAGAATTGTGTCTTGTAAATCAAGTGCTCACAGATAAACTGTATATTAAGATCCAGGTGACTTCATTTTTGCATGTAAACAGCACAGGATGGGCTACACTAAAAGTTGTAAAACTGTAGAAAACAGGAGATGAGACACTGTTCTTACATACCTGTTGCAAATGTTTCTTTCCTCTCTTCAGTAATAACAGTTAAGGATGAAGTTGGGCCAAATATGGTTTGGTAAGTAATAGCGGTCCTTATTTCTAGTAGAGTATCAATGCAATACATACTGATGGACAGCAGGGAGCTGACACATGCTGAGCAGTGTGGCAATAGACAGCTTACTGTACTTAGCTAACAAATCAAGCAGAGACACGTGTAGATAGAGGCAATCCACGTGTCACTAACCCCTGACCCTGCCTAACGACTGGGGTAGAAGAAAGAAGCAATTACATTTGTATTCTTCTCCAGTCCCCCCCAAACACTTACTTGGCCAGTGATGCCCGTGATGAGAGCCACATTCCTGGGATTCATGTCTGCACAGTCCCCTACAGTGAGTGCAGAGCTGGGGCAGGCGTCCTGTGCCATAAGTCTGGAGGGGAGGGGCCCAGTTCCTGGCACTGCGGTTTAGCAGGAGTTGGGAGGAGACCGTGACCAAGGTGCAAGAGGTGGAGCAGGGAGTAAAGATGATAAGAGAAGGACCTGCGCTGCAGCCGCTTGTGGGAGGAGCAGGGCGGACAAGGTGTTGGATGCGGTGACGTGGGCTGCTGGGGCTGGCAAGGGCATGGGCTGCACGGTGCTGCCTGGACCAAAGATGAAGAGTTGGAAACTGAGCTACTGCAAGGGGGCGGGGTCTGCCCAAGCTCCTACTACTGCTGGCTACTAGGGCATTTCCGTGCAGCCGCACAGGTGCAGCCCCGCGCGCCGCGCCGCTCCCGGCAGCAGCCCCAGGCTCGCTCGCGCTAGGATTTCGGGTTCGCACTCCCAAGCGCGCGCGCCCTCCCTCGCTCCCCGGCTTGAAAAGCAGCCGCGGCGGCCTCCGCCAACCAATCAGGAGCAGCGTAGATTCCTTAATAAGACAAAAGCCCGGGCACAGAACCCGGCAGTGTCGGGTGGTGGGGCCGCTGATTGGATAATGGGGTACGGTGGGGGCGGGGCTGCTTCAGGTCTCAAGCCGGCTCCGGGGGCAGCTGCAGGCACCGCCAAAAGCAAGACCCGACTTCCTGATGCAGCACCGAGGCGGCGGCAAATGCAAAGAGCGACATCAGCCCAGCCGAACGGCTGCGCCTGGAGCCCACCGCGCCCCCTGCAGCGTGGAGGAGCGAGCCTCTGCAGGTAGCCGTAAGCGCCCCCGCCCAGGCAGGCACCACTTCCCGCTCTGATTAGCCTGCAGAGGCACAGCCCCTGTTCCCCGAGCTGGCCCCCGTGCGGGACCGTGCCACAGGGGGAACTAGCAGAGGCAAAGGGCGGGACGGCGGCAGGAGAAGGCGGGAATATCGCGGAGCGGCCCTTGCAGTCAGCTCTGAGCGGGCAGCGCCACTGCCCAGGAGAGGGACGTGGGACCCTGGACAAGGGCAAAGCCACCGATGCTTCTGGTGCTCTCGGATCTGCCCGCGGAGGCTGCTGGAGAAAAGAGGGCTGCGCTGTGCCTGCTACGTATTCAAAACTCAGGAGTCCATCTATCAAGACTGCTCATTGTACAACAAGGATGATCAGGCCCTTTTTATTTACCTTTAAGGTGCCCTGAATTTGCATTTTCAAGCTTTTCACTGCAGCCATGAGAAGACTGTAAGAGTCCCTCCCTGCTCACTGACAAAGGGCCCACTCTAGTCCAAGGGTATGTCTACACTATGGGATTATTCCGATTTTACAGAAACCGGTTTTGTAAAACAGATTGTATAAAGTCGAGTGCACGCGGCCACACAAAGCACAATAATTCAGTGGTGTGTGTCCATGTACCAAGGCTAGTGTCGATTTCTGGAGCGTTGCACTGTGGGTAGCTATCCCTTAGCTATCCCATAGTTCCCACAGTCTTCCCCGCCCATTGGTACTCTGGGTTGAGATCCCAATGCATGATGGGGCAAAAACAGTGTCGCAGGTGATTCTGGGTAAATGTCGTCACTCAGTCCTTCCTCTGTGAAAGCAACAGCAGACAATTATTTCGCGCCCTTTTTCTCTGGATTGCCCTGGGAGATGCCATAGCATGGCAACCATGGAGCCCGTTTTGCCTTTTGTCACTGTCACCGTATGTCCTTATGTGTACTGGATGCTGCTGACAGAGGCGGTACTGCAGTGCTACACAGCAGCATTCATTTGCCTTTGCAAGGTAGCAGAGATGGTTACCATCCCTATTGTGTCTGCCATTGTAAATTGGCGATGAGATGATGGTTATCAGTCATTTTGCACCGTTTGCAATTGGAACTTGGCGATGCTGGTCATCAGTCCTTTTATACTGTCTGCTGCTGTCATGGGTGCTCCTGGCTGGCCTTGCTGAAGTCGGCTGGGGGCGCATGGACAAAAATGGGAATGACTCCCTGGGTCATTCCCTTCTTTATGTTTTGTCTAAAAATAGAGTCAGTCCTGCCTAGAGTATGGGGCAAGTGTACTGGAGAACCAGAGAGCAGAGCTGCTCTGGGTTAGAGCCCCAGAGATCCCGCAGAAATGATGAGCTGCATGCCACGCTAGGGGGTGCCCCTGCAACAACCCCACCTGTTGCTTCCCTCCTCCTCCAACCCTCCTGGGCTACTGTGTCAGTGTCCCCCAATTTGTGTGATGAAGTAATAAAGAATGCAGGAATAAGAAACACTGAGTTTTTAGTGAGATAAAATGAAGGCGAGGCAGCCTCCAGCTGCTATGATAGTCCAGGCAGGACATTAAAGGGGGTAGGGGAAGAGGAGCGCAGCCTCCTGTTGCTGTGATGAGGACGGTTACCAAGCCTTTTGTACCGTCTGCCAGGAATGATAGGGAGTCATTCCCATTTTTACCAGGCGCCCCCGGCTGACCTCACCGAGGCCAGCCAGGAGCACTCACAGGCTGATGAGGATGATGGCTACCGTCATTTTGCACCATCTGCCCCCGGGAAGGGGATGCTGATGTTCAGCGCTTCTGCACCCCGTCTCCCAGCAGCATGCAGTAGACATAGGGTGACATTGAAAAAAGGTGAGAAACGATTTTTTCCCCTTTTCTTTCGGGGGGGGGGGGAGAAGGGTGTAAATTGACAACATACACCCGGGAAAATGATTTTGACCCTTCAGGTATTGGGAGCTCAGCCAAGAATGCAAATGCTTTTCAGAGACTGCGGGGACTGTGGAATAGCTGGAGTTCTCAGTACCCCCTCCCTCCCTCCATGAGCGTCCATTTGGTTCTTTGGCTTTCCGTTACGCTTGTCACGCAGCACTGCTGGGTCCCTGCTGTGACCTCTGTCTATCATAGCCTGGAGATTTTTTCAAATGCTGTGTCATTTCATCTTCTGCAACAGAGCTCTGATAGAACAGATTTGTCTCCCCATACAGCAATCAGATGCAGTATCTCCCGTACGGTCCATGCTGGAGCTCTTTTTGGATTTGGGACTGCATCGCCACCCGTGCTGATCAGAGCTCCATGCTGGACAAACAGGAAATGAAATTCAAAAGTTCGTGGGGCTTTTCCTGCCTACCTGGCCAGTGCATCTGAGTTCAGATTGCTTTCCAGAGCGGTCACAATGATGCACTGGCACTCGTCGGGGAGGAGTACAGAAATCAATTTAAAGAGCCCTTTCTATCAATATAAAAGGCTTCATTGTGTGGACTGGTACAGGGTTAATTTGGTTTAACACTTCTAAATTTGGTTTAATTGCGTAGTGTAGACCAGGCCTAAGTCACAGCATGCCTGCCTAACACACTCACTGCTATCCCAAACACCATGTGTCACAATTAAGGAAGGCTACAATTTAGTCACGGGAGTCACAGATTCTGTGATGTCTAAGACGTAAGGAGGCGGAGGGGGACTGTGCACCCTTGCACTGCTATTGGGGCCGGAACCAGGACAACGCTGCAGCCCCTGCCCGGCAGCTTCTGCAGCCCCAGCTGCACGGTGTCCCAAGCCGGGCTGCAGCAGGGGCCATGCGCCCCAGTTCTGGGGGCCTGGGTTTGATGGGGGTTGCAGCCAGGCCCACTTTCCACCAGGGACTGCAGCTGGGGCAGTGCAACCCAGACCTCCAAGTTTAGGGGAATAGAGGCAGCTGCCGGGGCTGTGTGCCTTAGCCCCACGGCATCCAGGGCTTGGCAGGGTCTGCCAGGGGCTACAGCTGGGCTATGCAACCCAGTCCTGCAACATCCCAAGCTTGGGGGTGCAGGGCTGTAACAGGGCCTGTGCACCCCAGTCCCAAGCTTGGTGGGAATTGTGCACATCCCTCATTCCCAGGACTGTGCGCTCCTTCAGCCACAGCCGGGGCTTGGCAGGGGCTATGCACCCAGCCTGCAGCTGTGACCAGATCTGGAGTGGGGCTATGCATCCCGTGGGAGGGAGGTGCAGGGGGGAGAGAAGTGAAATTCTGGAACAGCCTTCCAAGAGGGAAAAAGGGCCCTTTAAATTGCTGCCAGAGCCCCAGTACTTTTTGCCACCCCAAAGTGGTGAGGGAAGGGGGAAGCCACGAGTGCAGTCGGTCACACTTTGGTGGCAGCTCCACCGTGCCGCTTTCTTCTTCGGTGGCAGGCCCTTTGAAAGACCCGCCGCTGAAGAGCTGGATGTGCTGCCCCTTCCCCTTGGCCACCCCCAAGCACCTGCTTGCTGTGCTGGTGCCGGGAGTCGGCCCTGCCTAGGTAGCAGAGGTGGCCAGGACCCCCAGGGGTCCAGTGGCAATTAAGGGCCTGGGGCTCTGCTGCAGTAGCAGCGACTGGGAGCCCCTGGTCCTTCAAATCACCACAGGAGCCCCGCTGCCACTAGCCCGGGACTCCAGCAGCAGGGCTCAGACGGCGATTTAAAGGGCCCAGGGTGGTAGCAACGGGGCTCCAGTCGCTGCTACTGCCCCAGGCCCTTTAAATCTCTGCCGGCTCCAGCAGCAGGGCTCAGGTGGCGATTTAAAGGGCTCAGGGCTCTGGCCACCACTACCACCTTGGGCCCTTTAGATTGCTGCCAGAGCCCCGCTGCTGGAGCTGGCAGAGATTTAAAGGGCCTGGGGCAGTAACGGTGGCTGGAGCCCCATGCCCTTTAATTTGCCGCTAAAGCCCTGCTGCAGTGGTGGCAGCAGCAGGGACCCACGCAGCTCAGTCAGCAATTTAAAGGGCCTGTGGTAGTGGCAGCTGGCGCACTGGGCCCTATAAATGGCCCCCAAGCCCTAGGGCTCCTAGTCGCCTCTACAGCTGGTAGCTCTGGCAGTGATTTAAATGGCCCGAGGCTCCCAGCTGCCACTACTGCAGCCAGAGCCCAGGGCCCTGCCTCTTCTGGTTGAGGCCACTCTCCCTGCTAAGGACTCTGGAGTACCGGTAAGTCCTTTAAGTTACTTTCACCTGTGAGCATGGAGCACTTACTGGTTTAAAGTAAAATAAATGGTGGATTCTCCTGAAGTCTTTAAATCATGGTCTGAGGACTTCAGTAAGTCAGCCAGAGGTCATGGGTCTATGCTAGAAGGGGGTAGGCAAGTTTCTGTGGCCTGCAATGTGCACGAGGTCAGACTAGATTATCACAATGGTCCCCTTTGGCCGTAAAGTCTATGAGTTTATCTTAGGAGCCAGGAAGACTTAAAAGACAATGGCCTTTGGAAAATATAACAGAGTAAAAAAAAGTTATTCTAGTTATCTGTCCCTTAAACAAAACAGGACAGGGTTATGTGATTCCTGTGAAAGCTGGATCCCAGGGCACAGAGGGTTAGAATTACTGATAACTTGATGTAAGTGAGAAAACTGCTTAGGCAATGATTATACCTTGCTAAAATTAAATTTTCGGCACTAGAAAGTGTGTTTTGTTTGGTTTATAACCACACATCTCTTTTTCTCTTGATTACTATCACTTAAATATCCACTCTTCATTAACAATAAAGTTATTTTTATGGTAAACCATCTCAGTGCTATTAGATTGAAGTAAAGTGTGAATCTTCAGCTAAACAGGCTGATATGTTATCAACCTCTTTGAAGACAGCAAACAATTTCTGTGAGCATACAGTGAGAGGAACTGGACACTACACCGATGGTTACCTGCAAATCAAGATTAAGACTGGCAGAGTTTCGAGGAGTTTGGAGTTGAAATTGACAGATTAGACTGTGTGTCTGCTCCCTGCCATACCAGTCTGCAAAGCTCACTCTTGCTAAGGCTGAGGGGTAAGACAGGAGCTTAGAGGTGTTGGAGGCCCTGAGGAGAGAGTTTTTTCTATTTTCCTTTAAGGTACACTTGATTCAATTTTCAAGTCTTTCACTGTAATCACAGAAGGTAGAAATTTCTTTGGGTTATTATTTAAAAAAGATAAATCCATTATCATACTGTATGATTAAAGACTTTTTATATCACTGTTATAGTCTGAAGAAGACTTATGGAAACTATGTGTCATGTAAGGTATCAATGGAAAAGTTATGATTTTCTAAGTAGGATTACCCTGATTAAATCTGTGCATCATCTTTGTATGTAAGGTATGAATATCTGTTATATACTTGTATCTAAAACATGGGTCGTATTCCTCGGTAATACCCCCTCAGAGAGATTTGCATCAGGGCTAGACAGCTATATGTTGATGGCCCAGTCAAGGACACTCCATTCTAACAATGGACCATTGAAGAAATTCATCCCCTCCAGCTGGCTCCTTGCTGTCTGAGGCATCCTCAGAAAGAGCTAATGGCAAACCCCTGTGATTCAGCAAAACTTACAGGGGCATGTGATATGCTCATGTGACCCTGGACTCAATTTTGGGCCAGTAACTTTACACCTACAGGGGCTGTGGGCTTCATTTAGGGACTGTATATTTCCATGCACATGGCAGATGGTATAAATGACCTCTGCGACACCTCCATTTTGCCTTTTTCCTGCTCTAATTCCCTGGACTGTGGATTTACAATAAAAAGGAGCATCTTGAACTATGGACTGAGGACCGTCCAATCTTTTGAAAGCTACCAGAGAGACTTTACAAGCCAGCAGTCTAGTCCATCACTGCTACAAACCTGATATACGTACAAATGATTACAAAGTCCTTATACGATCTATTAGCCATTTATAACTCTATCAGTAAACTTTTAGTTAGTTTATTAAGGATTGGCTGACTGTGAGATATTTGGGTAAGATCCAAGATTCAGATTGACCTGGAAGTATGTATCTCATCCTTTGGGATTAGAAAGAACCTCATATATGATTAAATGGGTTTTCAATATTCTCTCACTATATTAGACTGGGAAGCCTGGCTGTAATGCCTAAAAGGGACATGTTTGGCTTTGTTGAATCTAAATTATAGAATAAACCGGCATGGGAGATGGGAAGACAGAAGGAGGAGGAGAATTGTCTGCCCTGAGTGTGGCATTCCCAGTGTGGCCCATCCTAGGCCCTTGTCACAATCTTCATCTAGTCCAGGAGCTTTAAAAAGGACACCAGATACTCACACAACTTCCAATAAAATGGCATGAGTTAGCTACACTAGATCATTAGGGTGTGAAAGTGACTATTATGTTTGTTTTATCACCAACAGCTATAAAATTTCAGGCATTTAAGGACACAGAAGAAAGTTCTGTAACTGAGAGGAGGGGCAAGAAATCAAAACTGCAATAATTCCCCGCCCACCACCACCACCACCACATCTTCCACTCTTATGTACAAAAACAACATTTATGCATTGGTAAGGGATTGAATGTATAATGTAATAATAGTCATTTTCCATTTAATTTCTAAGATTCTACTGTTCTGTTCCTCATTTACTTCACCACAATGTAACTATAATTTCTCTCTCCTTCCCATCTCCATTTCATTTTGGAAATTCAGCTTCAAATAAATTAATAGTATTTATAATACTTGTCACCCAAGTATCTCAAATATTAATACATTCTCTCATGAGGTCTTGTCAAGTAGAGAAAATGGCTCTATTTCAATCAAGTAAATCCATTCATTTACATCTGAATATTGGTGACATTATTACAGATTTTTTGTCAGCCTTCATAATCTACCACTAACGCTGAGGACTCAATAACTGACCTTCAAGTGATCTTCTCCCCAAATCATCCCCCTCCTACGAAGACCCTCGACACTAACTGAACTTTCTCAAAGTTACTTCCATGTCCACAATTAATGAGAGCAAAAGTACCTAAGTTTGCACCTTATGACTTCCAACATCAGGATCTGGTTCTCTCCAACAGTATTTCCAACATAAGCATTCATCTTTTTTTCTGTCCAAGAGATATGCAAGAGTCTCTGCCAGTCCGACATTTCAAAAAGCTTAAATTTTCCTCATGTCAGCAGCATTAGTTTTCCAGGATTCATATCCATAAATTGTTATGGAAAAATAGGTTTCCACCAGTCACACCTTCATACACAGAGATGCCATGGTTTTTTTTCCACATTTTAAGGGAGGCCACAACTGTGCAAGTCATCTCCAATCATCATCTTCTGATTTCTTTAGAACAGCCTCTTTGGTTGGCTCTATATGATCCCATGTAATTAACTTCATCTACTGCCTTTCCAGCTTGCATCCAGTTTTTGTGTCAATACACATGCATTTTGTTTTTGTCACATTCAGGGATAGTCCATAATCTTCAGCAACTGTTTGTTTACATTTGTTGCATTGCACTGGTGTTTGCAGGACAGAGCTTCATGTCATCAGCATATCTGAAGTCAATTAAGAGTCCACCAATGGAAATCCCATCTCCTAAGGCTTGTCTCATAATAAATTCTGTGTATGTTGAAGAGGCTTGGGAACAAAGTGTACCCTTGTCTCACACTCTGCCCCGTGGAAATCCACTCACTGGCATCTGTTGTTTGCACTATGATCTGTTGATCATAGAGATTTGTGAGGAATTCAATGAGATGCTTTGGAATTCCCATGTTTACCAGTATCCTCCAAAGACAGTCATGTCAGATAGTATCAAACGCTTTTGAGTAATCAATGAAGCTAATAATTGTCAAGCAATCTAGAGTGGCTCATGATGGAGAATGCCAACCTTAGGGCAGGCTTAAACAGGGTACAAACCCCAGACTGGTGGTATGTTCTATACTTTGTTGGTGAAATCTAGCCCCTCAAGCACTATGACGAGTTTAACATGGAGTCACAGACAGTCTCTTGGGGTACTCAGTCTATCTTGCCACCTAGGCAAACTTGCCTTGGTGACAGATGGTTCCCTACACCAAAGTAATCATTATTCTGGTTACTCCCAGTCCCAAAGGACCAGTCTCTTACCCCAGGTCAATTGTACCTTAGATCTCTCATCAGACAAACACTTGTAGCCAATACTATAATAAACTAAAGATTTATGAATGAAGTAAAGGAAATGAGAATTCTTTACAAGGTTAAAGCAGATAAACATATGCACACACAAGTTACAGTCTTAGGTTTCAAAAAGTAATAGAAAGCTTGCATATCACAGCAGTTTCTATGTCCTTTATAGTTAACCCAAGCTCAGCAGTTTAGGGATCCCTTGCTTATGCTTAGAACTGTTGCCCTCTCCAAATTCCAAACAGCATAGTGATGTAGTTCCTTCTGGTCAGGGATTTTTATTC
The DNA here is from genome assembly GCF_003597395.2 of Chelonoidis abingdonii. Taxonomy (NCBI): domain Eukaryota; kingdom Metazoa; phylum Chordata; order Testudines; family Testudinidae; genus Chelonoidis; species Chelonoidis abingdonii. The sequence goes on along the minus strand of NC_133770.1, from coordinate 175,576,128 downwards.
CCTTCCTCCTGAGTTCAAAGTGATGGAGCAAGTATTGGTGCTTATCTCCTGTTCATGGGTATGGAGAAGGCAATCAAAGTCTTTGTTCTTTGTGAAACATCAATGGCTCATTTGATTTTTAAAGGTCGTCTTCTGTGTAGGACCAGCACTTTATAGTAATTAATGCTTCTTTCCTGTTTGTGAGTTACATATTTACAGAGATTTGCAATACAAAGACTCAATATAACTTTGTACCATGGGATACAAATGTTGTAAGTGGGATCAATACATGCAGCATCCTACAAGCATTTCATCAAGTCTAAATTCTAAATGTATATTTAATCAACTTAACATCTGTTTTAAAAAACAGGGAAGCCAAAGTGGTTTCCAGTTTTGCATTTGCCAGTGTTCAGTGATGCCTACGGGCATTGGCATGAGCTGGCATCTGGTCTGATAGCATCACAATGATCAATGAGTAACTGTACTCTCTGGGTTTTTCAGTGATGTGATGGATGGTCACAGTTTGGTCACACATGCCTTGGACTTCTCTGAAACCAGCTTGCTACGGTGGTGGTAATTGTTTTTATCCTTTATTTCATGCTATCCTAGGTTCTGTAGAGCAGAACTTTGCTCACATGCAGTATAAGGGAGACGGTACAATAGTAACTACACTGTGTTAGGTCTCCCTTCTTTGCTAAGGAAAGAAGAATTTCCTTCATCCAGTCTTCTGGCTAATTACTAGTCATCAACACAAATTTTCAATGCAAGATCAGTACCATATTTGCCATTTGCTTTTAACAATTACAGACAAGTTATCTATCCCTGTGCTTTTCCAGGCTTCCTTTTCATAAAAGTATGCGCCACTTCCTCTCACAGGATTGATGGCTCCAGCTCTGTACTTTCTTTCCTGTGATCCTGTATTACAAGTGGCTTTGATGAGACAAACAGATTGGCACAGTAATCTCTCTACCCATGTTTAAAATTAATCACCCTCAGTGATCTTTTATATGTTTGATCACAAGGAAAGCCTTTTGGTAAGTCTGACCACTGTGAGCATACCTTTTGTATTATTATTGTCTTCACAATTCTCAAGTTCCATACATTTTGCCTTTATATAGTCACTCATCTGGTCTAGTCTGCTTTTGAATCCGTCTGTTCAGTTCCCTACATTCTTCCATCTCCAAGCTAATCTCTTTCACTCAGTGTCATTTTTGTGCCAGCTCAAACACCTTCTCAGTTAACCATAATGTGGGTCCGCCACTTACTTTTTGGAATGTGTGCTTTGGCAGTTTTAAGCATAATAGTTTTTCTGTTATTCCAAAATTCGTTGGGGTTATTCTCTTTCACCTGTGCCAATGCCTCAAACCCATTCTGGACAAAATGTATTTAAATATTTGTTGATTCTGAACAAGTCCAAATGCGGTGGATCTGTCAAACATCTTTGTAAGTTTTAATTTTATGGCCAATGGACAAAGACTGAGTGCAGACTGTGGGTCAGACCATCAGCTGTTAGCCTTAAACATACAATTTCATCATGAGTCTCATAACAAGCTGTGGGGGGTTTCCAGCCCCAGTTGCTGGAATCAAGAAATTGCATGAGAATTGCAGTTGGTTTTGTTTAAATTTCTAGCCCTCATAGTTGTGGGGGAAAAAAAGTTTTAACTCACAACCTAAAGGTCCAGAAACCAAAAGGCAAATAAAAATATGATTTTTAATCCAGACTTGTAATTTTTGAATGCTGGTGATTGGCAACACTGATTATAATTATTGAAATGTGAACCAGAGATTAAGTGACTTGGCCACACAACCAGTCTGTGACACAGCCAAAAATTTAAAAAAAACAAACAAAAAACACACCCAGTCTATACTTAGACCTTTAGCCTTTGTCCAGTTAGCTGAAATGTATTAGGGGTTTACAGGTTAAAACTCCAGCCTCTTGAATACCACCCAGAAACTTACTGGAGCTAGTTCAAACCCCACAGCATTGGCATAATGTGATCCAAACATGCAATTCACTTATTAGTTTCAATTTCTGTATGGTCCTGTAGTTTAACCCCACGCATAGCACATTACACAAAAAATATAAATCTTATTGGGTAATTTTGGCAAGGTCCTCATTGTAAAGAAGTCACTCTTTTCTCCAGGTGCAAATAGGGAGTGGGGGGAGGGAAGAAAAAAAAAAGGAGAGGGGGCTTTGCCACAGCCATTGACAGACATCAAGGTGTAGTCCAAGATCAATACACTGTGCAAGTTATGCACATGTTTTTACAAATGGTTTAGAGCAGTGGTTCTCAACTTTTCCACACTACTGCATCCCTGAAGCCCGAGCCCCACCACTCAGGGTGGAAGCATGTAACTTAGTTTCATGGGAGCCCCTGTTGCAGGGAGCTCCAGGCATTTGCTTTGCTCGCCACCTCCTAATATCAGCCCTGCACTTACAACCCCCCTAAATCCATATCATGCCTCCCTGGGGGGTTGCAACCCCCAGTTTGAGAAACACTGATCTAGATGAGTTGACACACACCCTGGAAGACCTCTGCGTACCTCCAGGAGTACACAAACCCCTGGTTGAGAACCACTGATTTAGAGGCATCCATGAAAGAATGGGTACTGTAATAAACCATTTCCCCAGTATGCATTGGGGCATTTAGGTGGCACCCCCAGCAAAAAACAAAAACAAAAAAGAAAAAAAAAACAAACACACCACACACCGCCCGATCCTGCCTATTTCTGGTCGATAGTGATTCTTTACCGCTGTAAGGTGTTGCCTGAATTAGAATTTGCAATATATATGACAGTGCTTGTTAAGAATGTGGGTCTCCCACTCACCCAGACAGTGGGATAGTTGACAGGGGAAGAGCTATTATTACTGTTCAGTGTTATGCTGAATATGCAGTATACTGGTAGACAGTGGTTAGAATCCCATAATATGTTAAGGGGCAGATCTGCAAGAGTACCTAACGGATTTAAGAGCCCACTCCCTTTCAGTAGGACTTGTGCTCTAAAATCCCATAGGTTGGCTGATGTTTTAGGGGGAGATTTGCAAAAGTGCTTAAAGTCATCCTCTCTCCCCCTGTAGTTTTCCTTTCCATCGTGGGCTACTTTGTACCATTGCTGTACACTCTTAGTTGCCACACACCATCGCAATGCTGGAAACTGTTGTGACAATTGGGCCTACAAATTTACCCTAATTGTGACCTCAACTGTCAGGAGTGAGTGAAAGTTCATAAAGTGTCACAATAACCTATAACAATGTTGATGAAAAAAGATGCAAAAGGAAGACAGACTGAGTTAGTCCAAACAAAACAAAACAGCTTATGGTGACTATAACTCAAGGACTGTGTTACGATCATGCCTTGTAAACAAGAAAAATGTAGGACTGGAAATCAATGAACCAAAGTTGATGTGTTGGAAGTTAGCCTATCCCCTCATTATTTTGTTTACCAATTAGGTCTATTTCACCTTTCACTCCCTTTTGGGGTTCTTAAAAGGTAAAATACATTTAGAGGCAAATTAGCAGAAGAAGCAGTTATCTTCCAACCACCGCTGCACTGAGTTTTCATCATGGCTGTCACCCTTGCGATATCCTGGGACTGTGGGATCTACCCTAATACTGTTGCGCCTTCAGTGTGCTAGTCCTGGGAGATGTTCTGACCAGACCAGGCCACAAGAAGGATCCAGATGATGTCTCCACCTCCATCAGCTCTGGCTGAATCCCCAACACCACCAGGTATGTGAAACTGTCTCACATTCACCCCATGTGTCCATTTCCTTCCCCACTTTATTTCTTCTATTTCCTATGCCTCTCCTTTTGCGTGCTATCTAATAAGAGTCTGGATTAGCCAGGGGCAGCTCTATGTTTTTGCCACCCCAAGCATGGCCAATGGCGCAGATTTGGCAGCATTTCTGCAGGTGATCTGCCGGTCCCGTGCCTTCGGCTTACCCACCGCCAAATTGCCGCTGAAGCTGTCTCCCACAGGCATGCCCCTGAAGGCTGCCTGACTGCCACCCTTTACGGCGACCAGCATGCTGCCCCCCGCGGCTTGCCACCCCAGGCATGCACTTGCTGCCCTGGTGCCTGGAGCCGCCCCTGGGCTTAGCCAGCCAAAACCACGTATTTAGCAGCACTGCTCTAAGCCTGTGACCAGAGAAGCAACTAAAAGCAATGCCCTAAACCCCCCAACAATGGTGAAAAGTTTGCCAGATCTATAGTGTCTGATATGACAGTGTACTGTGCCTGTGTTTTTTCCAGAAGTGAGATATCTAGAGAAAATCAATACCAGAAACAGAAGCTGCATTTGCTATCTTTACTGTTCTTTTCTCTCCCCTCTTTGTCTTGTTTGTCTTTTAGAAAAATGGGATTAGACTTCAACAACAGCTCCAGCCCATCTCAACAAACTCTTTCTTTCATAGTTTCATACATTTTAACCCAAAAAGAAAAGTTATTACCATCTAAGATGTTGTCAAATAAAGGGCTTTTCAGTCTTTAAGGGGGAAAAAAAAACCCCCAACTCTTTACCAGTGTTCCCTCTAATTTTTTTACATCTATGTGCGGAATGATTTTTTATTGTGCACCAATATGGAGGTGTTGTGTGACACATCACCTTCATATTGGTGCACATAACAAAATTCATGTAATGGGGATGGGGCCGACGGGTTTGGTGGGTTCAAAGAGGCTGAGGGCTGGGGCAGAGGGTTGGGTGTGGGCTCTGGATGGGGGTGCGGATGAGGGGTTTGGGGCTGTGGCAGAAGTGGTGGGGTGGGCTCTGGGGTGGGACTAGGGATGAGGAGTTTGGGGTACAGGCTGCCCCAGGGCTCAGGGCCAGTGCAACCATTTAGGCGACCTAGGCGGTTGCCTAGGGCGCTGGGATTTGGGGGGTGCCATTTTCTTCGGCAGTGACCCGGTCACTGCCGGCATTTAGGCAGAGGGAGCCACAGCAGGGGAACATGGCAAGGGTCACCTGCAGCAAGTGGGAGGGGCGGCACGCAGGGGAACTCCCCGCCTCAGCTCACCTCTGCCCCGCCTCCTCCCCGAGCACGCCGTGGCTGCTTCATTTCTCCTGCCTCCCAGGCTGTGGCGCCTAAGCTGATTGGCGCCTCAGAGTGGAGGGGGGGAGCTATCGTGTGTGGGGTGCCTCGGGGGGCAGGGAGGGACTCAAGGTGGAAGTTTCACTTAGGGCGTGAAACATCCCTGCACCAGCCCTGCCAGGGCTGCAGCAGTTTGGTGCTAGGGGAGGGGCACCTGCCACAGCAGGTCCGCACTGGGGCTGTCAGGGACGGGCACCTCTCCCCGCCTTGGCCCTGAGCTCCTGCACTGGGCTTAAAAGGCAGCCATGCAGCTTAGAGGGAACTTAGCTCTCTACAGCTAAAGGGAAGAAGGGATGTTGATAAAATGAAAGCCTTACTTAATATGTTACATTTCAAATGTTGTAACTTTCTCTTTTCTATATTTTTAATAAAAGGTTAAAAAGATTTTTAATGGTGCATTTGCCATGGTGTCAAGCAGGCTGAGGTCTCTGTATACCAAACCCTGATCCTTGTTTAACACTGTTTAATGGTGGCTAGTGAAAGGGTCACGTTAACTCCTTTGACTCATTGGGCCCATATATTCCATCTAAATTAATACAGGAATTGTGTGCACTGTTGTATATGGCTTGTAAAGCGTTAGGGGATGAAACATTAAAAAAAAAAAGATATTTTAATTGAATATTTCCCAATCCCAGTGCATCCTTCCATTAGCAATCAGTTCAATGGTTATTTTTTATAATTCTGAGAATTAACACACAAAGTTACGCTCAAATTAGCTATTCTTTCCTCCTCTAGTCAGATTTGTGCAGCACCAGTGAATTTTACAGAATACATCAACGTCTCCATTTTGACCAGCTGAAATCACAATCTATATTAAATTAACCAGAACTGCATCTTTGAAGAGAGTTTAATTGCTCTCCATTTGATACTGAGTACATAGTCAATCAATTGCACCTCTAGCAAAAGGTTGTGGCAGGTATATCTGTAGCATTTTGGGGCATATCTGTGTTTTTTATTGCCCCTTTTCCAATATAGCTAATTCCTGTCCATCATAAACACACCACTATACACAGGGCCAGCCTGAGGATTAATACAATGATCCATTGGGATACACCTCAGATTTAAGACTACTTTTATATAAGTGAGAGTGGATACATATGAAGGGATAAATTAGGAGATTTTTAGGTATCTTCTCTGCCTCTCCCCCTGCCTTTTTTTGGGGGGGGGGGGAAGGGGTAGGAATTGTTATCGCCATCACAACATATAGCAGTGAGACATATAGCAGAGCAATTTACCAAGAAAGATACACAAAAGCTGGATGCGTTTCATCAGAAATGTCTGAGAAGGATATTGTGAATAACATATAGAGATAGGAAGATAAATGAAGTCAGAAAAATTACTAGTCAAGGCACTCTCTCACAAATCATCCACAAAAGAAGAGCTCAGTGGCTGGAACATGTGCTGAGAATGGAAAAAGAATGCTTACCAAATACCGCCCTTGAACAGAAGCCAGAAAATGCAAGAAGAAAGAGCGGAAGACCACAAACAACATGGAAATGAACAGTTCTGAATTACATCAAGCACCTCAACATGAAATGGGAAGATTTGGAGAGAAGGGCAGTTGACAGGCAAGGATGACAAATGTGGGTAGCCCAATATGCAGCAAAGTATGGGATGTATGAAGGTCTCTGCCCCCCACATCTTCTGTGGCAGACCTGGAGCCCAGCTGCATGTGTGGGGATATTGGCCCAGATTCACAAAGGGACTTTGGCACCTACATCCCAGGTCCCCTTTGTGCTACAGCAGAACTGCTTCACTGGGCCAGAGAGAGAACAATTTGGTAGTCTAGTGGTTAGGGCACCTACTTGGGAGGTGGGAGACCGAGGGTCCTGTCCCCCTGCCCCATGACTCCTTATTTATATACAGGGCAACAATGTCAGCAGAAGAGAAATTAAGGAACCTCCACATCAGAATATCCCATTAATCAGTGGTTACAGCATTCTGAGAGGTGGGAGACCCCCCCCCATGCAAATACTCTCTCTCAGGCAGAGGGGGGGACCTTAACCTTGGTCCTTACATCCCAGGGGAATGTTCTAATCAGTAGGCTAAAAGTTGTAAGGTGGGTCCCACAGCCATTGTGTGTGGAGCTAGGTGCCTGCCTAACGCATTCTCATGAGCAGCAGCTTGGGAATCTAGTCAACTGACTCCAGGAGAGCAGTTTCTGTTTGAGAGACACTAGCAGACACAGGTGCCCCCCTACAGCTTAGATTTAGGAACCTCTCTCTGTGAGAGGGCTTAGGGTACACCCTAGGGTGACCAGACATCCCGATTTTATTGGGACTGTCCCAATATTTGCTTGTTTGTCCCACGTCCCGACCGATGTTCGGTCAGGACACAGGACAAACAAGCAATTTTGCCCTCCGCTCCCACGCACAGGCAGAGCCCGGAGGGGCTTGCGCCCTGTCTTTCCCCCATTGGCTCAATCCCAAATCCCTGCCCTGGCCCTGCCACCAGTCCTGCTCCCTCACTGCCCCATTGAATCCCTCCCCAAATCCCTGCCTCTTCCCCAAGCACGCTGCATTCCTCCTCCCTCCCAGGCTTGCACCGCTGATCAGCTGTATGGGGATCAAGCACTGAAAATTCAACCAACCATCATGAAAATTTCTGTAAATGGAAATCCCTAAAAAAAAAAAAAAAAAAAAAGAGATTAGTAAGCAGAGAATGTGTCAATAATGCACTAAAAAAAGCTATTGAAACTGATAAAAATGGAGAGAAATTCTAAAAATAATTCTTGATGCCGTGATGTTTTGCACCAAAAACAATTTACTACTTAGAGCAGTGGTTTCCAAACTTTTTTGATCGCTTACCCCTAACAGTAAAAAATTATATACATATTATGTACATTATAAAAAATAAAAAAGGTTGAGATAAAGATGAAATAAATAATATTTTTAAAATATTTTATTGTATTTTATTTATTAATGGTACAAAAAAATTTTGTGAGAACAAAAACGTTAATAAGAGAGCAATGTGATTGAATATGCTTCATTGTATCTGAAAGTCTTGGTTTAACACTGATACAGCGATTCGAAGGTCTGGATTAGGGTTAGGGTGCGGGAGGGAGCTCAGGGTGGGGTGCAGGGTCTGGGAGGAAGTTAGGGTGTGGGAAGGCAGTCAGGGTGGGGGTGCAGGAGGAGACTCAGGGCTGGGGCAGGCAGGAGGTGCAGAGCACTTACCTGGGGCAGCTCCTGTTTGGTGCAGGGGGTGTGCAGGTGGCTCTGCACAGCACAGCACTGCCCCCATGGCCACGATTCTGGGAGCCCCCCCCCCAGTCACCCAGAACCCAGGGGCTTTAGGGGCTGCAGGGCCCTGGGATAAGGGGGGCCCAGGCCTGCAGCTCTAAAGCCCTTTCAGAATGCGGTCCTGTGATCATGGGCAGGAGGACTGAGAAGGAGCAGGGGAAGCTGCACAGCCAGCGGCCAGAGAGAAGCGCCACTTTCCCCTTCAAAGCTCTGCTTTTCTCCAGCTAGTTTTGAAGGGGAAAGGGTTGCTTCTTTCTGGCTGCTGGCTGCCCCTGCTCCTCCATGGGCTGGACTCAGAGCCGCTTTCCAAAAGGGGCTTTAAAGCTGCAGGCCAGGGTCCTGGGGCCCCATTAGCCTAGGACTCTGCAGGCCCTAAAGTCCCTGCGTTCCAGGGAGGGAGAGGGGGCAGCTGCCTTGCTCGCTTGTTCCCTCCCTCCTCTGGCCACCCCCTTACTCCCCGCCACAGCAGCACTCCTCTTGACACTCCCCCAATGGATCATCTTGCACACCCCACTTTGGAGACCATTGACTTAAAGGATCATATAGCAGTACAGAAAACCCTAATTTTGGAATATTTCTTAATCTATTGGAATTTATAAATCATTATGATGTTCAACTAAAACAGCATATCATAACTCACAAAAGAGATTCTGTAAGTTATTTTTCACCAGCTATACAAAATGAATTTATTGGCTTACTAGAAAACCAAGTTCATAATGAAATTATATCCAAAATAAAAAAAAAGCTAAATATTATTCTATCTTTCTGGACTGCACAGACATATCTCACCGACAGTAAATGTCCAAGATTATGAGATACGTGAGAATCGATAACGGACTTATATCTATAGAAAAAAAAAGTTTTATAGAATCATTGAAACCAAAGAAATAAAACGGGAAGTGGATTAGTGAAAGAAATAATAAAGAAGCTCAAAAATGATGGGCCTGATCTTCAAAATGCAAGAAGCCAAGGCTATGATAAGGTGCAAATATGTCAGGTGTGTACAAAGGCGTCAAAGCTGGCATTCTGCAAAAAAACAGATTAGCAATTTTGTACCATGTTCAGCCCACTGTCTAAATTTAGTTGGAGTACATGCGGCTTCCATAAATTCTACTATGGTTTCATTCTTTGCCACTGTACAAGAGTTATACACATTTTTTTCTCATTCAACCAGTCGCTGGGATATTTTAATGGGTATGTTAAAAGTATCACTAAAAGGTCATGCTGATACTAGATGGACATCAAGAGCTAATGCAACTGAAGCCTTAAATTTGCAGATTACAGAAGTGACGAAGGCTCTTAAAAAAAAAAAAGTCACTGTTGCATCAAAATGTCCAGAAGCAGTATCAACAGCTAATAGCCTTCTTAAAAAAAATTAATTATGAATTTTTGGGCATGTTATCCATATGGCGCAATATCCTAACTCATATTGACAGAGTGAATAAATCCCTACAAGCAAAAGGCATCACTGTTTCTCAGGATTGTAAAATGAACAACGGATTACGAAACATTTTACAAGAGATCCATGAAAGCGATAACGATACAGTCAATATTTTTACAGATTGTAAAAAAACAGCACAAGGAGATTTGTCTAAACGCCTCCTTTTCCTGGATCATTGAGATAACATACAGTTGACATTAATGATAGTAAGTCAAAGGACAAAATATGGAGGAAGAACCAACCACCAAGATATATTTATCTTAAAAAACCTGATCAATATAAGAAACAATTGAGAATAAATGACAGAAAATACTGAATTCTATAGCTCAGAGCATGTCTAAGAGTTTCTTTTTGCAAAAGACATTTTGATGTCACATATACCTAGACTTGAAATGATCAGAAATCATCAAATTTCACTGTACATACAGAAAAATATTTTCCACTAATCAGGAAAATAGGAAAAGTGTTAAGGGAACTTATTTGTTTGATTTAAGGATATTTTCTTTGTATATTTTGACACAGGATGTCAACAATTTGTGTATTAATGGCTATAAAGCTTTAGCTCTTCGAATCTCAGCATCTCCTTCTTTAAATAATTGTCTGACTTCCCCTCTTGTTTGCCGCCCCCATTAAGTTTCCCATAACTGAGAAAATAAAAAAAAAATGCTTTAAATAATGATTATCCATCAAAATGACAAATTCTGCAAAGCCTATTTATGCCAGGTATGATAATGGTTACAAGCATGTGAAACAACGTTTGTCAAAAGACTAGGGACATCTGTTGAAAACAAAATAAATATTGATCTGTGCTATAGTTATACTACATAATTAATACAAACACAAGGCAATATAAGGGTCCTTCTGAGGGTGGGGTTCCCCTGGATTCCTTACCACATACAATCCTCACACACTTGTGACACGTTCAACACTCAGTGCTTTATTTACAGCATGATTATAACAGAGCACATTCCGCACTACTGAAAGTTTTAAATTCTCCCTAGGCAGAGGGGAAAAGCACTTACTTACCTACCTGAGATCCCAGGCATCTCTAGCCCACCCTTCCTTCCAGCCTATCCTTTTGTCCTCTTCCTGCCTCTCTTTTTGCTGGCTTCAGCTGATGAGCTGAGCCACTCCGTTAATTGGTTAATCATTCAGTCCTTAGCAGATTATCTCCCTAATTTGCCCTATGTGGGGACATTTTACCAAATACTCAGAGTGATGAATCAGTTTAAGGCTACTCACACTCTGTCACAGGGCCTGATACCAAGCCTACTAAAATCAGCGGAACTCCTGCTGACTTCAGTGGACTTTGTGTCAGGTCCTAGTTAAAAGAGAAGATGCATTGCGGCCAGCATAGGGGATTTTTGTTGTTTTATTGGATGTAAAGAAAGGGTGTTGTCATATTTTAAAAAATATAGGGCTTGACTCTCCCCTGCCTGGCAGCTAATGTAGCACTCATAACGATGCAAAGTGACGGCAAATTGCTACCAATTCATAGGAGTGGAGTTTTTACTGAGGCCACGTCTACATTACGGGATAATATCGAATTAGCTAAAATCGGTTTTATAAAACTGATATTATAAATTCGATTTCATGCGGCCACACTAGGCACAGTAATTTGGCGTTGTGTGTCCATGGTCCAAGGCTAACGTCGATTTCTGAAGCGTTGCATTGTGGGTAGCTCTTCCGTAGCTATCCCATAGTTCCCGCAGTCTCCCCCGCCCCTTGG
>NC_133770.1:175433476-175563038 GCF_003597395.2 Chelonoidis abingdonii | reverse complement strand
GGTGGAGTACAGAAATCGATTTAAAGAGCCCTTTATATCGATATAAAGGGCGTTGTAGTGTGGACGGGTACAGCGTTAAATCGATTTAACGCTCTTTAAATCGATTTAAACGCGTAGTGTAGACCAGGCCTTACACTGCACAGGGTAAAATATACACAAAGTGCAAGGCAATACAGAATCAAGCCCAAAATATCTATAATGAATATAATATAGGGCTACATATGGAATATATGTGGTTTAGTGATATATTGTAATCCACTGCACAAGCAAAAACTACAGTTTTTCTTTTAAATGCTCTGGTTGTGCTCCTGCAGTTGTTTCTAGTTAGCCTAGAACTGCTGGAATCCTTTGTATATCTTCATACAGAATATACATTACAACACCTTAAAATTGCAAAACTACTTTTAAAACATCAAATGCCGTAGAAAGCTGAAGAAAAGCAACCAACATGTTAATGGCAAGCTCTGACCCAGCTCATTAGAAAAGTATTTTTTTCATTAACAGGAAAGTTCCTGTTATTTTGACCTTCTAATACCTTTTTTTTGCACTCTCCAGGTGAAACAATGTCAGAAATATATTGACACCTGATTCTCATTTGCACCAAGGCGTCTTCATGCTGCTTAAAGTGAATAGACATTAATTCATTATTGTTGTTATTGACCTCGTGCGGTCAATGTAGAAGGCTAGTGCCCTACGGACGTCCAGCGAGTGCAACTGTTGCTCCCTATGTGATGCGTGGGGCTTGGGGAAGGAATATGTCCTGGTTAAGGTGAAAGGAGGAAACCACCTTGGGGAGGAACACTGGATGCGGGCGTAGTTGCACCTTGTCCTTGTGGAAGATCGTGTAAGGCGGGTCCACCATTAGAGCCCGAAGCTCCGAGACTCTCCTAGCTGATGTAATGGCTACAAGGAACGCCGTTTTCCACGATAAATAAAGGAGTGAGCAGGTTGCCAAGGGCTCGAACGGGGGGGGCCGTAAGTCTTGTCAAAACCAAATTGAGATCCCAGGCAGGGGCAGGGCGTCGCACCAGGGGAAAAAGGCATTCCAACCCCTTGAGGAACCTCGAGAACATAGGGTGGGAGAAAACGGAGTAAGCACCTTCCCCGGGGTGGAAGGTAGAGATAGCCGCTAGGTGTACTCGCAAAGATGATAGCGCGAGGCCCTGCTGCTTGAGATGCAAGAGGTAATCTAATATTGTGGGGATGGAAACCCCGGTAGGTGCTGCATTCTGCCCCTGACACCAGCAAGAGAACCGTTTCCACTTGGCCAAGTATGTAGCTCGAGTGGAGGGTTTTCTGCTGCCCAGGAGTACCTCCTGCACCGGGGTAGAGCAGCCGTAACTCTGAGTTAACCAAGCAGGAGCCATGCCATGTAAGATGGAGGGATTGCAGGTCTGGGTGGAGAAGCCTGCCGTGGTCCTGCGTTATCAGGTCCTGATAGAGGGGCAGGGGAATCGGGTTGGCTATCGAGTGGTCCAGCAACGTGGTGTACCAGTGTTGCCAGGGCCACGCAGGGGCGATCAGAATCAGACGAGCCCTGTCCCTGCAAAGTTTCACGAGAACCTTGTGCACCAACGGAAAGGGTGGGAAGGTGTAAAGCAGGTGGTTCGACCAAGACATTAGGAAGGCGTCCGATATCGAGCCCGGGGCGAGGCCTGAAGGAGCAGAACCTCTGACACTTCCGGTTGCTGCGGGAGGCGAAGAGGTCTATGTGGGGTAAACCCCACGTCTGGAAGATGAATGAACTACGTCCGGGCGAAGTGACCACTCGTGGGCGAGAAATGACCTGCTGAGCTGGTCTGCTAGAGTGTTCTGGACCCCGGAAGGAAGGACGCCACTAGGTCTATAGAGTGGGCTATACAAAATTCCCACAGTTGGATCGCCTCCTGACAGAGGGGAGAGAACGAGTCCCTCCCTGCTTGTTTATGTAGTGCATCGCGTGGTGTTGTCCGTGAGCACTAGAATGCAACGGTCCTGCAGATGATGAAGGAAAGCCTGGCAGGCAAGGCGGACTGCCGCTCGTAGCTCCCGAAAATGTTTATGTGCAACGTCAGCTCCTGGACAGACCAAGAGGCCTTGCGTGCGACGATGGCCTATGTGAGCCCCCAGCCAAGAGACGACGCGTCTGTTGTTAGGGATACAGACGGTTGTCTCAGGTGGAACGGCATGCCTCCGCACACCAGGGAAGGTGTTAGCCACCAGCTGAGGGAGCCTAAGACACTCTGAGGAACCGTGACGACCATGTCTATGGCATCCCTGTGTGGGCGGTAAATGGAGGCCAGCCAGACTTGAAGGGGACGAAGGCGAAGTTTGGCGTGCTTGGTCACGAAAGTGCACGCAGCCATATGGCCGAGGAGGCTGAGGCAGGCACGGGCTGAGGTCGTCGGGAAGGTCTGAAGGCTTTCTATGGCGGCGACTATTGTCCGAAACCGGGACAGCAGGAGGTAGGCTGTTGCGAGCATGGAGTCTAGAATGGCTCCAATGAATTTGATTCTTTGAGTGGGCACTAGCGTGGACTTGCCTATATTGACTACCAGGCCAATCGCTCGAATAGGTCCATGACGATGGCAACATGTCTGGAGACCTGAGCCTCGGAGGCCCCGCAGATAAGCCAGTCATCTAGGTAGGGGAAGACGCAGATGCGCCGATGACGGAGGAAGGCGGCCACTACAGCCATACACTTTGTGAAAACGCGTGGGGCAGTGGAGAGGCCGAACGGGAGGACTGTAAATTGGTAGTGTCGACGATGCACCATGAACCGTAGGTACCGTCTGTGCGGAGGGTAAATGGAGATATGAAAGTATGCATCCTTCATGTCGAGAGCAGCGTAGCAGTCTCCCGGATCCAGGGATGGGATGATGGTCCCCAAGGACACCATGCGGAACTTCAACTTCTTTAGGAAGGTGTTGAGACCGCGGAGGTCCAGGATGGGTCGGAGACCTCCTTTTGACTTGGGGATTAAGAAGTATTGGGAGTAAAACCCCTTGCCCCTGAACTCCTCCGGTACCTCCTCTATAGCTCTGATTTCGAGGAGCGTGTGGATCTCCTGCCAGAGGAGTTGCTCGTGAGAGGGGTCCCTGAAAAGGGATGGGGAAGGCGGGAGGGCGGGAGGGGGGGAGGGGGCGAAATAAACTGGAGATGGTATCCAAACTCCACCATGTGTAGGACCCAATGGTCTGAGGTCAATTGGGCCCACGCAGGGAGGAAGGAGGAAAGACGATTGGAAAACTGGAGAGGATTCCGGGAAAGGACTGGTGCTCTGCTCTCGGGCGCACCTTCAAAAGTTTTGCTTTGGTCCCGCTGATGGTTTGGAGGGACCATTATTTTGGCCTCCTTGAGAACCCGACTGCCATCTGCGGTTCCCGCAACCACGCCTCCTACTAAAGTCTTGTTGAGGCCGGGGCGGGGGGTAAGGGCGCTGCGGTTGGGCCCGGAAGGACCTGCGTTGGGTCTGCGGGGTATGCATCCCAAGAGAATGCATGATAATGCGATTGTCCTTGAGATTCTGGAGTCTAGGGTCCGTTTTCTCCGAGAAAACGCCCTGGCCCTCGAATGGAAGGTCCTGAATAGTATGTTGCAGCTCGGGGGTAGACCTGAGACCTGCAACCACAATATTCTCTGCATCGGAATCCCGGAGGCTACGGTTCTAGCCGCCGAGTCAGCAGGGTCGAGAGAGGCCTGTAGGGAAGTCCGAGCTACTTTCTTCCCTTCCTCCAGGAGGCTGTGAAATTCTGGCCAGGAGTCCTGTGGGATCAGTTCAGCAAACTTACCCATCGACTGCCAGGTGTTATAATTGTACCTGCTGAGGAGGGCCTGCTGGTTAGCTACCCGCAGTTGAAGGCCCCCGGCGGAGTAGACTTTACGCCCCAGCAGATCCATCCGTCTAGTCTCCCACGATTTTGGGGCAGGGGCTTGTTGGCCATGCCGCTCTCTCTCATTTACATATTGCACGACCAGAGAGCATGAAGGAGGATGGGTATATAGATATTCATACCCTTTAGAGGGTACCACATATTTTCTTTCCACGCCTCTGGCCGTAGGAGGGATAGATGCTGGAGACTGCCAAATAGTGTCTGCTTTGGCTTGGATAGACCGAATAAATGGCAGAGCCACACGAGTCAGGGCATCTGCGGATAATATGTCTACGACTGGGTCCTCCACCTCTGGAACCTTCTCCACCTGCAGGTTGATATTTAACGCAACTCGCCGGAAAAGATCCTGGTGGGCTCGGAGGTCAATCGGGGGCGGGCCCGATGCTGTCGTACCGGCTACTGCCTCATCTGGCGAGGAGGACGATGACAGGCACGGGACAAGTGGCTCGTGTTGAGGCTCCTGTTCCAGGGGAGCATTGGAGTCCGGGAGGACCTGAGGGTCCTGCGTCAAAGGCGAAATGACCGTATCTGCTGGAGGAGGACGGCTAATAGTGGCCTCCGGTGCACGATGGTCTGACGGGGCAGACCGAGATGTAACTGTGGGTTCGCCCTGGGCCTGGTGATATGCCCAGGGCATCCAGAATGACCACTGCGGAGCTTGTTCCGTGCCCTGGGCCTCTGGGAGGACATGTCTCTGTGGGTCCAAATCCCCACAGACAGTGCTGTCAGTGCGGGAAGACTCCGATGGGTGTCGTGATGGCCATGGTGGAGCCGAGAGTCTGTGAGAGGGAACCCTGTGAGCGGGGTACCTGACATCGTGCCGCACCGGAGAACGGTATCAGGAGTCGTACCAGTGCCAAGAGGGAGACCGGGACCTGCGACCAGCGCGGTGCCGGGAGGTCGACTGGGATCGAGAAGCTCGGTGGTAAGAGCGACTACGGTGGGAGCGGTGCCGGGAGCTGGACCACCGTGCAGAGTATCTGTCCAGAGACTGAGACCTGGAGCGGTGCCGCGAGTGCGACTGGTACCAAGAAGGGGATCGGTACCGGGACTGCGAGCGGCGCCTGGATCTGGACCGGAGATGAGATTGGGAACGACGCTGGGATCTCGATCTCGAACGGTGCCTGCCGGCAGCTTCGGTGGAGGGTGGCCTGACCAGAGCAGGCTTTCCCACTGACGTAAGAACCCGCACCGGCAGTGCCGGGGGTTAAGACAGGGTGGGCTCTGTTAGAGCAATAAGTTCCCTCGCCGTCGAGAAGGTGTCTGGCGTCGTGGGAACTAGAAGCTCAACCGAGGCACGTGCCAGGGAGCTGTCGCGCACCGGACTCAACGGCTCTTGCGTGGCCGGAATCAACGGTGCCGATACCGCCAGTGCCACGGCAGGTGTTGGTGCCGGCCGACTCGGCTGTGGTTGGTGCTCAGACCGTGGTGGAAGAGTTGTAGCCACGGGAGCTTTAGCCTGCTTGGCCCGTGGGGAGAGGGAGCGGTGCCGGGCTGCCTTCTGTGCCGGAGATGGCTGGTGCCGGGGTGTTCTGATGGTGCCGGTGCTCTCCGGTGCCGATGAAGCACTCCTCCCCGGCTCGGGCTGCACGGCACTCGGTGCAGAGGCTGGAGGAGTGAGGGCTGCCTCCATTAGGAGCTGTTTTAAATGAGAGTCTCGCTCCTTTTTTGTCCACGGTTTGAATGATTTACAAATGCGGCACTTATCAGTCAGATGAGATTCCCCCAGGCACTTCAGGCAGCGGTCGTGGGGGTCTCCCGTTGGCATTGGCCGGCGGCAGGCCGAGCACTGCTTGAAGCCAGGTGAGCCCGGCATGGGCCCGGGCCCCGGGAGAGGGGAAGGGGCTAATCCCCAACCCTCTAAACTATATACACTAAGAATGTTAACAAACTAATAAGGAATAAGTACAGCTATAAAACTATAAAACTATATACACAGAAAGTACAAACACGGGTGAAGAGCTAGGTAAGTGGAGAAAGGCTAAGCTACGCTCCACTGTTCCAACGACCGACACGGGCGGTAAGAAGGAACTGAGGAGCGGACGGGTCGGCAGGGGTATATATTCGGTGCTGTAGCGGCGCCACTCCAGGGGGCGCCCAGCCGACCCGCCGGGTATTGCTAGGGTAAAAATCTTCCGATGAACGTGCACGCGGCGCGAGCACACCTAATTGGAATGGATATGAGCAAGCACTCGAAGAAGAACAGGAATTTTGAGTGATTTCTCTGTACAGAACTGACTGTCAGTTAATGTTTCTATTCTCATTACAATATGTATACAGAATCACTGTGCTTCTTCAGGACATCTAGGCGGTTTATTAAAATGAAACCCAAATGTGAGCATTTGGAAAACTACATAAACATAATACTGAAATTTTTTAGTAGAATTGATGCAGATTATAAAAGGGACCAAGCTGTAAAATTAGAATCTGGACCCAAACATCCTTGGAGTTCATGGTGCTTGGACCGAAAGTTTGGGTTGGGCTCAGTTCTAGCATAAATATGATGCTATAAAGATATATATCACTAGACAGAGGCTTTCAAAATTCAATTAATAAAATCTAACAGGACTTGTCTGGAACCTAGTAATGCAGATATGAAAAAGTGTATGGCTAAAGAAAAGGATGCTAGAGAGTTCCAGGAAAGGATACTAGAGAGTCAGCATAAAAGTGCTATGTGACAAGTCTTGCCACTCAATTTGAAGAAGGAAAAGGCAGAGTTATTGGAAAGTCAATTTTTTCATAAGAAGTATGATCTACACTCCCTTATGTGTAAACAATTACACTTGCATAATTCTGTATATGGCCCTGAAATATAGCACAGTAATCTTGTATGTCAAGACAACCCATTTTGTTGACATTTTCTTTATGAACAAGTTGATAGTGCAACAAAGTTTCTCTTTCTCTGAAGCTCTTAGTAAGAAAGAAATAAGAAATATATAGGAGCAAAAGATATAAAAGCAATAGTACAATGCCTGAGGTATATTTCTGCTCCTCAAAAGTAAACAATCATGCTCCTAAGTATGAACAGAGAAGGTGTTTAGACTTTGAAAACTGTTTACCATGTTTCATTCCTACAGTTTTAATCTTCTGGTAACTAGCTGTGTTGTTTTTCCAAAATTAAAATTGCCTCTCAAATCGTCCAAAATGTAGTTGTACATATTCATCCCTAGTGCAACTCCACCAATTTCAGTTGAGCTTACATCAGAGACATATCTAGTTCATTTACAAATGAGAATGAGAATAGCAGAGGATGCTTCTCTAGTTAGCTATTGAAATATAACACGTAAATTGTTTTATCCTTTTCTCTTCTGCCAAATTTAACTTTATAAAAATATTGTACCATATGCTAGACATCAGGAAAATGTCACACATTAAAAAAAGGCCTGCTAGCAAAAAGAACAATTCAGACGTATGAAGGTGTGATGTTGGTAAAAAATTAATAAACAAATAAAAAATCCACATTAGGAAAGGAGTAGCTCATCTGTTCCAACGAGCAAATTAAACAAAACATAATTAGGGCTAATATGTTCCTCATGACCCAATTCAGAGCTCACTTGTGTGGGTTTATGAACGCAAAGAGGAGGGAATGAAGCTAGTTCTAATAATTTCAATGGAGGAAGGCTAACTAACTTTGAATATTGCTGAAATTGCAGTATTCAGTGTAAGCAGGGTTGCATACTAGTCTCAGCGTGCTATTTATATATTGATTTAAGATTATATGTAACTATATAGTATAAATTTATTTTGTATACCTTTTACATGTATTTTTTGTAAGGGGTCTCTCACAATCTTATGTGTCTGGGACAAAACAATCTATGACTAATAGTGGTCAAAACAAAATGGATAAGTCAATAAATAAGAAATAATAATTTGTGTTCCTCATTATTTGTATTACAATAACACTACAGGCTGCCAGATGCTATTAACACACACGAAGACAAGCCACTGCCCTAAATAACCCCTCTTTTGGTTTGGATATAAAACAGTAGGGCTGAAATCCTGGCTCCATTAAAATCAATGGCAAAACTCCCTTTGGCTTCAATAAGGCCACAATTTCACCTTTGATCAGGGATCGGCAAACTTTGGCACGTAGCCTGACAGGGAAATCTGCTGGCAGGCTGGGACAGTTTGTTTACCTGCAGCGTCCACAGGTTTGGCCAATCGCAGCTCCCACTGGCCATAGTTCGCCGTTCCAGGCCAATGGGGGCTCCAGGAGGCTGCGGCCAGCACATCCCTTGGCCTGTGCTGCTTCTCATAGCCCCCATTGGCCTGGAACGGCGAACCGTGGCCCGCGTGAGCTGCGATAGGCCGAACCTGCGGACACTGCAGGTAAACAAACCATTCTCGCCCACGAACTGATTTCCCTGACTGGCCACATGCCAAAGGTCAGGGAGTTGTAAATTACACCTCTCTGCATAAGTAAAACCTCCTGCAGCCTGAGGTGGAATCTATATTCCAATGGCAAGTGGTAGTACCACTATTTCCCTTACCAGGGTTTCTCTAAAGCCACAAAGGCAGCAGTAGTAAAGCCAGATTTAGAATATAGGAGACTCATGCTCTCATTTCTGTGCTAAACCCCTTAGCTGATGCTGCCTCCATTGTATTCATCTACCTCTTCCTTGTGGCCATAGGCTGCATTGGCTTTTCAGCAAAGGAACCAGTTAATTTATAGGCAGCTGACTGACAGCTGGGAGGATACATGTGACAGTCATATGGCAAGCAGCTGCTGCAGCCTAAGTGTCATAGCCTCCAAGAAGCAAATTCATCCGCATTCCCCTAACTCAAGAGATCTGTAATGTGGGTTTCATGTTTCCCAAAGGATCGCCCTGCTCAACTGTAAGAGGAAGCATGAATAATTCATATTCTTCAGGAAAAATCAACTGTGACACACTTTCAACTCTAGTGATTGATCTTATCAACTCACATTTTCAGGTCCATCCCCATAAGGAAATGGTTTAAAAGATTGCTTAATAAAAGAGCTCAGATTAGTGTTGCTTTTTCTTGTTGTCTAAAATCCAGCGGGGCTGAGCAAGGGTCTCTGCAGGCTCTTAAGGCCAGCTCTGCTGGCCACATCTCCCTTCCTGGCCAGAATCTCCTATATTTTGGGTTGCATTGCCTGGCTATATCCTGTCCTGTTGTATTGAGATTGTTTCCACTTTTCACTGCTGCAGTCTCCTGCCCTGAAAGACTAGGCCCATCAATGAATCTGATGTTTTGTTGTCTCTGTTGATCCACCATTCATCCCTACCAACCTCCCCATAAACTACTTTTTTCTCAGTTTATTGCAAGGGGAAGGTCTCTTTGGCATCTTTCCTGCCATCATGCTGAAGCGTTTGGCCAGAATCTTGGTGGCCCATTTGGCTCATATTTGTTAGGAATAGAATCTTAGATGTGTAGGACTGGAAGGGACCTCGAGAGGTCATCTAGTCCAGTCTCTTGCACTCACGCAGGACTAAGTAATAACTAGACAGTTCCTGACAAGTGTCTGTCTAACCTGTTCTTAAAAACCTATGATGGGGATTCCACAACCTCCCTTGGCAATTTGTTCTGGTGCTTAACTACCCTAACAGGAAGTTTTTCCTAATGACTAACCTAAACCTTCTCTGTTGCAATTTAAACCCATTGCTTCTTATCCTATCCTCAGAGGTTAAGGAAAATATTTTTTCACCTGCCTCCTTGTAACAACCTTTTATGTACTTGAAAACTGTTATCATGTCCCTCCTTAGTCATCTCTTCTTGTAACTGCCCCCACCCCTATCATCTTCCCTGCAGAAACTGCACAGACTCCATCAGGTTTGCTCTCAGTGACACTTTATTTCTGTTTTCCTTCACCAATATCCCCACAGTCCCCTGTGCTCACACCTATTTACAATCTTTGGCAAGCTTTACGCCCTGTCAGCAGGACCTAAGGGGAAAGTGAGATCTCCCTACTTTGAGGCCTCTGTGTGACTAGGTTCAGCTAGCTCTGTTCTCCCTCTCCCTAGACATCTTTCCTTCTTGAGCCTCTTTTTGTTAGCCCTTGGCTGATGGGGCCTATTGAATGTTTACCCCATGTAAAATTAGATCATTACACCAGTCAGCTTCTCCTGGGGAACCAGTTAGCCTCCAAGTGATCAGAGTGCAGGCTCACCTACTCACTCCCTACACTCTGTCACACTTCTCCAGACTAAACAAACCCAATTTTTTTCAATCTTTTCTGACAGGTCATATTTTCTAAACCTTTAATGATTTTTGTTGCTTGACTCTGGACTTCCTCCAATTTGTCTACATCACAGGAAGTGATAGCATTAGCTAAATCCGCTGATTTTACAGAAGAGTCTGACAATTCCAGAGACTATAATTACTGATGCTGTTTGTAAGATACTGTCACTGGCTAAATGGCTGTAAGAATTGGGTAGTTTCTACCACTTCTGGAACAGATTATCCTCCCAGTCCAAGCCAGATTGCTAACAGAAGCATCCTTTTAGTTCTGGTGGTTAATCCCTTTTGGAATTCTACCCAATCCATGTAAAAGTCTGTTCTCCTTTACTTTGGTAATTGCTTCAAAGTGCTCTCTCTCCTGACCACGTTAGCAGCAAGCATCATTTTGCACACAATTCCTTGAGAATCAAGTTGAGTTTATGCTTTTTAATCATAGCCTGCCTTTTAAACTAGAATACTGGTCTCATTTAGTCAAACTCTGACAGGTTTCCTGTAAATACCCTCCCCCCACACACAAATTCCTACTCCAGTTTTGGAATGATCACTCTTTTGGTTACTGGGAAAACAAAAATTAAAAAGAACAGGCAAAACAGATCAAACAGACATTTGCTGTTCAAACCTGTCATTTATATGTCACACACAAGGGGATCCCATTTAAAATGGTACTGGTACATAGGCTTCATTCTTCTCAATGGCAGCTGAACATCAGTCCACTTAAGTATTTAGCTGTGTAAGATCAGATGCTGGCTTTGTATAAAATCAAGCAGGAGGGTGTCCCAGTACAGAGTCTCTGGAACTGACCTGGTTTCTTGGGATGAAGTTTGCCAATTTCCATTCCCAACATCACCTCTTCTGAATACCTGGGGGTGTTTCTGGATCCCTGCTGGCAAAAAAATGCTGGAAAGAAATTTGTTAAATTAGCACTTACTGCTGCCAAGAAACTGTTTAACTGTAAGGTGGAAATGTGAGAAACCTCCCACTTTGCCACAGGGAGCTAACGTATTGGACTGCTATGCTCCACTGGAAAAAATCTGCTGTAATTTTAAACAGAAACCGCAAAGGTTTGAAAAGTCTGCAGGAGACTCATGGAATTTTTAAATAACATAGGAAAGATTGTTATTCTTCTGAGTTGTTTGAGGTATATTATCAATCCACATTATTCTTCTAGTAAGGCCCTGATCCTGAACTCTATACACAGCCTGAACAGCAGACCAACTTCACTGGGATTTCTGGGGGTGGAAAGTATGAAGGAATGGCCCTGTATATAAACAGATATCTAGGTTTCATGGGTCTCTAATTTTGTGAGCAGAATTTGCACTCACAAGTCGTTCATGCTTTTTCCTGGCAGGTGCAAAATTCTGTCCACAGAAACGGTATTTGAAAACCAGTTTGAAAATCAGGTGCTAAATTGCTAGCTACATACAGAGTGTGTGTATTCTGTGTTCTTTTATGTAGAGGGTTAATACTCACATCTTTTCTTAACATTTAAAATGTAAAGTTCTTAAAGTTTAATCTCTAGACACCAAAAAGCCCAATCCTGCAAGCCTTATTCACATGATCAGTCTTTTCATTGGGTTACCAGCATGTACGGACTAGTCATGTGAGAAAGGGTTACAAGGTTGGATCTGGTGTCATCTGATATAACAAGCCTGATGGACCTGATCTAATGCTGAATTGAAGTCCATCAATGTCAACAGGCATTGATTAGATCAGGCTCTCTGTCAAAAACTACACTAAGCAAAATGAATAATCTGCCAAGCGGAAAGGGGAAGAATAAATAACATGTTCAGCTAACTTCATCAACCAGATGTTCAAGACACTCACTTAAACAATGAGCCCACCAATAGTTATATTAATAGAGAGTCTGAGGCAAAGCCTGTTGAAGTCAATGCAAAGGCTTCCATTAATTTCCAGGTAAAAGTGGAGTTTTAAAGACAGTGTAAGATAAAACTAAGTTATATAGAGTGTAAATAAGATCATTACTCTTAACTGCAGCCTAAGACTGCTCTGTGGTGATTATTCTGCAATACTTTTCCACATCTTGCATGTAGATATGCTATATTGCATATTAGTAACATTTAAAAACAAAATAAAATTCAGCATTCTCCTCACATGCCAGTGGCAAGGTGATATTACAAATAATTTACAGCTGGGAATTTCAAAGGAGCCTTAAGGAAGTAGGCACCAGACTCTGAATGAAATGATCAACTGCACTGCATGAAAGTGAAAAGTACATAGTATACATTGTGCTTATATATGCACAATTACTATTTATTTGAAACTCAATCATGAATCAATGCATGCTTGGTTTTATGGCAAACCAAGATTTTAAATGAGATTACATAATGTTTGTAAATGATTCAAGCTTTCAATTTGTTAATTTTATACCTTACATTAACACTAGTCACATCTTTACTTGCAGAGAAGGCAGTGATTTATATAGCTATGTAAATTACATGGGCCTTTCAACTATGGTTCGGAAAACATTACACATCAAAAGCATTTGTGTAAATTGGGGAATTAATAACGAGAGCAGATTTTTTTCAATGAAAAACTTGAACACTGAATGTGTGTCAATGATGAAGCAGAATTGGTGCATACAGTGTAATCCCTTCCATCCCTTCTCCCAGCAAATTGCCACTCTTCCTCCCATCCCCAGTCAACCACCTCTGTTATTGCAGTTGCAGGATGGTCAAAGACAGGACGTGTCAGAATAAAGCTCCTTCTCTCCCTTGTTATCTTGTGCAGGCACATAGTGCAAGTCACAGTCTAGCCTTTGGATACTTTAAAATAACAAACGTATAAAACACATGCATGAAACTATATAAACAAAAATAATGCAGTTTTTGCTTTTTTATCATAGAATCTAAGTCCTCTATATTTTTCTTCATTAGAAGATTGGTAAGACTGGAGAGACCTATTTGGCTTAAGCCTTGCTTTTTGGTTTTGGATAGGCATAAGATTGCCTGCCAGCATTGTTTTGGCTTTGATTTCAGAGTGGTTGTATATTTGGTCCAAATTAGGGCTGTCAAGCCATTAAAAAAATTAATTGCAATTAATTGCACTGTTAAATAATAACAGAATACCATTTATTTAAATATTTTTGGATGTTTTCTACATTTTCAAATATATTGATTTAAATTACAACACAGAATACAAAATATACAGTGCTCACTATATTTTTTATTACAAATATTTGCACTGAAAAAAACAAAAGAAATAGTATTTTTCAAGTCATATCATACAAGTACTGTAGTGCAATCTCTATATCATGAAAGTTGAACTTACAAATGTAGAATTAGGTAAAAAAACTGCACTGAAAAATAAAACAATTTAAAACTTTAGAGCCTACAAGTCCACTCGGTCCTACTTCTTCTTCAGTCATTCTTTCATACAAGCAAGCTTGTTTACATTTGCAGGAGATAATGCTACCCTCTTCTTGTTTACAATGTCACCTGAAAGTAATAACAGATGTTTGCATAGCACTGTTGTAGCCTGTGTTGCAAGGTATTTATGTGCCAGACGTATTAAAGATTCATATGTCCCTTCATCTTCAAACACCATTCCAGAGGGCATGTGTCCATGCTGATGACAGGTTGCTTGATAACTATCCAAAGCAGTGCAGACTGACGCATGTTCACTTTCATCATCTGAGTTAGATGCCAGCAGCAGAAGGTGATTTTCTTTTTTGATGGTTTGGGTTCTGTAGTTTCCGCATCAGGGTGTTGCTCTTTTAAGACTTCTGAAAGCATGCTCCACATCTTGTCCCTTTCAAATTCTGGAAGGCACTTCTGATTTTTAAACCTTGGGTTGAGTGCTGTAGTCCTCTTTAGAAACCTCACTTTGTAACTTCTTTACATTTTGTCAAATCTGCAGTGAAAGTGTTCTTAAAATGAACAGCAGGTGCTGGGTCATCATCGAAGACTGCTATAATATGAAATACATGGCAGAATGCAAGTAAAACAGAGCAAGAGACACACTACTCTCCCCCAAGGAGTTCAGTCAAAATTTAATTAACACATTTTTTTTAATGAGCATTATCAGCATGGAAGCATGTCCTCTGGAATGGTGGCAGAAGCATGAAGGGGCATACAAATGTGTAGCATATGTGGCATGTAAATACCTTGCAATGCCGTCTACAAAAGTGCTATGTGAATGCCTGTTCTCACTTTTAGGTGACATTGTAAAGAAGAAGCTGGCAGCATTATGTCCTGTAAATATGAACAAACTTGTTTGTCTTAGCAATTGGCAGACTAAGAAGTAGGGCTCAATGGACTTGTAGGCTCTAAAGTTAAACATTGTTTTGTTTTTGAGTGCACTTATGTAACAACACAAAATCTACATTTGTAACTTGCACTTTCATGATAAAAAGATTGCATTATGGTACTTATATGAGGTGAATTGAAAAATACTATTTTTTATCATTTTACAGTGCAAATATTTGTAATAAAAATAACATGATTAAGTGAACACTGTACACATTTGTATTTTGTGTTGTAATGGAAATCAATATACTTGAAAATGTAGAAAAACATCCAAAAATAGTTAATACATTTCAATTGGTATTCTATTGTTTAACAGGGCGATTAAAACTGTGATTAATCATGATTAATTTTTTTGAGTTAATCGTGTGAGTTAACTGCAATTAATCGACAGTCCTAGTCCAAATACAAACTGGGCCCAGAACTAGGTTCTATTTTAGTACTGCAGCACTGCAGAAAAACCCCCACACCTGGTACTCAATTTATAGAATTCCTGGCTCTGCTGTGATGCCATTTGCCAAAGAAAGTGCACAGTATTTAAGAAGACTTAGGATTGCATCCAAAAATTCTTTTGACTGTTACTCTGACCCAGTAACTACAGTCAGGATAGTTAATAGTTATTTTCAAGTAACTGATTGTCTCCAGTTTGCTCTGATTTTGCTTCATTGCTTATTTGCAGCTTGTAAAATTCACTCTCTGACTCAGCTCTAAGATCTGAGAAACATTTCAAAGACTGCCACAGAGTAGAGCATGACACCTGATCAAAGTGCATATTGAAATACACACACTGTTAGGTCAGTCTTCAGAACATAGATCCCAGGCTGATCCCGGAGAAACTCTGATGGTATTGACCTTGGCTTCTTAATTAGCCGTCTTTGGCATCAAAACTCAGCTTCTTACTGAAGTTTAGTCACCTCTTAACGTTTTATTTCCAAATACATTGTTCAATGCTATAACATATCTTTTATATTCAACACTTAATATACATGCTTAGCCTGAGTCAAAGCAAAATTGTTTAAAATGGGCTTGATGCAAAATCCAGTGGAAATCCATGAGAGTCTTCTCATGGACTTCTGTGGACTTTGGAGTAGGTTCCAACAAAGAGCAAATGTGGCACAGCAGTTAATTTATTTTAATTCCACATAATTAGCCAATACATAAGTAACCAAATGAGTCACTCAGCTTGCTATATTTTCCCCTATACAATACTCCTATCAATACAATATTGATAGCTGTACCATATTACTAGAAATCACACTCAGAACAGTTCATTTGCTGTGGGCTACATGGTGAAATCTATGTTCAAGTACATACTCAGGAAAAAAATACAATCAATAGAACTTACTTACTAGAACTTACAAGAGTGGGTCCTGTGAATCAAACAGTAAACCTCATCTCTAGGGTTTGCTTCTTTTCTCTTGGATGCATGAATTAGGGGAAAACATACAAAACCTGTAACAGAGTCCATACTTATGACACAACCTTATTAGACAGTTTTGAGGCAATCACAGAAAGCATCTCCATACCTTCTGAGTACCATTCTGTTCTACCTTCAGTTATACTTCACCTGCATGAAGATACTGATATTTGGTGGTCACATTGGTGGTTAAGACAGGCTTTCCTGTACTGTTATTGAAGAAGAGGTGCCTGTTCCTAAACTGGGGAAACTGTCAAGACATGGCAACCTTCAAAGAAGAATTGCAAAGAATAATGGGAATATGTTGGATACCCAAGCAAATATAGTAGATGTTACATATGGCAGCATGAATATTAAAAAATGAATGTTCAAAAAGAATGTGTAGATATACCTGGTCCTGTTACAGTATTTCTCTGAGTCAAGCTGGTGTCTCTAATTGAGGGCAGTTATTTAATTGGTAAATTCCAGCAAAAAGTCCAGTATGATGATAGAAACTGAAAAACTGGAAAATGGATAAGAAGGCACATGATTTTCAAAGGTGCTACACTGTAAAGCAAATTCTATTACTGGGCATTTTCTAATCCACTAAGACCCTAATCCAAAGCCCTTTGAAGTCAGTGGGAATCCTTCCATTACTTTACACAAGCTTTGGACTAGGCCCAGAGTTGGCAAAAAATTCTGTAAATTTCAATTTGCAGATTTTCCTCATTATGCCATTAATGATTGAAGTAGGGCTTTCTCCATTATGGAATGGACATTTGGTTAGGTTCCTTCCCAGAAACCAGTGCATGATCAAGGATCCATCTAAATCTCAGGACAAGTGCAGTTCCCTGCCTCCTGATTGCAGACTCCTCTGTAATTATACAAAGCATAGGGTGGGCTCATTGGGTGGTGATGCTGCTTGGAGCAGCATTGACTCCTAATCAGTTTTCAGTGGAGACCGCAAGTGAGGATGCTGTAGCGTGTAGCTTCTCCCTGCTCTGCCCACTCCTGGACTCATCGTCATCATCAGATTTCCATAGTCTTGGGCATCCAGCTGAAGGACTTCCCAGTGGGTGAGGATGCAGGAGCATGCAAAGGAGCCAGTGATTACCCTTCTATTGACCTTTTCTCCTCTGTAGGTTCCACCAGGTTTGGCTCCCTTCTGCTCACAGAATCAGAGAGGAGAACTGGAC
Source organism: Chelonoidis abingdonii (assembly GCF_003597395.2). NCBI lineage: Eukaryota > Metazoa > Chordata > Testudines > Testudinidae > Chelonoidis > Chelonoidis abingdonii. The sequence goes on along the minus strand of NC_133770.1, from coordinate 175,546,111 downwards.
TATTCTTGGTTAGAAGACAAGGTGGGTGACCCACCTCATCTCTCCAATATCCCGGGACTCACACAGCTACACCACCACTGCATAAATTTTCTTGGCGGGAACAGTTTCAGATTTTTTTTCTGTGTGCATGCTTAGCAGGGCGGCTCCAGGCACCAGCCCAGCATGCAGCTGCTTGGGGAGACCAATGGTGAGGGGCAGCATGTCCAGGTCTTCGGAGGCAATTTGGTGGCGGGTCCCTCAGTCTCTCTTGGAGCGAAGGACCAGCTGCTGAATTGCTGCTGAAGACTGAAGTGATGGTGGTAGAGCTGCAGATCACGATTGCCCCTTTTTTTATTTTTATTTTTTTTGCTGCTTGGGGTGGCAAAAACCCTGAAGCCGGCCCTGATGCTTAGATAACCCCAAAATGTCTCTCTGTGAAAGAGCAACATGTGGAATTCAAGGTGCTGGCTTTCATTTTCATAGTCCTGAAAGGCTTGTTACCTGATTACCTGCAAGATCACCTTTCTGGTTATGTCATGCTGCCTTAGTTGAAATCAGTGGAGGTACAGAAGCTGGAGCTCCCAGGTCATAAACAGGTGGATGACACTAGCATCCTTTGTGAAGGATCTTCTCCTCTGGAGCTCGCTTGTCCCATCTATCTACAAGAGCCTGGATCTGTTAGTCTTCCAGACACATTGTAAGGCTGATCTTTTCTCTGAGGCACATGGTGGGGGGCTTATCCAAAGCCCAGTGTAATAAATTAGAGACTTTCCATTAATTTCAATGGATTTTGGGTCAAGGCCTTGGGGAGTTTGAGAGGGTAGTTTATTTACTGATAGGAGCACTGAGTTATGTTGGCTACTGATCTATGGCTGGAATGAGCAGTCTATCACTTGTCACGTTGGATAATGGTAGGATAACAATTGTTGATGTTAGTTATATGGGCACTCTGAGCACAGGATAGACACCTGCTAAACAGGGCAACAACTTTCATAAATTGAGAGTATATGTAAATGGGCTTGTTTTAAAAACTCACTATTGCCATAAACTCAATCCTTAATAAAGACTAGGGGTGAGCTTCAGAAGTGTACTAGGAGCTAGGTACCTAAATACCTTTGTGAATCCCTCCATAGTGCTCTGGGCATGTTGAAAGAAATTTGGATTTAAAATGCTGTTACAGACTGCTAAAATAGCCACTGATGCATACAGTGTTATATCCTTAAGTTCAAGAACATATGCCAGTGCTCAATGCACCAATTGCTCACACTTGTGAATATATCCAAGAGGAAAGATTCTAGCTCAATCAGAGGTTGATGAGGCAATTTTTATAAGCATCATGTGACAAGCTTTAAGAAACTCTAAGTGTGCTGATCCTTTTCCTTTGGATGTGGATAGCTCAGTAATAGCAACATTAACCCTCCATAACGTTTCCCATTTGTCATTTACAAACAGTTTGTAAAAACATGGAGATGAATGGTACAGCAAACTCATATATTGATATTACAGATGTAGTAGTGAATCTTGGTATTAATCATTTTTTAGGAGTCACAGAAAGTCATGGAGGAGCAGTTGATAGAAGCCTAAAACAGATGGCTCATCTGCTATGAATAGGTGACTCACCTGGAGACTCTAGGGACCTCACTTTGTTAATCTAATTAAGTAGGAGGTACTCAAATACTAGGGTGATGGACACTACTACAAATCCCCAAAGAGGGAAGAAAGATCTTGGCAAAATTATGCAAGTGACTTAACAGTCTAAATCCCATTTTCAAAAGTGACTTAGGGCTTGTATAGATGAACAGTTAGTACGTGGCAAGTGGGGTATAAATCTACCACTCTCTAGTCTGCTGCACCCTAACTGGCCATATGCACTCTGCTCCCACAAACTAAAAAGGAGTAGGTCAATGTGCCCTAGGGAACAGCAGAAGGGTCCATATAGATAATGTGCAGCATGCTATTGTTACATAGATTTCCACCCCAGCTTGCTGCACACTAACTGTTCATTTACACAAGCCCTTAGTCTCTTAGCAGCCTAAAACTCATTGAAAGTCAACAGGATTTAGGACATGTGGCAGATGAAATTAAGGCAGATGGGAGATAAGGGAGTTCACCAGTGGAGGAAGGGAGGGAGGTAGGGTTTTTGCCCCTTAATTTGCAGGTACTCTACAGGAAAGACCCACAATGAGAAGAAAATGGTGTGTTCATAACAGCGCTACTAGCTCTTTCTTTGCCTGCACCTTTTGAGACCCCTGCCAGACAGGCTTTCTGACCTTAGAGGTTTCGATCCAAGCCCTGGATTTGACTTGCTGACCTCCCTAGGTCCCTTCGAGCCCTACATTTCTTTGTTGAACAAACCTGAGAGATGGTTTAGGTTTACTTAGGTTTACTCAGCCAAGAGGCTAGACTTGATGGGCCTAGGGTTCCTTCCAGCCCTACATGTCTATGATTCTAAAGTATGTAAGTCACTTTTGAAAATAAGACTTAGGCTTCTAAGTCTTTTAGGTGCTTTAGAAAATGTACCCCATGTCTTATTTTAAGAGTTAAGCAGATTTGGGCCTGGTTATAGAGTGGGAAGAGTGGCACCTCAGAAACTTTGGTTAATTGTTTTTGTGCTACAGTATTCTGCAAAAGACTTGAGTTTGAATTCTGACCCTGTTATCTCACTTCCCAGGGTTTTAGTGCGTTCGGTTGAGATCTTCGAAGAGGTTTGAAGATGTTAGGCACTCAACTCCCTTTGAATTTCAATAGGAATTGCGCAGCTAACTCTTAGACTCCTTTGTAAATCACAGCCTATAACAGTAAGGAATTGTTAACCTAATGGCCATGCCCTGCAGGTTCACGTGGTGTTAAAGCTCCTAAAATAAACTGGATTGTCCCTAGTTAGCACTTGGATAGGAGACTTCCAGGGAGAAAGACAGTCCACTGAAAATTCCTATCTTTTGCATACATGGCTGCAACCATTAGTCCATTGTTTCTGGAACTGACTCAGACAGTTCTCCTTGTATTCCTCCACTTTCCACCTATAATTTTTCATATTTATTTACCTATTTATTTTTAATACCTTTACTTCTTTTTTCAAAAAAGGAAATTTCATGCAGCAAATTCACATCAGTACAATGTCAAGGATGAGATTTTAGTTGCAGAAAAGGCAGGACATTCACCTTTCTCCTCTTGGTCCCCACATTCCTCCAGTCTTTCCCCTCTACAATCCATATAACATGCTTCAGACAAATTAGTCCTCCTTCCACCATTTTGATCATGTTATTCCTGTGTTTGACTCTGTCCCCTGGCTCTGGCCTCTTTCAAATTCTTCATCTTCACTTTCAAAGCTTGCCATATTGCTGCTCTTGCCTACATCTCTGTGGATATTGTATCAAGCAGCCAAAATGATAGAAAGTAAAACCCTGTGTAAGACACTGGGCAAGTGTGTCTTTGTCCCACTCAAGTGCTGAGCCACATAAAGAGGTCTATGAGTGTGTGACTGCCTCCAAGCTAAAGGTTAGGTCCTTCATTTGGAGGAAGTCAGACTCGTCAACACCTTTACCTGGCCCAGCCACTAGAATGGGGTACACCTATATAGCTTGGCACCTTCCTCCTGAAAAGACTGTGTCACTCCTTGTACTGCACTGCCACAGCTTGTTGATATAAAAGGAAGGGGCTGGCAGTGTGGGACCCTCCTTGTGGGACCCTCAACTCTGCAACAAGCTTCTCAGTCTGAAACATCCCATGTTGAACTTCAGGGCATACTACCAGGTGCATCTCTTTTTGCAGGCTGCTGTGAAGGGTCGGGTTCGATGGGTGTTAGACCTGCATGTGGGAAAGAATGTGATTTTGTTGGGGGCTGAGTTCTGCTGGCTGGCAGAGGGTAAGCTGCTGTTTTATTTGATTTTTGTTCTTTTAACTTGTGGTAGAGACTCTGAGAGCCTTGGACAGGTGCCCTTTTTATTATAGTATACGTTAAAATGAATAATAAACACAAATTAAAAACACCTAAATTTGGTCACGAAGTTACTTCATAGGTGCAGGTATGTAGGGCTGATACTTTGACAGTTTAAAAATTATTTTTTAAATGATGCATTGTTCAATCCATATACTGTTGTAACAATTTGTTTTTACCAGATATATTTTCCCATTCGGGCTGTTTGGGCTAGACTATTCCTAGTCCTCCAAGTTTTCCCCTTTTGAAGAGACTAGATACAATTTTGGACTTTCTGTTCTGCTCCCAGGGACAAATTTGGCTTTTATTTATATCTATGTAACTGAGAGAGAATCTGGCTTTGGTGGCACAATGACTGGGCTTTTCAGTGCTGATTGCACCAGAAAAGCAGGAAGCAAACAGGTGAAAGTTGGCCCACAATCTCTTTTTCTTGCCAGCCAAGCCGACCTGGCCCACAGGGTTAAAGGCCATAACACCAACTGCTGGTAAGTACATTACTCCTGTGCTTTGGCTGGCATTATGCCTGACATGGACACAATGGAGATGCCATAGGCAAAACAAAGCAAGGCTGTGTTGGTGGTCCACTGGCAGGTATGGTTTCAGCTGAGTTTCTGAACCATAGCCCCAGCATAAAGTAAGGGGAAATCTGTGCTTCTGGAGGTGCTATCTTCTTCCTGAGATATAAAACTGAGGTTCTTGTGGGCATGACATTTTTTGTGGCAGGAGTATAATGGCCATATTCCAGCACATGTAAGTACAATAGGGCAGATTCAACTTTCACATAGCATCATTAAAGTCAAGAGAGCAGTAGGTGCTATCATCTCTGAAAATCAGGTCACAGGTGTCTGAAGTTGAGCACCTGAAAACTGAGATATTCAACATTAACGGTCACTTTTGAAAATCTGGCACTAAGTGACTTGCCCATAGTCATACTGTGACTCAGCTGCAGAGCTGGGAACAGAATCCATAGAAGGCTACTGACTCCCTCAGTCCTGCTCTCTTTTCTGAACAGGGCTTTGGAGCAGAGCCTGGAGCTGGAGCTTGGAGCAGCTCCAGAGCAATGGAACAGCAGGTTTTTGCACGGAGCTGGAGCAGAGGCAGAGCACAGCTCCAAAGCCCTGCTTCTGAATAACATGCCTTTCATTCCTCCCCATCCCTCCATTTAATCACCTCATTTTAAATGTAGACAAGGTTTTCTAAAATCTCTCTTTCTCTTTGTTCTGAAAGTAAGTATGGGAGTGTTAGTTTAAAGTTGTTCAGATGCTTTTTCCTGTTCTCTCTGCATAAACATGGGTGTTTTCATGTTTTTTCTTGCAGCCCCTCAGATTTCCTCTAAAAATCACATATTCAACAGGATGAACAGTAATCCCCTGCTACCTATGAGACTGATAACCCAACTCAGATACTTGTTTAACTTAAACCTGACAAATCAGAGAATTCTCCTTTATCTCTTGAATAAGATATGGTGCCAAAAGCAATAAATGGACAATGCTGTACTTCTGAGAAAGAGTTCATGTCGGTATTTGATATGAAGGATGATATCTTTGAACGTCTCAAAATACAGATAAGATTAATTTGCTCATTTCTTGGGAATTACCCTTTTATAGCAATGAAAAGTTCATGTTAGGGTTTGTGAAGGTTCTGGGATAAAGTCAACACTCCTACCTACTGGTCTCATTTAGAAAAGCTTTTTTTTAGATTGCATTTTCTATTTTCCAGGATAGGTTCCATAAAATTCTGCATCACAAACAACTCCTCCCCCACCAATAAACATAACATTTGAAAATGCACAGTTTCAAAATAAGTACATAATTTGCAGACACTAATGAAATATATTACACTTGACTTGGTGCACTTGAAATATACTAAAAGGAATATAAGTTCACGGACATGTGCTACTTTTTTCACTGACTGGTATTACTTTTTCTTTGGCACATATCTGCCTTGCATGATAGGTTCAACATATTATTAATCCATTAATAGTATGTCCAGATCTTCTCCTGCTTTCTCATTAATTCACAGTATGTTCAGTATGGTAAGTCACAAACCTTCCAGAGTTTACCAATATCACTGTAAATGACAGACATCCTCCATTATAAAAGATTTATTACTCTTTTCTTTATTAGTGTGCGAGGCTTAGGAAGAGATCCCATGGGATACTGTAAAAAGTATACACACAGGTGAATTTCACTGTTCAGCACTGACTTGTTGAAGGCCCTCTTTGCTATTGAACTACTGAGGTAATTGCACAATAGAGGCCATGAGTGGAGTTGTGCACCTCCCCCACACTAGGGAGTTGGGCTCTTTGCTGGCTGCATAGGGTGCTGGGAGTGGAGAGGGGAAAACTGATCCACATGGAAAGGAACCCTTATAGTCAGGCCCTCAGGAACCAGTGTCCAAGACCTCTCCAAGCAGAGGATGTGGAGGAATAGTGGATGCTGAGTAGCCACTGCAGAAAGGATGCACTGCTGTCCTGAGACCTAGCCTAGTGCTGGGGTGCTGATTCCATTTCCACTTCAGCCACCACTTCATTCCCTGCACATTGCCCATTTAATTGGGCTATGGGGGGGCAGGGAAGGGGGAAGGTGAATTTTACAAATCTATTACCTACTTCAAACCATTGATGTCATAAGACTACTAACCTACTCAAAATAATGCAATCGTTTCTGGGTCTTTTTGTCAAAATTAAACTGTAATAACGACAATCCCATTTTAACATCCACTGCAAACAAGGTAAGGGATCTCATTGTTGTGATCAGATATACTAAAAGCATGAAAGACATTCCTTTTCTGTTCTTCTTCTTCTTTGTGATTTGGAATAAAGGGGTTAGTATTAGCCTTTGACCAGATGAGATATGTACTCATATGAGGTAAACATTAATTTGATTTTGCATTGTTGCTGCGTTGTTGGGAGACTTATAAATTGTAGTGGGAAGCTCTTTCTCACACTCCCAAGCAAGAGGTATCACAGTGTAACCTGCAGTAAACATATTACAAAAATCATGTAAAACTTACAGTGCAGTATTCTTGCTGTGGGGTAGAAAAGAACATTTAACGGGTTACTCACTGAGGGCAAGATTCTGCCATTTTTGAGTACTACCTTATTTCAGAAGCAGGCCCATTCATTCCAAAGGCAAAGTGAAGCACTACACAGCCTGAGTAAAGGTGATAGACTTTCTCTGGTCCTCATGTAATCTCATTTACTTCAGTTCTCTCAGATGAGTAGTCTCACTGACTTCATTTTTGCTCATAAGCAAACACTTCTCATGTGAGTGTGGGTTGCAAAGAATGTAAGGAAAGATTTGTTCATATTACATCAGGGTAGCTCATTAAGTGCACTTGTACATTTATAGTAGCACTAATAGCACCAATTGTAAGAGAGCGTGTAACCCTTACAGAGAAGCTCAGTTTAGCAGAAATCTTGTCATGTAATCACCATGTACACATAATACCGCCCACGTTTCTTCTTATGCACTGTTCTTGTTTTTGCAAACAGTAATGCTTATGTTTGGATTCAGTTCCCTTGTGGTATGAGAGCCAAGAAAAATATTGAGCTACTTCTTTCATAAGGTAACGATAACATTTTAACTCAAACTACTTTATGTTCATGGTTGTAGCTCTTGAGAGATTAATTATTTTCAGAAATTAAAATAAGACAAATTCTATTTTAACAACCTCTCAACTATTTAATTCAATAGTAACTTTAAATGATTCTCTCTTAGTTTTCACATCACTGAGATGAGTTGCCCAAGATCACACAGCAATCAGCAATCAAACCAGGGACTGAAACCAAATCTTTTGTTCCCCAGTCTAGTGCCCTAACCATTAGACCTTACAGTGAAGAAGCAAACCTTTGTGTTTAACATAGGCTTTAATATCAGGTGGTTGAAACCAACCATATTTTAGTCATGTGGTGCAATTCACACCCCCACAGAGTGCACTGCAGCACAGTGCAGGCATAGATGTTGATCTAGCTCTTTTGGAATGCCTGGTCTGTATTCTCACATGCTCTCTATCTTTCTGTTGATGAGATCTTAAACACTGTGTTGTCCACACTGATGATCACTTTGTTTTTTATGTATCAATAATATTTGTTGATTTTTTTCCCTTTCTGATTGAACTGATAGGCAGCAAACATGTCCCAGGGTTTATTTTTTATGGGCTGAATCCTACAAGGTGTTGAATTCCATCTCCTTGGTATTTAGTAACTGTACCTCCCCAGGGCCAGCTTTGTGGGCGGGTGACTGCTAGAGTACTGTGGTCAAGAAACCACATAAGGGCTGTGCCCACCCACGAGGCAGGGAGAAGGCACAAAGGGGGCTGCGGGGCGGGCGCATCCTCTCTCCACCCTGCTGGCAGCATGACTACTGCAATGCTGCTGCTGCTCCACCTGCTGCTGCTCTGCCAGCTGCACCGGGAGCAGTACTTAAAGGGAACCAAAGCAAGTTCACCCAGGGTGCCATTTTCCCTAAGGCTGGCCCTGTATCTCCCACTGACTGACATGGCAACTGAGGCCACTACCATCTTGCAAGGGATGCTTAGCACCTCAGAGGATTAAGCCCAACATGCCAAAATCCTAAATATATTTTCTGTTTCAGTTATAATGATTTTATTCCTGATGTCCATTGATACAGGTGAGGAGACTCAGATTCCCTCTTCCTATAGTGATCTTATGGCATATTCCTTCTAAAGCAAGTATTCCTTGTTTAATATGGTACCATATGTGATCTTTATTACCTTTGCTTACTGCCTTTGAATTATTATTTGGATGGAATTATGTTCAAGACCCAGTAAGAGTACTCATTAAAATGATTGCCACCACCACAAACCGTAGCCTCATCTGATCCATGTGAACATTAAAGATTTCATTCCATTTTATTGGGAGTTTTTAGCCATCTTCTTCGCCAAAATTTCCCTTACCCATACTGTTCTAGTGAGTGACTGCATTTCAGAAGTTGGTGGCTGTATATATTTTGGCTTTGACCCTGCAGCCCCACAAAGCACTTTCTATTGACTCCAACAATAGTTCCAGGAGCATGGAGGTTGCAGAATCAGCATATTGTTTGCAATGCTTCAGGATGAAAGGTACCTTGTCTTAAAGGTAAGATGTTATTTTATTAGCTAGTTGTCCAGCTGTATTAATGAAATACTGTTTGGAAATGTTTATAGATACAAGATTTATCACAGCAAGATTGATTCCAAACTTAGATTTATTTTCCAGGCAAATGATGAAGAATCAACCAAATCAGCCATGTTGTCAATATAATTCATTTGCTAGCACTTTCACTTCTGAACCAGAAAGTCCCCATGGATTTGAATGTCTTAACCAGAACTTGCGTTCATTCTTTGTACAGACACTACAGTATGGCTTATTTTGTCACTCTAACCTTGGGTGCTTCATTAAGGTCTGATACCTTTGGCTCGTCTTTTGTGATGGGTCAGGTGAAACGGAGAGAAGGAGAAGGGGGCAGAAGCTTCCTGGCCAATATTCTCATATTCAGGAAAACTGACCAACACTTTGTGTGAAGTATTGCTGCATGCTGAGAAGTTGTTGTGTTTTCCTACCCAGTCACAAGCTTTTAACTCAGTACTTTGAAAAAAGGCAATTACTTTAAATTAAATATATTTCCAGACAAAAATTACTTTAAAAATTACAGAGATACTATTATCCCTCAGAACAGCTTTATAAAACCCAGGCCAATGAGAGGAAAAATAAATCCAAACATTAAGGTCTGGAAATATACAGTAAAGTACCCATCAATGACTCTATGGAATAACCATACAGTTATGATTGATTCATTGATTGTACTCATGGCCTCTGGTTAGATGATCAGAATTTTTAAAAACATTCAATTTTTTCTCATATTTTTCATGGTGTCACTGACTCTGACTCACTGTCTTGCTACATATGGATTCTAGAAATAAAACTTTTGGGAATAACTTTCCCTGGAAGTGTGAAGGGTGAAGACAATTTGAAAAAGGAAAAAAAATCAAGTTTAAAATGATTTCTTTTTAATTAGTTCAAAGGTAAAGGAGAGCAGCTTGGATTTCTTACAGTATTTTACAGAGTCTAAATGAAATAAAAGGGATTAGCCGATAGTCACTGGAGCTCAGGAATATGACATTGTTTAGTCTTTGAATCCAACAAGGATATCCATCAGTTTTCAAACAAACAAACAAACACAGAGGAATTATTTTTAGATAGGATGTATTAAGTTTCATACTCACAGGTGCTGGCCAGGCCTCATTTGTCAAACTGGCCAAGGTGTAAAAGGCTTTAATGATCTCCTAAATCTTGAAATCCTAAATCCTGACTGTCAGGGTGGGCTGCCTTCCAAGGCCAGTCACCCAAATAAGCAGGTTCACTTGTATTGTAAACAGTCATAGATCAGACTGAATGATAAAACCTGAGCACAGAGCACTATATATATAACTCACAACACTTTTTTGACAGGGCAGTACAGGTCATCTGTGTTTGTTCATGGACATATTAGGCTCTGGTTTTCCTGAGTCTCACTGCATCCTTTACAGTGGTCTTGTTTTCCCATTGTATTTGCTGTCTGGACAGGATGTTCTACCAGGGGAAGTGCTTCTTGTGGAAAAGGCCTCAATTAGTTATCCAATTGACCCTCCAGATACTAACTACCTGGCAGACATGAGACTGATTTGTTTAGATCTGACCATAGATTTGTTTTATTGCATTGCTTTATAGTCCTATTACTGAGACAGGCAACAATGCATATTTCCAGTTGGCACAGAATAATGATATATATTGTTTTTAAATGGCAAAAAACTTTAAAAGAGCACGGCTGGTCATTGAAGGTTAATTAATTTCTACATTGGCAGACAGTTTTATTGTAGGAGGCCAGGAAAATGTAATCATCTGAGATTTTCAAGTATCACGATTGTGTTGAGGAAACAGGTTATTGATAAGCAGAGGAATTAAAGGACCTGATGAAAGAGTTTGTCTTACAAAATATACATCTTTACTGTAAATAAAAATCATGGATGTGATCCATTAACGTCCATGCATATTTTGGGTTCTGTTTCCACACGCAGAATGGAATAATTTATTCTATGGTACATGAAAGCAAACAGAATATCACAGGCAGTTTTTAAAAGATCTTTCAGTCCCCGGGCAGAGTTCTGGCAGGCGAGGGGAAGCTCTGCTTGATCAAACAGCATGTGTTATGAACTGCATTTGATTTTATAGTTTTCCAAAAAGCCGTCCAAAGTTTTTTCTCCCCTCCCTCGTTCTTTCTGCAGAGAGATCTCAGTCTATGTTTTTCCTTACTCAGTTGACCCAGGCCAAGGACATGTATGCCAAAAGAGCCTGCAGTTCCCCAAGGCAGTGACTGGAGTGCAAAGCTAACTGGCCCAACATGGAGTCCTTAGGCTTTTGTTCACTCCTTTCTTCTAGGCTTCTAATTTTTCCTATCTAAATCTCTCTTCCAGCCTCCTTTGTCTCTTTGTCATAGCAGCAGGTGTGATTGCATTGCCAGCAGCATGGTAATTGTGGCAAAGTAGCATCTTCTGAGACTGCTGCTTTAGAACCACCCAGCTATTTGAGAAAGGTGCAGTAAGTGGCACCATTATGAACACTGCCCCAACTAAACTGTGAAGCAAAAGTTCTTTGTAGAGTAACCAGGATAAAAAAAAACAAAACTTGAATCAGGATCTCTCACCTCCTGGCATAGTCCATAGATGAAACAGGGGTGGCAGGTTTGTATAATTTTTGGTGGTGCCCAGAACAGGTCCAAGTGCCGCCTCCCCACACCTGCCTTGTAAGCTGATATATATTTTTTAAAATGATGTAAAAATGGACTGGAAAGAGTAGGTGTTTAACAGTTTCTCTATATTGCACAATATCACTATTGTAAGAAAAAAGTATTTAACTAAGAATATCAACTTTATTAATACTCTTTTGAATACAGAAACAACCAAGCACTCCTGGATCAATAACCCTCAAAAGCAAATACTTTCTAAAATTAAAATAAAATGTAGCCCCTTCTTTTGCAATGTTCTTTAACCAATTATATACTTTAAAGAGTATAAAATAATCAAGTATTGTGCTAAACACATTCATACCCCAAACTGACCGCCGAATTTAAGTGGCATGTTTTTTCCCTCAGACACTCATACAGTATACAGCAGTGTTCCCTCTAATTTTTCTCCACTCATGTGCGGAATAAATTTTGTTATGTGCACCAATGTGGAGGTGACGTGTGACAAATCACCTCCATGTTGGTGCAAATAAAGTTAATGGGGTGGGGCTGAGGGGTTGGGAGTGTGGGAGAGGGCTCAGGGCTGGGGCAGAGGGTTGAGGTGTGGGGGGATGAAGGCTCTGGCTGGGGCTGGGGATGAGGGGGTTGGGATGTGGGCAGGGCTCAGGCAGAGAGTTGGGGTATGGGAGTGAAAGGCTGTGGGGTGGGGCCGGGGATGAGCGGTTCACGGTGCAGGAGGGGGCTCAGGGCTGGGGCAGAGGATTGAGGTGTGGGGGAGTGAGGGCTCTGGCTGGGGGTGTGGGTTCTGGGGTGGGGCAGGGCTGGGGATGAAGAGTTTGGGGTGCAGGCAGGCTGCCCCTGGGGTGGGGCCCTAAAGGAGGACTCCACACTCCCCCCAGTCTTCTCCCCACAGGCAGCAGAGAGCTCTGGGGGAGAGGACCCCCCTCTTCTCCCCAGCAGCACACTCACCTGGCACCATCACTGCATGTGCTCCTAGGGGTTAGGCCCCTCTCAGGTCCAGGAAGCCCCCTTGCCTCTCCTGTGGTAGGTGAAAGGGCCAACAGGCGTGCGCCTCCTCCTTCCACAGGCAGTAGCTGGGCCACTCCCTCAGCCTGCTGCTGGCGCTGCTCCCTTTTGTAGCTGGCTGCAGTAACCGCTGGTGAGGGAGCGCAGCATGGAGCAGCAGGGCAGCCGCCTGCTGCCCAGGCAAGGATGCTCCAGGGGAGGTGCACTTGGGCAGCAGGTTGGGGCCGGCGGAGAGAACTCTGCATGGCACAAAACTGCTGAGAACTTTCTGTTCCTGCAAGCAGGGCAATGGAGTGTCTATAATTTTATAAATACACAGGCAATATGCTCCACAAAATTTCTGCAACAAAACTTAGGGGAGGGCCTTGATTCTCATGTCTCCTGGCAATTTTGAAGGATTATGGTATTTAACCAGTTCTGCTCTATTTATTAAAGTTACTTTTGGTTAAAAAGTTGGAACTAAAAGGAACTTCCCACACAGATACACTTTCAAACAAACAAACAAACAAACAAGGTGCCAGATAAGGTGGAACATAGTTGTTCCTTTTGGCCACAAAATGTCAACTCCATCTGCACACAGTGTCAAATCACTTTATTATCGTATAATAGTATGGGCGTGCTGTTTATTACTTTATTATTGTTTCATTTCCTCTCAATCTCTTTTTACACCATATATAGTTTCTTTGAATTCTGGCATATTCCAAAGAAGAGTTTGGATTTTCCTGAAGTCTAAATGAAAGTAAGCAGGATTTATTCAAGCTATGTTATTATACCACCACATGCATTCATCTTTCGACTGCATCATGTAATGATATGAATCCATTAATTATTACAGTTTGCTTCCAAAAGTTCTCCTACAGCTTTTTCTTTAAGACTATTTCATTCTGTGAGTTTGTTTCTATTTAAAATGTGTTTAGGTTAAATGATCAAAAGTAAGTAGTGACTGAGTGTCAAACCTGACCCCTCTAAAGGGGCTTGGTTTTTAGAAAACCCATTCTTTGAAAATCCTAAATACTCATTTAGGTGTGTCAAGGTGGGGACCCAAGCTCACTAGTCACTTTAAACCATACATCTCTACAGAGTATATGGGTGTAGTGAGGTGGACTGGCCCTCCCCAGACACAGAGGGAGAGGGTGGCTCCACTACCCCTAGCTTCACTCCGGAAGCCAAGGGGTAGGACTCTGTTGGGGCCCAGCTACTGGAGGGGACAGATGCATCCCCTGAGCTCTCATTCTGGGACACGGCAGCAGGGCCGCAGAGTGCAGACGACTGGCCCGGACCCCCTGGATGGACCTGATCCTGGGGGATGCAGACAACTAGCCTGGACCACCTGGACCCTTGAACGACCCGACCCTGGAGGAGACAGACAACTGGCCCGGACTGCCAGCTGCCCCAACCCCAGCAGAGCTTCTGCTGGCAACTGAGGCCCCTGCCAATCACCTTACCTCACTGGACCAGCAGGTACCCTGGGAGGGGGAGTGTGGAAGTGACCCAGGGATAGTAGATCCCTGTCTGGCTGTAAAGCTGGCAGAGGGTGAGTCAGTGTGTTGTGATGTGGATCCCCGCTAATGTGGTATAAAAAATAGGCCTCTGTACCCATTAGCATAAAGAAGATTCATATTTGAAAAAAAAAGCCAAAATGTGACATTTACTTGCTCAGAATGGACTTGATCCTCTTGCCATGGAAGTCAATGTGAAAAATGCTTATTGACTGCAGTGGTGTAGGGCGAAGCCCCAGATCCCTGTTCAGAGTCATCTGAAAGAACTCGAGCTGATGAGAATGACACTGTTTATAACAAAAAATTACAAGGCTCCTACCCAAAACCTGACAGCTAGACTGGAGAATGGGAGTCGAGTGTAAATCCAGTTTCACTAGAGAAATTCCTCTCAGCTCTGAGCATTTGAACACCTATAAAGAAGATCAGGGATGGGATGAGGGAGAGGGCGGAAATATCACTGGCTCCTGCTTCAACTAGCTGTGCACTTCCAATGAACCTCCAGACTGAGCCATCTAGGCTATCATTCCCCTTTTTGGTCTTCAGTAGGTCTGGCAGAGGGAACCAAAAAACAAAGCTCTGGTCTCTCTCTTCTGTGACCGTCAATCACTAATATTTTCTCAGTTGTCTTACCTTGATATAAAATTCTTTATATTGCTGTGACGGAACAGGAAGATATACTTTTCTCACCCATTCTCTTCCCAGGTATTTTGAAAAGTGAAAAAGGAGACATTTCATCCAGAGACTGTCAAGTTCCCTTTTGGTTGCTGAGCTATTTAATACAGGGACAATGCTCTAAAAATACAACTTCTCATAACAAGATATAGAAGACACCCTCCCACTCTCTCTCTTTCTCTAGCACAACCATATACATGCACACAACCCTCTGGGGCAGAATGTGATCTCCTGGGTGCTGTGCTTTTGTGAAAGCCATACCCTGTGTGTTGAATAAGGTTAACACTGCATACTCCCTGCAAGACCATATAGAGTACATACACTGCATGCCCACCTAGCACAGGTATAAAGAGCAGAGTAGATGATGAGGCACTGCTTAGGTGAGTAAACATGCCAGAACCTTAGGCTATATACTCTATATAGCTGTCTAAATGCCCAAGCAGTACCTCCCCCATCGATGCTGCTATTTTTAGCAGCATAATAACATGCTGCCTCCCTGCTGTTTTAGCATTTCCCTGCTACAGGGAAAGGCTCTGTCAGCAGAGAAAAGCTCTGGCAATGGGGAAGACAACAGGGAAAGGTTCCAGCTGCTTCTCACTGCTGGAGCCTTTCCTCATTGGCTGAATCTTTCCTTGCAGTGGGGAAAGGATCCTGCTACTCTGTGCCACTGGAGCCTTTCTTCCCTGCTGGAGCCTTTCACTGTTGTATGTAGCTACATGGTACAGTGTGGAAGCAGCTAGATTTCCACAGAGGCATGTAGCTGTGCACACCCAACATGCTTATGCCTGTGGTGTGCAGTATAGACATATATCCTCCGCCTACCCACACAGAGCAAAGATTACGTGAAAATGTCTGAATCTTTATATGCACCTTTGTTCACTTTTACACCAGTGCAAAGTGAGTGTATAATGCTACCCATTCTGATTGGTCACTTTTTCCACTCACTTTGCACTCGAATAATACATGATGAGACAAGGTACAAGTGCAATGAGGAATCATGCCCAGAGAGTGGGTGTATGTGTGAAAGTTGCATTAATCGGGTGAAACAACAGAACTGCATTAAAGTGTCTAGTTGTATGGTCCCATGTCCTCTCAGGATTGTTTTCCACAGAAACAGTGGCTCATGGAAATATCTCCCATTGCAAGATGCTGGGAGGAAAAAATTGCATGTCTCTCTGAAATGCCAGAAAAACAGAAGCTATGTCATTATGCCACCAGTGTACACCTGGTGGATATTTTTAAAATTTGGAAATTTCTCTTTCTTTCTTCCTTCTTTCATAAAATGTTTGTTTTTCAGATGTCACATGACTTCAGTATTAAACATCACAAGTTATTAGAATGGATTTGGTTTCAGAAGACAGAAAAAAAAAAAAGAAAACCCAAAGCTATTCAGTCTTCACAGATGACTGCAGACTTGTGGACTGGGTGATGTTGCAGTATTTTTAGCACACAGTTACAGGAAGTATTCTTGTCAGTCAGAGTTGGGTAGGTCCTTTCAGTCTTTCTTTCCAATCCTTGCTTGTTTGTAGGCCATAGCAATTATGGACAGAGGGGAAAAAAATCACTCTAATGAATAGTCAATTGAGATTTTCCTACCCATCATTGGTCAGTATATTTAAAGAATTACTACAGTAATTATATTTTATGAGTATGACTCATTTTTCTGTTTTTAAAGAAGTATTTCACTTTACCCATCTCTTTTAGTATGTTTCCATTTGTGTGGTTTGGCTGCATGGAGCAACGTGGCAACTGGTTACTTGAAAATATTTAAGAAAAAGGCAAATTCCTCAGCTCTGGCATACCTGTGGACCACATATATGGACATAATTGCAAACATCTGTCCACCCACTCATATAACAGTTAAGAAGTCATTAAAAAAAAGTTAAAATAGTAACCTTGGAAGCAAGTAACTACAGGACTGTCCATTTGTATGTTTGTTTATTCACAATATCTTACCAACTAAATGTCAGAGACAAATAACTCAGCAACTTTCACAAGAGGGCATTGACAAAAAAATCAACAATAGGTATTCACAAAACCATGCAATCATGTGCTGCAGCAAAACAATGTAAATATAAATTGGCAAACAATGGAAATATCTGAAAGGACTATTTTATTAGCCAAGAAATGGATATTTATTTCTCTTTCTCTCTCTGTGGACACGGGGAGGTGTCATCAGAATAGATGTTTTGGGGAACGTACATGAATTTGTTATATGAAAAAGATTTTCATCTTAGATTTCATGAACCAATGATATTCACTTATTGGTCTAATCTGAGAGGGCAGATTCCTTCTCTCCCCCGCCCTCCCAATTAATGGTGTAGACTCAGTAACATTAATTTGAGAAAGAGGGGCTTGAACCATATCTCTAGCCCACTGATTCTCTCTCTGGAGGATCCAGATTATCCCCCACTGAGGTCAATGGGAGTTATCAGATTCTACAGGGGGAGAGTTGTCCACTCTCCAAACGGAGGTGGTGTTTGCAATCCAAATCCAGGTCTCATTCTGAAAATGGATTTTACAGCATCCTGATAATGAGCTGAATCCAAATGCCAGTCCAACCCCCCACAAAAAGCATTGGGATATTCACAATTCACATCTGGAGGTGAAATTTGCAGTGGGAGTCTCTTCCCACTGGGCTCCCTGCCCCTTCCTCTGATTGCCCTAAAGGGGCAACTGAGGATTCTCCCAATCCAGGAAATCCACAGCTTGAGTAGAGTGGGCAAAACTAGTCTTGCCGTCCATCCTCACCCTTATCTGATGGGACATTTTTGGCTTGGAGAATTCTGAGGTGGAGGCATACTCAGGCAGGAGCATGTAGAGGGTGGAGTTCCCAGCAGTCTGCCAGATATTGGGCAGCATCTGGCTGCAGTTGGGGTAGTTTAGAGCAGCACTTGAGGATGCTCCAAGTCTTGGGGTTTTAATGCTGCTAGTAACTCCTGGGGTGAAATAGTCCTTGGTCAGCCTGCTATTGTGGGAGCAGAAAGGTGGTGTCCCTGCCCTACTCTTCTTAGTTGCATCAGGTGTAGACTTGGCACAACTGAGGATTTAGCCCAGTATTTCTCTCTACAGGTTAACTAAAACACTTCCTGTCACTGGACCCTAAGTTCTATTGGAAGGAGGTATCTGCCAAAAAACGTTCACCAAGGGTAGAGAAGAGGTTGAGTACATGGGTTTCACTGCTGTGTCTCAAGGCTTGCCAAACCCCATGCAGATGAAAACAGATCTGTCAGTCTGTTACAAGAAGCAGAATACTGATCCACAGCACAAACAAAAATTAAATTGAGGATGTGGTCTAGTACTCGTCTCATCTGATAATCTCAGAATGGTTCAAGGGCTGAATATTTCGCATGTACTTCATTCAATACTTGGATGTGCCTCTCAGTTATTTACAACTGATAATGATACTCTGATGTCGTTATTTGCTGCATGGGCTATAGGGAGCAGAACGCACAAAACCTGCATTATGTTAAAAGGAGAGCTGGAAAATCAGCTCCTACAAGTATTTATTTTGTAGTATGAATTCTATCTTTTCCTCCTGCAGTGTCCCAATGCCAGAATGCTGTCTCCTATCACATATTGCACAAATACAGTATAATGAGAACAAGGTGTCAGTTGAAGGTTTGCAATCCCTGTCTAGTTCTTAAAGTTTTTCCTTCTATTTCTTGACATATAACACTATAGCAGTGCTAAGGTCCATTAGTCTGACTGAAATTTTAATTTCTAGACAAATGCAATAGGATTTAAATCTAGATGCATGCATCAGTATTACGCTATCATGCAAGAGGTATAAAACTAATAAAAAAGAGTATTGAAGCCTGATATAAATGATCACTGATCATTTTAACACTGGTGATCCTTGTGAATGTTTTTCCCCCTTCTTTTGCGGAAAGAGAATACGCACTTCTAATATTCTATGAATATGGTTATAAAATGGCTTGGAAAAAATGAGCAGTTTCACCTTCTAGCACAAAGGTGGGCAAACTACGGCCCATGGGCCACATCCAGCCTGTGGGACCGCCCTTCCTGGCCCCCGAGCTCCTGGCCCAGGAGGCTCACCCTGGCCCCTCCTCTACTGTTCCCCCTCCCTTGCAGCCTCCGCTCGCCCCACTGCCGGCGCAATGCTCTGGGCGGCAGAGCTGTGAGCTCCTGGGGCAGTGCAGCTGCAGATCCCAGCCTGACCCAGTGCTCTGTACTGCATGATGGTGGTGGTAGCTCCAGGCAGTGCAGTAAGGGGGTACGGAACGGAGTGGCGGGGGTTGGATAGAGGGCAGGGGCATTCAGGGGAGTAGTCAGAGGGTGTGGGTGTGGATAGGGGTCAGGGCAGTCAGGGGGGACAGGGGCTTGAATGGGGGTAGGGGTCCTGGGAGGGGCAGTCAGAAAGGAGGGGTGGCTGGATGGGGTGGCAGGGGGCAGTCGGGGAAGAGGTTCCAGGGGCAGGCAGGGATTCTGGGGGCAGGCAGGGGACAGGGAGTGGGGGTGTGTGGATGGGGCAGGGGTTCCAAGAGGGGCCATCAGGGGACAGGAAGAAGGGGTGCGTGGATGGGGCAGGGGTTCTGGGGGGGCCATCAGGAATGAGAGGAGGAGTTGGATGGGGTGGCGGGGGTCTGGGGGTGGTCAGGAGACAGGGAGCAGGGGTGTGTGGATGGGGCAGGGGTTCCAAGAGGGGCCATCAGGGGACAGGAAGAAGGGGTGCGTGGATGGGGCAGGGGTTCTGGGGGGGCCATCAGGAATGAGAGGAGGAGTTGGATGGGGTGGCGGGGGTCTGGGGGTGGTCAGGAGACAGGGAGCAGGGGTGTGTGGATGGGGCAGGGGTTCCTTGGGGGCCATCAGGGAATGAGGGGGGTTGGATGGGGCAGGAGTGCCAGGTGGGGGCAGATAGGAGGTGGAGGCCGGGCCAGAACTCCCTCCCCTAACCGGCCCTCCATACAATTTACAAAATCCAATGCGGCCCTCAGGCCAAAATGTTTGCCCACCCCTGTTCTAGCAGGTAAACTGTTATACTACTATAGCAGCTTGGAAACTGGAAAACAGTGGCGGTGTTACTAGAGTGATGGGTAGGTGGGAGCCTAAAAAAGAGATCAAGTTCAGTATGTAGGCTAGGCCACAGATGTGGCTGGTTCTGATTCTCTTCCCTTCCCCATCCCCAACTCCCCCTTGAACTGGTTTAGCTATCCCCATCACCCACAGTTAAAGAAGCAGTAAAATGATTGGCTCATATTAAGATGTCAGTCATAACTAAGCAATCATTTGGGTGAGGGACAGATAGAACTGAATCTGTAGTAATTAATTTTAAACTCTAAGATCAAACTATTTGCTGAACTCGGAGGATCTCTGCCAACTCTCATCCTTTGGAAACCAAACTGCAGATTCTCTGACAAAGAAAATAATTGGGCTTGCAAAATTTTGTAGCGGGTTAAGTAATTTGTAGTGGTTGAGTAGCACATGTTTTATCTTCAACACTCAATTTTAACTTCAAAATAATTTAATACATAGTAAGTGCTGCCATGCAGCATTGTAAAATAGAAATAAATAGACTGTTGGAAAGAATTTCCTCTGGAGAAGAAGGATGAGCCAGTGGCCAGGGTGCTAGCATAGGACCCAGGAGACCTGGCTTCAATTCCCTGCTTCCCCAAAGACAACCTGTGTGACCTTGGGCTGGTCACTGTGCATCAGTTCCCTATCTATAAAATGGGGAGCACAGCACAGTCTGCGCCTCCTAGGGGTGTTGCACTGAATGTGAGGTGCAAAGATACTTTGGTAACAGGGGCCATTAGAAGTATGTAAGGTCAGATCTATACAGATAAGAAAAATATCTCATAAGCGTTTTAGGTACAAGAACAATAAAATGATGGTAACTGGCAGGGGTGACTCTAGCTTTTTTGCCACCCCAAGCATGGCAGGCAGGCTGCCTTTGGGGTTTGCCTGCGGGAGGTCCGCCAGTCCTGCAGCTTTGGCTTACTCGCCGCCAAATAGCCGCCGAATCTGCGGGACCGGAAGACCTCCCACAGGCATGCTGCAAAGGCTGCCTGACTGCTTCCCTTGCAGGGACCGACAGGGCACCCCCTGTGGCTTGCCGCCCCAGGCACACGCTTGGAGTGCTGGTGCTGGGAGCCGTCCTTGGTAACTGGTTCCAGAACTTCCATTAATGAACTAATGGACCAGATCCTCAGGTGGTGTACATCAGAGTAAGTCCATTTAATTTCCTTTGCACCAGGTTCTGGCCCAATAAATTTATTTAGATTGCAAATGTAGATGGTGAAAATATATTTAGATCAACTTTTTGTTCTCTGTTTGGACATTGTCTAGCACAGTGGGCAAAATTTTGTAGCTGGTTAAGTAATTCGTAGTGGTTGAGTAGCAAATGTTTTATCTTCAACACTCAATTTTAACTTAAAAATAATTTAATACGTAGTAAGTGCTGCCATGCAGACTCTTAGGTACTAATACAATACAAATAAAATAGTATTATAATTACATATTGCACATAAATGACCTCTTAATCCACGAATCTGAAAGTGCACTAGTAAATTTAATTAAGCAAGTCTCACTGAGCCAGACACAGGTGTGCAACTTAGTAAGCCATTCAGCTGATGATACAGTGGAAGTAATAGAATCCAGATCACTCTCAACTGTGTTAGCTATGCTGGGCAGCCCCTAAATACACTTGGGGAGCAGGTTGCTGAGTACAAAAGTGAATTCACTCTTCACAACAGAACCTCTCTTTAAAAATACATGTGATAGAGTTATCCAAGGACGCAGCGTGTAGCCAAACTCTGTCTTCTGTCCTTAACACCAGCTTACACTGACCTCAGAAATAAATGAGATGACATTTTCATCAGAAAAGATGTAATTCAGAATATAGCTGCATAAATCATTGTTTTTTACTTGTAGGTTTAAACCACACTAGGGCAATAGAAAGAAATTGTTTTATTCAGAAAGAATTAGTATAAGAACATCATTCAGAATGTTTGGAACATAACAAAATTCATGCCAGAATAGGAGTGTTTTAAATAGAAAGGGTCTGAAGTAAAATGTTTTACTTTTTTTTTGTTCATTGTGATGCAGGGTTCGAATTCATCAGGCCCTTGTTCCAATACACAGTTGGGGAAAGCACTAAGGAGACAACATCATATGCAGGCCATGTTAAGCCTGGAGAGATCTGCAGTTTCTGTGCACAAGAGTATATGGGTTGCATCCTTATTACTTCCCCATAGCTGCATGAGACCTCAAAGGTGGCGCAGAGCAGAGAGAGGCATAGAGGAATTACTATAAGGTAGGTGCACAACTGGTTGAAAGATGATACTCAAAGAGTAGTTATCAATGGTTCGCTGTCAGCCTGGGAGGATGTATCAAGTGAGGTCCCCGGGGTCTGTCTTGGATCCAATACTATTCGATATTTTCATTAACAATTTGGATGATGGACTAGAGAGTATATTTATAAAATATGTGGATAACACTAAGATAGAAGGGCTTGCAAACACTTTGGAGGACAGGATTAGAATTCAGGAGGACTTTTGATAAATTAGAGGATGGGTCTGAAATCAATAAGATGAAATTCAGTAAAGACAAGTGCAAAGTACTAGACTCGGGAAGGAAAAATCAAATGCACAAATAGAAAATAGGAAATAACTGGTTAGGCAGCACTACTGCAGAAAAGGATCTGGGGGGTTATAGTGGATCACAAATTAAGTATGAGTCAACAATATGATGTTGTGGCAGAAAAGGCAAGTGTCATTCTGGGATGTATTAATAGGAGAGTCATAAGAAAGACACGAATTAACTGTTCTGCTCTGCACAGCAATGATGAGGCTTCAGCTGGACTACTGTGTCCAGTTTTGGGCACCACACTAAGATATGGATAGATTGAAGAGAATGCTGAGGAGAGCAGCAAAAATGATAGGATGTTTAGAAAACATGACCTGTGAGGAAACGTTAAAAGAACTGGGCATGTTTAGTCTAGAGACAAGAAGGCAGATGACAGTCATATATTCCAAGGCCAGAATGGTCCATTGTGATCATCTAATCTGACCTCCTATATAATACAGGACTGTGATGGATGTTGAAGGGGTTAAAGAATGGCTGTAGGCAAAGCTGGCCCTAACCTGTGCTGTGAATTGTGTTAAGAGTGGAATGAGGGCTTAAAAAGAGGAATTTCCCACCAGTTGCAAGGAGATGCCAGATAGTGGCTTTACAACTCCCAAAGGAGACTCCTGGAATCCTTCAGGGGAGGCCATTTACCAGCCCCCTGTTCCATGCTTACAAGGAGACAGCAGCTTTGGGTTATTGGCCAGATAAGACAGTTTGGCAAGTCCTAAGGCAAACAAATTAGGCAGGTGGTGCCTCTACCCCTTTCAGGGTTAGAGAATCTGAGAATGGACAAAAGGGACTTGGAGAGAGGGAGCCAAGAGCCCCATCCCCATCAATCCAAAGACTGCCAATCACAATGTGTGTCAGAGGGACTCCTACTTAGGCAGATGGGGCACCCTAAGGATTTTTCAGTGCCTGTCCTGTCCAGTAGAAAGCATCCATCAGCAGTCTGAGAGCTGTGACAGGCAGTGGAGAACACAGGCATTAGATCACCCCTGACATAAAGAGAACTGGGGTGAGGTGCAGAGGAGAAGGAATCATTTATTCTCATGGACTGTCTAAGAAAGATGGATTTAGACAAGCTGCTGAAATGGCTGACGGAGCCAACAGCAACTAGCCATGCAGCAGCAGCAGCTGCTACAACAATCAGCAGTAACATTCACACACCCTCTCCAAACTCTCCTCTGCCTCTGTTCACGGTTCTCTAGTTTTTGCCTACCACGTGACTTTTTATACCAGGCTTCCCTGATAGGCTCACCTCAGCATCACCTCTCACCACCAGGGAGTGATTAATTATTCATAGACTTCAAACAGCAGGGATGATCGAAGCTCCAGGAAGCAGAGCCTTGTGGCCCTTACCAAGACACCTACAAACAGACCTGTCGCAGCTGCTTACTTAGGAGGACACAGCCCAGCCACACTGCCTGTGCACAAAGAACTAACAAAAAGTCAAGCAACCCACATATGGGTCAAACACATCACTCTCCAAATCCCGCTACCTCCAAGCATAGAGTCCACAGCTACACCCTCCAGAACTCTCCTGTTAGCTGCCTTCCAGGGGGAACATAACAATTTTCATATATCTAAAAGGTTACTATAAAGAGGGTGGTGACCCATTGTTCTTTATGTCTGTAGAGGCTAGAAGAAAAAGTAATTGGCTTAATTTGTGGCACAGGAGATGTAGGTTAGATATTAGGAAAAACTTTCTAACTGTAAGGATAGTTAAGCACTAGAACAGGTTATTGAGGGAAGCAAGTGGAATTCCTATCACTGGACGATTTTACGAATAGGTGAGACAAACAGCTGCCGGGGATGGTCTAGGTATACTTGGTCATACTTCAACATGGGGCAGGGAGAGGTACTGGATGACCTCTTGAGCCTTAAATTTTTATGTGTAAAGTGGTGGTCTCAACACTGGAGAACCTCTTCACAGTGAGACATAGCATAGTGGTTCTCTCCCCATCTGGAACCCCATGTGGAGAGCTGCTCTAGTCCTCCAAAGATCTGCCCCTTCCTGTGACTCAGTCCTCTGTCCAGGTCACTAAGTCCACCCATTCTGGGGTAACAGAAAGGCCAACAAGACAAAGTCCAAGACTTTGTATCAGGTCTTCGGCACCAACTGTGGAAGTCCTCTTCTCAGGGCTTTCTGTCACTTTTGTCCCCTTCTCCACCCACATGCCACCACACTGCATTTGCCAGTGCAGTCAGCTCTACTCCCTGTGGTTGCTTAGCCTCTCCCCTGGCTTCCTGCCACCCTTCTCCACATAGGAGAGGATCCCAGGGACAACTCTCCTCCCTGGGCTTTCTGCTTGACTCTCCTGTTGCTCCTTTCTGTCGTCCCAGAAAGTGACAACAGACTGTCTCCTTGCATCCCCCTTTTGCTCTCAACTTCCTGTTTTATAGTCCTCCCCTGGTCCCTCCCCAGCTAGGCTTCATCCTCATTTAAGCCTGGCTCTTCCTCCAGGTGCAACCTGGTACATGAACTCCATTACCTTGAGATTCTTTATTTTTGCCTCCCTGCCATGCCCACTGCTCTTCTGAGCTGCCTTGTTTCTCAGGAGGATGTATGCTGCACCCCTTAAATGGGTATAGTAGTGTGCATGTTCCAGAGAACTGATTCACTGTTTCCCTTAGGATGGTGTGGTGTGCCTAAATCTAGCTTAAGATGAGTACCAGTGGCTAAATAGTACATTTTCTGTAAATCATTTCCTTTCATCATGCATCACTTGTTTGGGAAGGCTAGCATGAGTCACTAAATTAGGAGAAATTTTGACATTCCAGACTTATGACAATGAAACTGTATAATATTCCATTACATCCAATGTATTTTATAAAGATCAGCCTCAGTTATCCAAATCATTCTTTTATCTGAAAGGATATAGAATGTGTTCTTTTAAAAAGAGGGATAGCTCAGTGGTTTGAGCATTTGCTTGCTAAACCCAGGATTGTGAGTTCAGTCCTTGAGGGGACCACTTAGGGATCTGGGGCAAAATCAGTACTTGGTCCTGCTAGTGAAGGCAGGGGGCTGGATTCTGTGACCTTTTGGGGTCCCTTCCAGTTCTATGAGATAGGTATATCTCCATTTATTTAAAAATGAACATCTACAATACTGCAGTAGTTATAGACTCACAAATAAGGCCAGATGGGATCATCATGATCATCCAGTCTGACCTCCTCTACTTTGCAAGCCACAGAATCTCACCAACACCCTTCTCTAATAGGCCCATAACCTGTGGCTGAGTTACTGAAGTCTCAAATCATGATTTAAAGACTTCAAGTTACAGAGAATCCACCATTTACTCTAGTTCAAACCAGCAAGTGACACATGCCCCATGCTGCAGAGGAAGGCAAAAAAACCCCAGGGTTTCTAACAAATCTGACTTGAGGGAAAATTCCTTCCTGACCCCAAATATGGCAACAAGTTGAACCCTGAGCATGTTGGCAAGACCTACCAGCCAGACACCTCGGAAAGAATCCTGTGTAGTAACTTAGAGCCCTCCCTCATCTACTGTCCCGTCTCTGGCCATGTGGGATATTTGCTACTAGCAGTTGCAGATGGACCACATGCCATTGTAGACAATCTCATCATAACACCTCCTCCATAAATTTATCAAGCTCAGTCCTGAAACCAGTTAATTTTTTTGCCCTCACTGCTCCCCTTCGAAGACTGTTCTAGAACTTCACTCCTCTGATGGTTAGAAACCTTTGCCTAATTTCAAGCCTCAACTTGTTGATGGCCAGTTTATATCCATTTATTCTTGTGTCAGCATTGGTGCTTAATTTAAATAACTCCTCTCCCTCCCTGGTATTTATCCCTTTGATGTATTTAGAGAGAGCAATCATATCTCCCCTCAGCCGCCTTTTGGTTAGGGCTAAACAAACCAAGCTCCATGAGTCTCCTCTCATAAGGTAGATTTTCCATTCTTTGGATCATTCTACTAGCCCTTCTCTGCACCTGTTCCAGTTTGAATTCATTTTTCTTAAACATGGGAGACCAGAATTGCACACAGTATTCCAGATGAGGTCACACTAGTGCCTTGTATAATGGCCATAACACTTCACTATATCTAATAGAAATACCTTGCCTGATGCATCCTAGCATTGCATTAGCCCTTTCACAGATGCTTCACATTGGTGGTTCATAGTCATCCTGTAATCAACCATACATCCAGGTTTTTCTCCTTCTCTGTTGCTTCCAACTGATATGTCCCCAGCTTTTATCAAAAATGATCATTGCTAGTTCCTAAATGCATGACCTAGCACTTTACACTATTAAATTTCATCCCATTTCTATTACTCCAGTTTTCAAGGTCCTCTAGATCTTCTTGTATGATACTCTGGTCCTCCTCTGTATTGGCAATACCTCCCAACTTTGTGTCGTCCACAAATTTTGTTAGCACACTCTCACTGTTTGTGCCAAGGTCATGCATGAAAATGTTAAATAAGATCAATCCCAAAATCGATCCTTGAGGTACGCCTCTAGCAACCTCCCTCCATCCTGACAGTTCACCTTTCAGTATGACCCATGGTAGTCTCCCATTTAATCAGTTCCTTATCTAACTTTTAATTTTCATATTAGTCCCCATCTTCTCCAATTTAACTAATTATTTCCCATGTGGAACTGTATCAAATGCCTTATTGAAATCCAGGTAGATTAGAGCTAGAAAATTTTCTTTGTCAAACTTCTCAAAGAGATTCATCTGCTATGATATACCTTTTGTAAAACTATGTTGTATTTTATCCCAATTACCATTTAACTCTATAGCCTTAACTACTTTTTCTTTCAAAATACGTCCCAGACCTTGTATACAACTGAGTTCAGACTAACAGGCCTGTAGTTTTCCAGATCACTTTTTCCCTCCCTTTCTTAAAAACAGGTACTGTCTTAGCAAATCTCCAGTCACATTATGACTCCCGAGTTTACAGATGCATTACAAATCCTTGTTATTGGGTGTCATGGTATAATTCCCCAATCTGAACCTTAGAGTCCAAAAGGTGGGGTACCGGCATGAATTCCCCTAAGCTTAATTACCAGCTTAGATCTTGTAGCGCTGCCACCAATCAGGACTTGGAGTGCCTGATACACTCTGGTCCCCCCAAAACTTTCCCTGGCAACCCCCAAGACCCAGACCCCCTGGATCTTAACACAAGGAAAGTAAACCCTTTTCCTCACCAGTGCCTCTCCTAGGCTTTCCCTCCCTGGGTTACCCTGGAAGATCACTGTGATTCAAACTCCTTGAATCTTAAAACAGGGAGGAATGTCCCTTCCCCCTCCCCTTTCCCCTTCACCCAGAGGCAGTACAGATTCAAGCTCCGTAAATCTAAAACAAAGAGGAAATTTACCTTCCCCGCCCCCCCTTCTCTCTCTCCCTTCTCCCCACCAATTCCCTGGTGAGTACAGACTCAGTTTCTTTGAGCCTTAACGAGGGGAAAAAATCAATCAGGTCTTTTAAAGAGAAAAACTTTTAATAAAAGAAAGAAGAATAAAGATAATCACTGTAAATTTAAGATGGAATATTACAGGGTCTTTCAGCTTATAGAAACTAGAGAGAAGCTTCCTCCAGCAGAAATAGAATTTAAAATACTTCCGGCCAAATACACATTAAAAACTCTACCAGCCAGATACACATTTGCAAATAAAGAAAACAATCAAAAAGACTAAACCGCCTTTCTACCTTTGTACTTACTAAATTTGAACAGAAGATTAGAGAGCCTGTAGTTACGTGTGGTCACTCTCAGAACCCAGAGAGAACAATAGACAAAGAAACGAACACACAAACAAAGACTTCGCTCCACAGAGATATGAAAGTATCTTGTCTCCTGATTGGTCCTCTGGTCAGGTGTTGTTTGTTAACCCTTTACAGGTGAAAGAAACATTAACCCTTAGCGATCTGTTTATGACATTGGGCTTGCAATTTCATATGCCAGTTCCTTTAATATTCTTGAATGGAGATTATCCAGGCTGCCCAATTTGGTCCCATTAAGTTGTTTGAGTTTGATTTCCACATTGGATGTCTACTTCTGTGTCCTGATTTCCATTAGCCAGCCCGCTGTTACTCCTAAAATCCTCATTACCCTTATTAAAAACTGAGGCACAACATTTGTTTAGGTGTTGGGCCATTCCTAGATTATCTTTAATATCCACCCCATCCTAGTGCTTAGTGGTACCACTTCTTTCCTTGTTTTCTTTTCATTTATAGGGCTATAGAACCTTTTTCTTTTGATTTTAATTTCCTTTTGAAGGTCCAACGCTACTTGGCAGTTCTCACTTTATCCCTACACCTTCTGATCTCCAAGATGCGCCTTTCCTTGCATCCCATCTTCCATCCCATCTTCCATTCCTTGTAGGTTTTCTACTCTCTCTTCAAAGCCTGCCTGAGAGGCTCTCTCATGTAGTTTGGTCTGCAACCCTTCCCTATGATATTTTCCACCTTGCCTTGAATGCAGGCTTCAGATAGCTTCTGCAACTTTGACTGAAAGTAATTCCAAACCACCTCCACATTCAGATCCTTGAGTTCTTCAGTCCTGTCCACTTCCCTAACTAATTTATTTCAGTTAACCCCTTTGAAATCAAGGGCCTTAGTTGCAGATCTGTTTTTGTTTATCCTTCCATTTACTTTAAACTGTATTAGCTCGTGATCACTCGAACCAAGGCTGTCCTCTACAACCATTTCTTCTATGAAGTACTTGCTACTTATCAGTACTAAATCTAAAATGGCATCACCTCTTGTTTGTTTGACTATTTAGTGAAGAAATCTGTCAGCTATCAAATCCCAGGAATATCTGGGCCCTATCATTAGTAGCATTTGGTCTCTGATTTGTATCTGGTAAATTAAAAAGTCCTCCATAATCACACAATTCTGAGTAGTATTTATTTAATTTAAAAGATTAAAGAGGTCTCTATCCATATCCAAATCAGATCTTAGGGGTCTGTAGCAGACCCCAAACACTGTGCCAGTGGGGCCTCTATTATCTTTCTTCCCCAAGGTGATTTTCACCCAAACAGACCAGTGTACCTCATCATTAATATACAGTGTTACTCCCACCACCTTTACCTTTCTTCTGGCTTTTCTGAATAGCACATACCCTTCAATACCTGTACTCCAGTCATGACTACTAATCTACCAAGTTTGTTATCACTATGATATCTGGTTTCACTTCCTGTGCCAGTAGTTCTAGTTCCTTCATTTTGCTACCTAGGCTTCTTGCTTTGGTGTACAAACATCTTGGCTGTTTCTGTTTGGCTTCACCCAGATTCCTTCCCCAATTAGGTACAGTCATTCTACTGCCTGTATCACCTACCTGACTGTTAGTTTCATTAGTATTCTTACTATCTTTCCTCTTAATGTCAATTTGCATGCCCTCTGTTGTTCCTTTCCCCATTGCTGTATTCTCTCTTACTTGATTTTCCTCCCAATCAATACTTGAATCAGGCATGGAGATTACATGAGCATCTCCCAATCATCTCACCCAGATTCCTAGTTTAAAGCTCTTTTAATCAATTGTGCCAACTTCCATCCCAGAAGTATATTTCCCTCCTTATTTAGTGGAGTCCATCCCATGAGAATAGTTCTCTGTCCATGAAGGCCACCTATTGGTCGAACATCCCAAACCCCTCCTTATAGCACCACTGCCTAAGCCACCTGTTGGTCGTCATAATTTTGTTTTACCTTTGCACTTTGCACTTCTTCCTTGCACTCCCACCTTCTGTTACTGCCTGCTGTGCCCCTTCTTCATTTTCCAACTCAGCAAATCTGTTCCTGAGCTCTGTTTCTCCTTCATTGGTCCGTCTTTTCCTCTGCCTGGTTCTCCTAGTCACATGCTTCCACTGGCCACTTTCCTCATCCAGCCATCTACCCTTACAGTTCTCCAGTATAGCTTGCATCTGTGAGCCTTGAGTTTTCCCTTCAGTCTCTTCCAATCTTCCCTCCATCATCTGCTTGAATCCCCTTCAAAACTCAACCATAGTTTCTACCCGCATCTCCAAGCCTCCGATCTTCTCTTTCATCAGCTTTAACAGGCAGCACTTCATACAAGTGAAGCACTTTTCCAATACTTGTTCCAGGATAACACACAAGCCAGAGCTTCCGCTGCTGGTCATCTTCATTCTCTCTTCGATTCCTTGGGTCACTACCACAGCTGTCTCTGTAGCTGTCATAGCCTTTCCACCTAAACTCCCGTTAAGGAGAAAAAATGAGAACACACCCACACCCCAAAACCAGAACACCACACCTCCCCCTTCCACAAGCTCCCACTCAGACTCCCCCATTTCCAGCTCTGTTTGCTGGCTCCTGTGCCGCTGGCTGGCTGGCTGCCTTTATAGGCCCCCGAATTGGGGAAGCTCATCCCTAATCAGGGTTCTGCTGTGAGGCTCTGCCTCTCTTACAGCACACTGCCTCCAACCAGCCCTGCCAACTAAAAAAGCGCCAAACATCATGCCCAGCAAGCAAGCAAGGAAACACTCAAGAACTTATGCACTGTCCCTAGGAACAGTGGCTTGCCCCCTCCCTTCTCCTCCAACAGACCTCCACTCAAACTCCCATTTCCAGCTCTGTTTCCTGCCTTCTGTGCCACTGCAGGAGATTTTCTAAAGCCCATGAGAATTTGGCATGTAATTGCCATTTGTACTTTAGAAAGTCTTCCCCTTTTTACTCTTACTGGGAAATTTGCATATTCTATCTACTCTATACAGAAAACAATGCAGATAGTCCAGCATATTAAACCACACACATAAGAAACATCCAGTTTTTAGTAGCACCTACAATATGCAAAAATGACTTTTACAGCTGTGATGTCAAGTGGCTACATTACGGGGCTGCAATGACATAGCCTTTTTAAAGCAGAAGATAAGACGGCATTGCATTGTAACATGACAATAGGAATCTCTTTAATGAGACGTTGCTACTTGACTCTTCTCATCCACCTACCCTCTGTGGAGAGGACACATTAAGGTCCCAATTCACAAGCACTTAAGCACATGCTGAACTGTAATCACATGCCTAAATCCCATCAATTTCAATGGGACTAGCTCACACACTTATGCTTCAGCAGATGCTTAAGTGCCTTGCTGAACAGGGATGGACTTAAGTACATGTTTAAAGTTAATCATGTGCTTAAGCACTTTGTTGAATTGTGATTTAGGGCCACAGCCACTACCGCAGCAACTCCATGGCCTGGAGGCAAGATTCCTTATTGCAGTATCCACCTGCCATAGCATTCACTTCCCAAGCCAACTACTTTGGCTAAGGATTTGGGTGAAGAAATTGGTTTCAAAATCAAGAAAGGCAACAGAGTCTGTATAATTCTTGAGCACTTTGCATACGTTCAGCAAAATTACTTGCATATCACACACCTACTTTCTGGCTGTGGTAAGACAATTCTGATCTGGCAGATAGTGGCAATCAGCAGTAAAAAAGCAGTCGTCTTTTAATTGGCATAACTCCAACAGATCACAAAGGGCTGATGACCTTCTCATGTTGTGGGCGAACAGTTTCCTGCATGATGTGTTCCCACAGGATATTCAAAAGAAGGGAAAAGAAACCTGGTCATCCCATATATTATTTATCTATGGTTTTGATTCTATTCCTGACAAGAAGCATCTCTAATCTTTGATTTCAGAGTGTTGATCTGGGCAAAGAAAGCATGAATTCCCTTCACATTTCATGAAATGTGGGAGCAAAGTGATAACCGCCAAACAATTTTTAATTGATATGGGATTGTCCGAAATCCATGCTGTGAGCTGGAACGCAAATGTTTTCATTCAGAACTTTACACTGGCAAAGCTGGAGCATGTAGGGGATACACAGCACAAACTGTATGTCCATTCCTCTCCCTAGTGGCTCCAGAGTTCAAGAGGGTGTTGAGGATAATTTTTCCACCTAAGGGGTGGAGTAACTTTTGCATCTCATATGGCTTTAATTTCAGCCAGTGTTAGGACAATAGAATCTAAAGTACTGTAGGGGTGATTTGGCTAGAAACACCCTTGTAATGGCCAAAACACTGCCCTTTTGGAGATCAGTTTGCCCCAGTGGGGACGTAGTATGCAGCTGATGCAAAACATTATTTGAAGTATGGAAACATCCAGTCCTTTTGCACTGCTGCCAAGATAAGCCTTCATTTCTGCCACTGAGATGAGATCCACCCTGTAGAACTGTTGCAAGGATTTAGCCCAAAATGTGGAACACGTTTAAGTAGGTCAAGTTTTGCTCTCAGGGACACCAGTAGAGTCAGCGGGGTTGAACAGGTGCAACTCAGAGGAGAATTTAATCCAGTGTTTCAGTTTCTTTTTAACTCTCACAGCATTTTTCAGTTTCTTTTTAACTCTCAGGGATCCAGCTTGCAGGGTGATGTGTCTCTTCTGTGAAGTGCTGAGTGACTCCCATTAGATTCAGTGGGAGCTGATGTGCTCAGCACTTCACAGAATCCTCGCTTAGGATCTGGCAGAATCAGAGTCAAGGAGAGCCACATTTTAAAAAGAGCTCATGGCCTGGTTTTTCAAGTGCTTAGAATCCAGAATAGGCACCAGATTTTCAAAAATTTTCAGCACCCTGCAGCACTCATTGGGTCACTTGTGGCTAGATTTTCAAATGAGCTCAATATCCACCATGCTGAATGCTTTTTGAAAATCAGATCGCCTATTTAGGTGCCTGAATAAGAGCTGAGCTCCTTTGAAAGTGTGGCCCTAAACATACTATGCTGTCAGAGTTATCCTGTCATAAGGCTTCTTTATGGGTTTTCCCTAGCCAACTGGTTGCCAAGTGTCAGTTTAAAAAAACTATTGATCATCCAAAAGGGGATGCAAGAGTGTCAAATTAGTTACTTCACATGACATGTGAAGTGGACTGTGTCTTCCAACCGAGGACATAAACACTACCTCACCCACTAATTTTAGTACTGACTAAAATAAAGCCACATGATCTTTCTTTTGACAATATGCTGGCAATGTAACATGTCCCCAGCACTTTTATTCACATACACACACAAAAAAAATGAAGAAATGGTGATAGTTATTGTCAAGCAATGACTGGAAAATGCTTTCAGAACAGTTGTTTAAAGCTATTGCCCTCCATATATAACACAGACAATGTTCAAACTGTCCCGCCTATTGTATGTGTTAAACTGTAGATTTCTTGAGCCTGATTCAATGCCCACTGAAGTCAATGAATACGTTCCTATTGATTTCAATGGGTTTCAGATCAGACTCTGTATATGTGTTTGACAATTGACAGTATTGCTATAAACAGCTGATATAACTGCAATTATTCAATAATAACTATATAATTCAATAATACTATATATTGCCCAAGGGACAGATGTATTACTTAAAATGATAATATCCAACTTTGGGAATTATTTCACGATTAAGGTTTTCTCTCTCCAAAGGACATCAATTTCCAGCTGTTTAAAATTATTTATCTTATTATTCTTATATATATATATATATTGTGAGAATAGTGGTAAGAATATATGAATTCTGGGTATATTGCCAGCTTTTTTTCTTTTAAATACACTAGAGTGATTTTCCAGCCAAAAGAACAACCCCCCCCCCCCAAAAAAACCCCCAAACCCAAGTTAGTTACAAGATGTTGTTTCAACCAATCAGAATTGAGAATAAAATACAGAAATATCATGAATATAAAATAAATAATGACACTTGGCACTTTTATAGCATCTATCATTTAGGGATCTTGCTGTGTTTTAAAAACATGAGTTAATATATCCTCAAAATATCTCATTTATGCCCCCATTTTACAAAGGAAAACTGAGGTACATATAAAATTTAGGTGGCTTTCCAAGCAAGACTGCCATACAGCCAGGGATCAAATCTGTAATGACTTTATCCTGCATGATTCTAACTAACTTCCAATCAAAGTCAGTAGAGCTGCTTGGTACGTTGCATAGGTCAGGCTTCTAGACAATAATTCATACTATGTTTGTCTCCATTATAGTTAAAAACAGCTGTATGTGTATAACACTCGAAAATAAAACAATGAGAAGAAGCAACTATTTATGTGCAGCAATCCAAAGTCTGAAGCCAAGCATGAGAAACTGTAATGAATCAACGTACTGCAAAACAGCAGACATGAAATTACAAAGTTTACAGACACAAATGTGAAATGGAACTCTTCTGAGCTTATCAGCTCCAAACCCAGACTTCTACTACTTGAACTAAAGGAGACCTCTTGCAATTAATTGTTAGATCTCATATCCTTTCTGTGGGATAGCCACTAGAGAGCAACATCACTTACCAATAAACGGAAAACTAGTGCACTAAGAGGTATAGGACAGAATCTTACTCTAAGAGGCACAACAAATAACTTGAAGTTCAGGAAGGAGGAATATACACATGCCAGATTCATGGACTGAAGCAGTGTAACTTGGAGAGCCATGGGGGCCTAAGTAACAGCATCCCCCAACCCCAGGGATGCAGCATTGCCTCTTCCTGTCCATCTCCTGCTGCATGCTCAGGGGGCTTTTACAATTATCTTCCACAGTGCCTACACCAGGAGAATTTTCTCCTAGCTGGAACCAGGACTTTTATAGCCCTCTTTATGCCACTCCATCCCTTTTGCTCAGCATAAAGGGGCCAGAGCAGCAGTGAAGACCTCACCCTAAATACATACTTACCTCCCCACCAAGTTAGACAAAGCTAATCCTGAGTTTCTGAAGTTCACCAGGCTTCTAGTCTCAGCTCCTTGTGTATCTTTCTGTGAAATATTCACAGGAGTTCAAATCTAGTGTTGATGACCACAGATCCATGGTCTATAGAACATAGATTCTTTACTGGTGGCATCTAAACATAGGATGTGTAATCCTGTGAAGCTAGGATATGGTAGCTGAGCTTTGTCTAACTAGGGGAAGTATCCAGTTTACTAACTTCGTATGTATGAGAGATTTAGTGATGTCACCCTCTATGTATGGTTACCACCTGGCCAGTATTTGACCAGCCTGGCCGGGGGTTTTTATGGATTTGCCAGTTGCCAGAAAAATAATCTGTTGTTTTGTTTTTTTTACGTGGGTCGAAAGATTTGCATCATCATCATCACAATACACTGAGATATCTAATGTTAAAAATTTCTGTGTCCAGCTAAAGATGCAGAAGCAGCCTTCCCATTTCTGCAGTTAAAGCGATAACAGATCAAAATTGTTGAAAATACAGCAGCTGTCTGCCCACCAACATGCAAGTGTGCCATGTTTGTATCCGAGAGAGGATTTGAGTCATGTGAGAGTATGGAGACATGCAATGCATATTAAATAATGGAAAATATGGGTGATGGTGCAAGTGATCCTACTACCTCTGGGGGGAAAAAGCTTGTGTCAGAAGCTGCATATTTAATGACAGCTGACTAAAGGAAACTGACTACCTCTCTCTAGAGATACTGTAAGTAGCTGTTAAGTGAGGAAGCGGGGGCAGGAAAGGGGCTGTTGTGGAGTTGCTTTGTGTTGAGGGTTCGGGAAGGTTGCAGTAAGTTTGCCTTGTTGGGGGGAAAGGGAGTTGCTGGGTTTTTTGCATTTCAAAAGTGGTAAACCTACCTCTATGGCTAGGACGCAAAGGATAAGAGATCTGCTGCTACTATTAATGACTACCTGGATTTTCATCATTTGAATTAAAGTAAGTCTTGTGTGTTTTAGTGCTCAAGAACAGGAGTTCTAATCCCAGCTCCATTTTGCATATATGTCTGTGCCTGCGTTTGATTCATAAAATAATCGTGGCTTCTGTCTGCAGCACATAGATTTTCCTGTGCATTTCTAGTCAGTCATATACTAGAGAGATTTTTTTTTTACTCACTACTGCATATTATCTCCAAGGGTACCTGTATGTATCAGTTATGCATACTAACTTCTCAGATGTCTCCAGCCTCCACTGAAAATGAGAAATATGGTGCCCCAGTCTGTATAAGAAAGCCATTGAACTTACAGTTTCAAAATACGTCTGAGGAAAACAAGAAGATACTCAAGAGCTTTACAGAATTTATGGACTGTAAAATCAAATGAATCTGGACACTTTCCGTGGGGAGCTGATATTAGACAGATGATATGATTGCTTATTGAAAAGGAACAACTAGCTTGGATCTTCATCCCCAATACAATAATCAGTAACGTGATCGCAAACCAAAACAATCCTACAATGTTTTCATTTTAATTCTTTTAAAATAAAGTTTTCATTTTTCTGAGCCTGATTTTTTTGGCTGGAGATACAATTATACTTGAGGTAATAAAACGTGATTAGTTATTTTACAGTACACTGGTAGGTTCAAACAGATTTAATTTCTAATTACAAAATACCAGAGTTTATAAGCAAGTATGGTGGGGGTGATTACTTAATCAAACACAAATTAACATATATACCAGAAACAACCAGTGGTTGAATATTTTTGCAGGTAATATTTGAGCTGGAATCCTCTGCCTATTTTTTCCCCTCTTTCCTTCTCTCTCATGTCACTCCATCAAGAGGATTGATTTATGCCAACAGGTTCAAATTTTAATTATCTGCTGGTTAACCCAGTGGAAATAAACCCTGCCTTGACCAGTTTGCAATATGTGAAAAATCAAAAGTTTGCTTTTGGCTCTTTCAATTTTGGACACTGAACAAAAACTCTATTTTCCCCCTCATAACGAACTACCTTGATTTTTTTTTCAGCAATAAGGAATGAAAGATGAAAGAAACGGGATATACTTTATAAAACTATTTTCCACAGGCATGCCTTGTATGATAGACTGTGCCCCTGGAACACCTTGGCTCAAATCTGGAAGCTGTGGGTGTGGTGACATTTCCTGGCACAAGGAAGGATTTCAGGAAAGCACTGGCTCTGCCTCCTCCACCCAGGCAGGTTCCTGACCCCTACTTGCAAGTGACAGAACCTTGTGTGTTGTGTATAAATTGTACAGGATCCTTCAGGCAAAACCACTCGCACTATTTTTATTGTGGGACCATTATCCTTAAAATATAAATGTATGCATAGCATGCTTGAGGGTGTCCAGGTTTGAATTATAGGCTGCCTTGTAAGCAGTTGTAGCATCTGGTTTGAAGATAACTTTTTTTCCTCCCCTTATTTTAAATTCAGCTTTTCAACACAGAGCTTATTACTGAAAATATTCTGATGGGTTCATGGTAATGCTGACTAGCAATAGCCTCGGAAAGAAGATTAAAAATAAAAAGAATTGGGATAATCAGTTTAATATCCACTTTACAGATTCTTTTCGCTGAACCTATTTGTGAATGTGAGAGTGAAGGAGAACTTACTGCTCTTCTGAGCTGCTAGATTGATAACCTTGGAGAATAAAGTCCTCTCTCTACTGACCAGGTGGAGAGCATGGACAGTGCCATTCTCCCCATCAGTGTGCCTAAACCCTACCCTGAAGGGACCCAACCTAGAGATGAGAAGCCCTTGGATACTGTAGTGAGGACCACATAAGTACCTCGATAGTTAAGTTAGTTCTGTCTCCATTCTCAGTCCTTAGCCTTTTCAGGGAGATTGCCAACAAGAGTGCAAAGTCAGTAACATTTGTAATAACGATAAACACAGCCTTTACGATAGTGATATGATTTTTGTGACGTGGCAATTGTGCACTAGGAACTGGAGTGGGACCAGGAATTCTCTTTAGATCATGGATTTTTTTTCCCCCTGGAGTGAGAAAGGACAGCAACACATTTAACTGAACTGGACAGCAGAGGGTAATAAAATATCAGATCTGACTAGTAAGTGCTCAGATAATCCTCTGTGTTTGTAGAAAAAGACCTACATTTTCCTAAGTATTTTGATTAATCTTTGATTCAAAAGTAATTTTTAATTTAATTACAGGTAATTATAAACACTGCAACTTTTTTTTGTCTTGACCTTGCTAAACTTATACATGGTTTTGTCACCTCAAGACTAAACTGTTTAACCATCACCCTTCATAATTTTAAGATAACTGTAAGAGAGAGTTAAGCATGTCACCACCCAAAACAGGGATATATGAGTTTGCGCAGGAATTCAAACTATGTTGGCAGGGACTCCTGTGTGTGTGTGTGAGAGAGAGCGAGTGAGCGAGCGAGCATGTGTGTATGTGAAGGAGAGTAGAAGGACAGAAGTAGAAGCAGCCAGAAAGCCAAGCAGACAGTAAAAGATGTGCTGATAATGTGGTACTGAGAGAAAGATTTTTAGCATAGAGCACTGGCTGGCAAGGTAGGCTTAGAACAATGAACAGAGGAATTGATTCCTATTGCTTGATTCCTACTGTATTCTGGGAAACTGGACTCGATGTATAATCTCTGTAAATAAAACAAAACTGCATAAAATACCTGCCTCTGTCAACAATTTCTCCTCCTTACTGGAACAACTCACAACAGAATTTGATTAACTGCTTGGGTCAAAAGGAGTAACACCTCTATCATTCAGACTACACCCTGTAACTGTTTGAAAGTTGAAACTAGAACACAGCTGCCTGCCTTCTGAAGTGGTGCTTAACATAGACAACACATTATGCAAGTGCTCTGTCATCTGCACTGGTTGCCCACTAGACTTAAGGTAGGGTTTGCAGGGTTAGTGGCCTTTCCACAATAAGAATGACACTCCCAACACTGACACCCCTCCTTCTACCCAAGAGACACCTACCAACCGAAAAGAAAAAAAGGGAAAATAATAATAATCTAAAATATTAACCAAGCCACTACCCCAAACAGAGTAGTGAAAAGGGAGCAGAGACTCCAGGAAGTCCACTAGGGATTTCACTGTTGCTATTGATTTTACATTGAGGACACTGATACTAGGAGGATGGGCACCAGGATAAAATTCTGAGAGATAAGAGATAAGATAAAGTTTATTTAAGCAGCCCTAAATGGTTTGGCACCTGTTTATCTTAGATGGTCTCTCTATCATTTGCAGTGTTGTAACTGTGTTGGTCCCAGGATAAGAGACACTCTGATTTCCTTCTCCAGACCCGAAGAGCTCTGTGTAGCTTGAAAGTTTGTACCTTTTATCAGCAAAAGTTGGTCCAATAAAAGACATTACCTCATCTATTCTCTTTCACTCTGTTTACCTTAAATACAGTCTCTCTGGGTGTGCTACTGCTACTGTTGCAATTAGCATTGACACCTGAGCAAGCAGTCCCCTGGTTTAAAAGAGAATGGGCCTGCTGCTTAGGCATTCACTCCCACCTTGTTTTAACACACCCAAGCTCTGGCAGACTAGTGTCCAGGAACTCTGCAAAGCACATCATTTTTCTCAAGCTTTTGGGATACGTTGAGAGCTAGAGGTGGGATCATTATCATGGTGGATAAACATAGTAGAGTTTGGAAAGTTGCTGAAAGCAATGGACAGATGCTTTAAAAAAACACCTTGAAATTATCTATCAATGTAGCCACACATACACCTCCAGAAGCCCCAATCCAACAGTGCACTTAAGCATGTACTTTATTTTTAAGCATGTGAGTAGTTCTATTGATTTCAGTGGAACCACACACCTGCTTAAATTCAAACATGCTTAAACGCTTTGGGTGGGATTTTCAAAGGGGCCTAAGGGAGCTAGGTTCCTAAATCCCATAAAAAAAACCCAATGGAAATTGAGCACCTAACTCCTGTAACTCCCTTTGAAAATCCCAGCCTTGCTGGACTGGGGCCTACAATGCAGTGTTTAATTATGTGACCATATACTATTACACATGCAGGATCCCTGCCTTCTGCAGTGTTCAGTCTGGATACTATTAAGTGAATGAGACAGGTGTGAAATATTTATTTGCAACAACATATTAGAACAGAAGAGAAAATGGGCACATGGTACTTTCAGCATTAACTTGTTGGTATCCTATCTGTTCAGTGAGTGGATTGCGGTCCCATTTAGTGCACACTATCTAATTTACACCTTACTTACATTTACTGCTTTTCTCATTACCCTATTTTATTATATACAACATTCACTCAACATTTGTTTCTTGTTAGAAATTATTTGACATATTTATATAAGCCATTTATTTCAGCCTTATTGCTATCAAATTATTCACAATGAATTACAAAGCACTGATTGCTATTTGCATTGTGTGAATGGTGACCTAAGTCACATTTCTGTCCCCCATTGATTGACTGACTCCTACAGAAAGCTGGGTGAGTGACAGATTTTGCAGTACAGTGCTAATTTCTAAGATAATACTAATAAAAAATTGTTTTGGGTCACATCAAAAACAAGTTTTGGAGGAATCAGAAAGTTAACACTTTCATTTTCAGTGGAACAGAACATTTCATTTGACTCAAAACAAAATATTTAATTTCTATGCTGAGTATTTAATGGCTTTGAATTTTTAAAAACAAAATTAAAGGAAATTTCAGAACAAAATGAACTAAAAAAATCAAAACAACGTAAAAAACATTTAGAATTTTCGGAGGCGGGGAGGGGACATGAACAATTTGGTAAAACTGATGCAAATTTGCAAATCATTTCTTTGCTACCAAGAACGCATTTTTTTGGATGAAAAAAGTTTTGGATGAAAACTGCCCAGCTCTACTCCTAAATTTATACAGATTTTGCAAGATGTGCACATGAACATCTCTGGTGTGTATATTCTTGTAAATATATATTCACATAGATATTGGAGAGACTTTCTTTCTGCTAACTTTCTTCTGAAAGAGCATGTATCCCACAAATGTTTGTGAAAGGCAAGTGAAAAGGGGGTCAGCATTGATCGTTACATCAAATGCCTAGTTTTTATTTGCATGGATGTTCATGAAGATTATTATTATTATTATTATTATTATTATGAAGTATCTGCCCAGTGCTGCTTAACATTCCAAACTTCAATATGAATAATCCTTTCAAAATGAAGAGACTTTGGGACTCATGATGGAGAGAAGTGACTGAGGTTTGGGTTCTGCTCTAGCTGTATTAGTTTCTGCACACAGAATAAAGTGTAACTGGAAGGTGAAGTATAACATGTATTTGTTGTGCTCTGACCGCTTCTCTCTCTCTTTCAGTCTCTTTGTTTTCTAAAACCAGGATAGAGGAAAGAAGAGCTCATCTCTAAGTCTCATTATCTCATTTACATCACTTTCCATTTTTAAGTTTATATAAACAGAAATAAAAGAATGAAACTAAAATAAAAACTTTTGTTTTAAAATATATTTTGAAGCTGAGGGATATGTTATAATTACGCTATTTAATTATGCTGAAATTATAATAATGCCTAAAAGTTACTGAAACAAAAAAAAATAATGTCATTTACATACTATAACATTTTCCCTTAATAATGGATTTATCATGTTTGGAATGGGATAGCCCTTTCCGGTCTTGCCCCACAGGGTACCATCTACCCTGCAAAAAGAGCCTCAGAGCCTGTGTCAGTGAGTCTCAGAACCCAAGTCTACAGACTCAGAGTCACGATATGTCACTAAAAATAACCACGTGGACATTCCCACTTGGGCTCTGAAACAAAAACACAAATGGCATTAAAAGGTTGTGGAAACTGGATCCCCAATCCTGCAAACAATTCTGTGTGGGCAGACCCCTGTGTCCATATGGCACCATTGACTTCATTAGGATTCATTGAAGGTTTAGAGGTTTGCCTGCATAGAGCAGCTTGCAGAATGGGGCCTTAGTCATCAATAAAGACTGTCTACTTGCAGTTATGCTCCAAGTACCTGCAACATGGAATCCTCATATAATTCCAGGGAAGTATATTTTAAAGTAATAGTAGTTGTGACCTGAGGTGCCCAGTGCAGCCCTCACTGGTAATGCCAAGGTAAGGGCAGGCTGCAAAGAGAGAGCAGATATTCCCAAGACTGGTGGGTAACACTGAAATTAAACCTCCCAACCAGTCACAAACTGTGCTTCTGATCCCCCACACTGGTTATCAAGAAGCAAAAATTCACACAACCCCCTTTATTGCTTTCCAATCTCTGGTTCCAATCAGCACCTAGGGCAAGTACAGTGAGAAGTTATTTTAAACTCTGCTCACATATACAAAATGTTCTTCTGACCCCAAAGAGTCAGCCACATTACCAGGTCAGTATAGGTTTGGATCTTAACCAAAATACCACGCTGCCAGCCAATCCTTTCGTGTCTAAAACAAAAAGTTTACTATAAAGAAAAAAGAAAGAAGAAGAGACGGATGTTAAATGGCAAAGCAGTTACATACATACAAAGACTTCAAAGTCCATATATCAGGTTCCTAGCAGTATTGGTGAGTTTGCTGGCTTGAAAGTCCCTCTGGAATACATCCACAGCTTGGATGAGTCATTCAATCCTTTGTTCAGAGCTTCAGTTTGCATAGGCCCCAACTCCGTGGGTGGACCAGGGCTGGAGCACCTACTGGGAAAAATTGGTGGTGGTCTGCACCCACTGGCAGCTCCTCGCCCTGTCCCAGCTCACCTCCACCTCTGCTCTGCCTCCTCCCCTGAGCGTGCCGCGTCCCCACTTCTTCCCCTTGCTCCCAGCACTTGCTTCTGCAAAACAGCTGTTTTGCATAACAAGTGCTAGAAGGGAGCAGGGGAAGAACGGAATGCAGTGTGCTTGGGGAAGAGGCGTGGCTGGGGTGGGGATTTGGGGAAGGGGGTGGAATGGGGGCAGGGCAGGGGCAGGAGGGTGCAGAGCAGGAGTGAGTCTGGCCCGGGTGCGAGGCGAGCACCCACCAGGTGCCGGGAAAAGTTGGCCCCTATGTCAGTTTGTAGCAAAGTTCCTCCAGAGGTAAAAAGCAGGATTGAAGACAAAATGGAGAAGATGTAGCTGCCTTTTATAATCTTGTGCTTCCTTTGTTTCAAACACAAACTGCCCAGCACATGGCTTGAAAGCCTTTTCTATCCATAGGCATGCCCTTGCATGCATTGTTGAGTCATATGGTGTATCCTCTGACTTCTCTCTCAATGGGTCAGTTGTATAGCTGATGGTCCTTAATGGGCCATCAAGAAGGCTAGGCAGAGCTGATGCCCAAACTGTCCAGGGTGTCACCTAGAAGCATAGCACAAGTTTTGTAATACAGACATAGATACATATCTATAACCCAAAATACAAATGTGATACTAATGCTAATTCAAATGACTGGGACCATGAAGTATTGTTTCCATCCTATAGAAGTAATGGCTTAAGTCTAACCTGTTCTTTCATGAGATATTGTGCACTATTGGAAAAGTTCACTTAAAGATTACATAGTCCTTATTGGGCATCTCTTTTGTTCCCAGGGTGACAGTCTGCCTGGGAACGTGGACAGCTTTTGATGTCATCCATGCCACCCTTGTTTTGATAAGCAGTAGAATTTTGGGCTGCCACTAATGAGAGCAGGCCTGATTCTAAACTTACCTACACTGGTTTTACACTGATCTAACTCCATTGACCTCAATGGAACTACTCTTGATGTGCACAGGTGTGAAATCAGAATCAGGCACATATTACTGGTATTGTCAACAGCCTAAAACAACAACAACTGACCTGCCAGGAACATTTTAAAGTAATTGAATGAGAGGCCAAAATGGCAGAATCATGGGTCTGGTAATTTATCAGCACTCACACATGACCAAGGGGGTGGACTAAAACCTCTGGCAGTTGCGGAGTGTTCATTTGCTTCAATAACTTTAATTGACAGAGTTACTAACTGGAATAAGGGTGCAATTAATAGCTTTCATATTTGGGCTGATTTTCCAGCTCTAGTCAGATGGTTTTTTATACAGATTTCAGGAAACTTTTCACCATTGTAGATTAATTTCCTCCAAAATCGAGATGAGTGTTTCTATTAATTACTTAATTCTTGAATGAATGAATTAGCTGAAATGGCAATTCACAGCCAGAAGATGTGAACACTAGCCCTTGGGTTAGTCATCTTCTCTGAACAAGGAGGAGACTAAACCAATAGAGTAGCAGGAAAATGTTAAGGCTGGAAATATTTGGCTGTACAGAAAAGAGATTAAGAAAAAAAAAAAGCAGGTTTCGCTCTGGTGATCTAATTTAGCATGGAGGAATGAGAATAAAGGTCTGTTAATAGTTGTGTCTGCTAGTGGTTAATCTGAGGGATAATAAACATCTATGCTGAGATTTTCGAAACTATCTAAGAAATATGAATGCCCAATTCCCATTAATTTATTAAGTGGCTTTGCAAATCTCAGCTTCAGTATTGACCTTCTTAGCCAGTCACAATGGTTAATCTTTTGGCATACTGCATATACCCAGACAGTAAGTAATCACAGTA
Organism: Chelonoidis abingdonii; assembly: GCF_003597395.2. Classification (NCBI taxonomy): domain Eukaryota; kingdom Metazoa; phylum Chordata; order Testudines; family Testudinidae; genus Chelonoidis; species Chelonoidis abingdonii. The sequence goes on along the minus strand of NC_133770.1, from coordinate 175,501,537 downwards.
TCACACTGTCATAAACAGTACTTTATTTTTCTTGCCACATTTGATGGACTGCTATTTAAGATACTAGATTAAAAAAAAGCCCAAAAGCCAAAACAGCATGTAAACATAAAACCATTCCTGTCCCCACCTTAGAAAACACAAATACTAGACAGTCCAGTGATATAGGTAAAGCCATTCTAGAGCTGTGCTTATCAATTGCATACTGTGGAAATACGGCATATATTACTATTTTTCCTCCAATCGTTTCTCTTCTTGCTATTTATAAGATGGACTGACATCTCTTTCAAAACACCACTTTACTATACTTGTTTTGATCTGATGTTAAAAGCTAAACAGGCTACTTTAGACTTCTGGACAGAGTGAAAAAAAGCAAGGTGTTTTGTGTCCCTGGTTTCAAAAAGGCATGCACCTAACTTTCCTCTTTCTAATAAAATACATGATGCAGAGAGCAGGAGTTTTTGGCATGAATACTCCTCATTTCTGTAAAGCAGTAAGATTGCTCATGTATACACTTGTCCTACTGCTCCAACCCTTTGTCCAGATGGGTAACTGTTATATCTGCTTGTGAATCACTCCTTTATGTATACACTGTATAGGTTAATTAGCCATTTGTGGTTGTATGTGTGGGCACACACACAATCTAGTAGAAGGAAGATGTTACTGACCCTTGGGAATGAATGTCAAACTGTGTGATCTCAGTTAATAGAGAAAAGAACAAAGGTCCCATCCAATAAAATGTCGTTTTTCTTCTGAAAGGTACAGCTCATCAGGGGCTCATTGCTTTCCTGTTGGCTTTTTTTGCATTTATGAAACAAATATAGACCAAGTTAGCATGTAATTCTGTTAGATCCATTACTAAACTTGGCATCCCTTCCAAGGCAAGCACTAGAGTTTTATTTCAGATTACTGTAAATCATAATTGACCATCTTTGCTTCCTGACTAATGGGATATGCAGCTGGAGATGACCTTTGATTGGATATGGTCAGATTTCATTTTTGCTGTTGTCAGCCCCGCCTGCATTATGGACCGGAACTGCTACTAGCTTCTGAAGAAGGCTATTTTCTCTGCTCTTTCAGCAGGGAACTAACAGGTTTTGGATTACCGCCACTGGGCAAGGGAGAGAGAAAGGATACAGTAAAGGTGTTTTTGTCTGAAGTGGTGCAGGTGGAACAGGAGCTGGGACCTCCCAAAGAAAAAAAGAAAGCTGGATCAACATGTTCAAACAGTCATTCTTTTGGGTGCCCAGTTTAAGGCCCTAAATTGCAAAGTGCTGAGCACCCCCCAACTTTAATTGATTTCATTTAGAATTGAGGTGCTCAGCACCTCCTAAAATAAAGTTCTACTGTAGGACCCGGAATTTGCTGTTCTCACCCGGGACTAGATTCTTATCTCAGTAAAAAATCCAGGATAACTCTTTGAAGACAAGAGAATTACCCCCAATGGAATTGACAGTAAAGTTTGTGATCAGACTGAAGATGTTTAATCAGGTTCCGCGTTACTGACCATTAGACACAATTTCAAAGTCTCGTAAAGCAGGGTTTGATGAGTTATGAGATTCAGTATCAGGGAGGGTTGCCAACTCTAGGTAGACATATTCCTGGAGGTTGCATTAGGTGTTAGCAACCCTACCTGGGATTGGGTTGACAGGTCAGAGCCACTGATTCTAGAAATGCTTTTGTATATGAATGTAATAAGTAATATCAGTATGTAGAAGGAGTTCAGATTGGGCAAATTATAGGTTATGATAAGACTTGGATAGATATTTCTGGTGTCATACTGGTTGACTGAGATTGTTGTAACTGATAGTAAGGCCTAAGTTTCCCTTATTAATGAGTAATGTGACCTTAGCCACATTAAACACAGGACTCTTAAAAACAAAATGTCCATGTCTCCTGTATGTCTAATTTAACAGGAGAAAGATGATTTGTGCTTAATCATAAGCCATCCTTTGATTATTTTTTTAACCTGTGGCAACACATTTCCCAGTGACACATACCTCAGAGCATCAAGTTAGCATGAGTGTTTGGCAGCCATTTGTTCCCATGTTATTTCATACTGAAGAGTCTGACAACATTGGGATGTTCCATTCAAGCTGAAATTTACAAAAGCAAATATCAAAAGTGTAAATAAAATGTATAGCCTTAATTTTAATATTGTGCATAGGGACTGTGAGCATGTTTAGTGACTATCTGACTGAATCCTTACAGAGTATCTGTGAGGTTATTTTATCATATAGAGGCCAACTAATATCCTTGGAGTCGAATCATTCCCAATTCACTTCCTTCCTTCTGAGCAAAGCAGTGTTGCCTAATGGAGACCTACATTCTATTCCTGGCTGTGCTGACCTTAGGTGAGTCACTTCACCTTTCTGTACCACAGCTTTGAGAGCTACTGATGAAAGGTGCAAAGATCTAGGTATTAATTTCCCTGAAGTCCATGTAGGTATGAGTTGTCAAGATGCATACTGTGATCTGCATGAGCCACAACTGTGTTGTAAAGGAGGATGCTCCTACTGTGATCCTAATGCTTCTGCAGCTGCCCTCTTCGTGAAGTTCCTTATGTCTCTAGGAAGAAATGCACGTTTTTCTTTTACAGTCATTGAGACAACTGCACATTGTCTGCACCACTTGAAAACTGACACAGATTTCAGTGAAGACCTACTGTTTTCTATGGTGTGGAGTAGATAGGGCAAATAAACACAAAGCCAGTAGCCTCACTCAGCCATGAAGGTGCCACAATGCCAAAAGGAGGGAAAGGGCCTAGAGCAAATGGATCTGTTAGTGCAAAAAAACCTGGGGTTACATGTAAAGCCAATCTATAATTTTCACATCAGCAAATTGTCTCCACTTGTTCAATCTGCTTTCCACTTGTTGTCATTACAGGCTCCATGGCACTTCTCACAAATGGTTGAGTGGGTAGCCATCTTAAGTAATTACTATGCACTCTTTCTACCTAAATTCCTTGGCTGAATTATTCTTCATTTCCCCTGATCAAAATAGAGTTACTGACAACTGATTTTCCACCCAAGAATGGTCCACATTATAATGGCAGGTGCACATCCAGAGTCAAATTCAGCCATAGCATAGGGCAGGGGTAGGCAACCTATGGCACGTGTGCCGAAGGCAGTACGTGAGCTGATTTTCAGTGGCATTCACACTACCCGGGTCCTGACCACCGCTCCCGGGGGCTCTGCATTTTAATTATAAATGAAGCTTCTTAAACACTTTGAAAACCTTATTTACTTTACATACAACAATAGTTTAGTTATATATTATAGACTTATAGAAAGAGACCTTCTAAAAACATTAAAATGTATTACTGGCACGCGAAACCTTAAATTAGAGTGAATAAATGAAGACTCGGCACACCACTTCTGAAAGGCTGCCGACCCCTGGCATAGGGTATTCATTCTGCTGCTGATGGATTTATGCCTGCTTGCACCATGGCTGCAGTAGTCCCATATACCTATGGGATGAAAAGGACTATAAAATATCATTAATGTAACTACAGTTAATGGATGTGAGATAAAAACCATTCAAAGGTCTTAGACTAAGTCTTGTAAAGTACTACATACATTTATGGAGTTATTTGAATATTTTTAAAGAAACGATCTACCTTCCTTTCATCCCAATTACTGTTTTAATTTTTTTTATTTTTGTTTGTTCAGAAAAGCACTGTTTCATCTAAAGCTACAGAAAAAGTTCATCTAATGTCTGTGGAATACATACTGGAGAAATAAGTATAGATACATTCATCTGGTAGCAGTTTTGTGACATTTGGGACAGAGCATCAGCTGCTGTAAATCAGCACAGCCCTGTGAGCATCACTGGAGCTACACTGATTTACAGCAGCTGACAGTCTGGCATAGAAAATTAAAAAAAATTGAAAAGGGCAGTCCTACATGTAAATAGCTATTTGTTTCCTGCATTCTTGAACACAGCCCCATTATCTTATCGTTCATTAGCAGACTATTGAATTCACTGAATCAGTAATAGTTTCTGGAAGCTGTTTGGCAAGCCGATATGGAAATTACTAACTCACAGCTGGGTAAGAAAAATGGCAAGTACAAACATTGATCTTGCTTTATTCCCCACCCCCCGCTTCCTTGGACGCTGCAGATTTATTGCCTCATAGTACTCACAGATGATGTTTTCATAGTCACTAATGAGGTCCCAGCAGTTTTTAACAATAACAGGACATTACTGCTTCTGAGATATATTATGTGTTTCCCCCCATCTTTCTCCATTTTGATTGAATACTCAGAAGTATGTTAGCATAAAAACCCCCTTTTTCATTATGATGATAGATTGCCCAGTCACCTAATAAGAATAACTGCTAAGCTGGAACGTTAAAATTGTTAATTTGTATACAACCTTTAAAATAATCTTTTAATGTGCTGTACATGGCTTTGTACATAAAAATGCCAGACAACACTTTGTTTCTACACATAAAAAGGCCATATAGCCAAGATCACATTTCAAATGCTGTTGCTTTTGTATTCCCCTCTTCCTCCTTTCCCCCAAGATCTTGGCTCTAATCAATAATTGTGGGCACCTGTTCACAAAGTCCCTACAGAACAGTCACTGCTAATAGTTAAAAATAATGCTCTTGTATGCCTAGCTCTCTCCTGCTCATTCAGTAACACTGATTCATATAAGCCCTCACTCAGGAAAGCATCTAAATGCTTGCTTAATTTTAAGCATGTGCTTAAGTCCCATTGAATTCAAGATAAATGTGTGTTTAAGTGTTCTCTTTTTTCCTGAAGTCAAAATTATTTTGCAATGAAAAACAAACTCCTTATCTTAGCTGGTTGGACACTCCTCTCTTGTCTTTCTGCAATCAAATTTTGATTCAGAACTAAAGGTCATAGTGTTGAGAAGTTAAACAATGGAAGTCATTCTGTTTAATAGGCAAAAGTATAATACACTTATTATATCTAATTCGCTTATTTTACTAAAACAATTTAGAAATCAGAATCAAATCTAGTTTATTTAGGTTTCTGAAGTTGTGTTTTTTTCTTTGACTAGGACTTGTTCTGAAAACTGATGCTAAGGAACTATCCTTCTACAATGATACTTGCAATGAGCAACACTGAGTAGCTGGTGATCCATTACAAGATCACAACAATACTTAAAATGTGTCAAACGTTCATAGTGAAAAAGATTAGTTAATTCACTTCAGGGCAGACACAGTGGCGAATGCCCATCCTTTCTTTGGGTTTATATACATTGCGAAAAAACAGAACACCAAAGTGGCGGCGAATCTCACAGCCCAGCTCAACTGACTTGGGCTTGCACTACAGGGTTAAACATAGCAGTGTAGACATTCCCATTTGGATTGAAGCCTGAGCTCCGCAGCCCAGTCAGGGTGGATGGTCTTGGAGCCTGGGCTCCAGTCCAAATGGGAATGTTGACAGTTATTTTTCACCCCATAGCGCAAGCCCAAGTCAGTTGGCCTGGGCTCTGAGACTCAGTGTTGTGGGTTTCTTTTTCGTTTTTGTGGCTGTATAGCTATACCCTATGTGTTCTTTTCTTTTTCATCCTTTTCATCCTTCTTTTTCATCTTTTCCTCAAATTCTTATCCACCAGCTTATTCAATTGCTTTTATTGATGTTTTAAAACAGACAGAATTATGTTCTGTCCAAAAGCCTCCCACAGAATCTGCTCTTGGCTTCAAAATGAGTTCTTATTCTGAGAGACATATCACCAGCCATAAGTGCTGCCTCACAAGGCCTAAGTAATATCTCAGTTTAAGTCAGGCAGCCTTTTTTCCTACATGCAAAGGTGGGTACATTTCTCATGAACACTCTAAATACATGGCACCAGAGGCACAGTGCCCAGTCCTGCAAGGGGAGCTGCTAACCTGTGTTGATTTGCACTGGACTCTGGGCAGGTGCAGCAGTCCTTTGTAGCTGATTTCAATGAAGGACTGTGGCCCACATTTCACAGATGGAAGGCAGTATTGCCAACTCTCATAATTTTTTCCACAAGTGATGATGGGGGGAGAGGGATTGGCTGGTGTCAGACTCATGGTGATACAAGGAGCTCCAGAGCTTCCTTGAATTTAAGCCCTATCCTGAGGGTGAGGTGGGGAGGAATGCCCTCTGACTGGCACACTGCCACATGTGCCTGCCTGCTGGGGAAGAGCAGCCAGTCAAAGTTGCTGTGGAAGAGCTCTCTCCTCTGCTTCCCCTCCCATTCTCACAGGTGAGGAGTAGGGAGCAGAAAGAGCCCATGATGGTTTTGCTCCCTCCCCCTGTGAGCAATGGAGATGGGACAGCACCTCTGCCCCTCCCTGCTATGCTTCCTACAACGCCCAACCTGAGGTGGGGGTGGTGGTGAAGAGACTCTGGAGCTTCCACTCCTCCTCTTCTATCAGGGGGAGAAGGACCCTACTGCAGCCCCTGCTCCCAGGCCTAGGAAAGTGAGAGTGAAGAGCCCCAGGAGGAGCAGAGGTGATGCTGAACTGATGTGAGGACTGGGATGCAAAATTAATTTTGGTGCAAGAGGCAGGCAGATGTAGGAGTGAGCTCCTGCCATGGGAGCCAAAAATCACTTTACCCAAAACATTTGGGAGTGGGCAACACTGATTGCCTCACCAGTACTGGGAGTGGAGAGGGAGATTTCACAAATCAAAGAAGACAGCTCAAAATATAATTTTTGTTTTATGTCTCCTTTTTGGACCCATCGCATGATCTTTTGGGGTCTGACTCATGATCTCTTTTCTCTCTTGAGGAGGCAAAGGGGTGTTAAAAATCATTTTAAACCACACACATCATTTCTCTCTTTTCACACTCCGAACACTTGGTACACATTGCAGTTGAATCATCTTCTGCTGATGTACTTTGGGTTGTTAGAGAGCACCCCTAATGCCAAATGAAGCCAACCAGGATAGGCCTAAAAGTGAATAGTGCTGATTGGGGAATTCAATGCATCCCTTGGGCAACCCCACGGGTTAAGGTTACCTCTGTCCGACTGAACCTCTGAGAGAGCTCAGGGATATAAATAATGCCTGCTGTCCTTAAAGGCAAATTCTCCACTAGGATAGGAGGCTGCAATGTGCAGACTCCTGTTCCAGAAGAGGTTAATTGAGTCCTCTGTCTCATCCACACGAAACCCCAGATGGGTGGATAACTATTAATATCCCCATTTCTCAGATGTAGAAATTGAGGCAGAAAGGATATCGCCAAAATATTCAAACATGGGTGCCTAAAGCTAAGAACTTAAATAAGTTGCCTGATTTTGAAAGGCGCTGAGTACCTACAGCTCCTATTGACTTCAATGGAAGTTATCAGCCCTCTAATCATCTGACCACTAATTTAAGTGTCCAAATATAGATTTAGGAACTTAACTTTAGGCAATCAAGATTGAAAACGTTGGCCATGCAATAATATCATCCCTCTGACAACATTTTCTTAGGAGGGAGAATGTACTGAAGGAGATATGCTTGCTATTAGCTCATATTGTAGTTTTTGGCTTTTCAAGATATTTCTCTTTAGTCATTAACATGCAAACCTTATATTTTATGCACTAACATATCACCTCTAATATAAAAGCACTAAATCAGTATCAACTTGCCACCTTTATGCATAGAGGAAAAAGGAAGACAAAATGCTGTAATAATACCACCTTTTAAAATTGAAAAGGAAAAGAAAAGCTAGTTTCTTTAAAATGCAATTTTCCTCTTCAAAGGTCAATACCATTGCGAAGACTTGTCATAAACAGATAGCAAAGGGTTAATGTCTCTTTCACCTGTAAAGGGTTAACAAACAGTGACCTGCAACACCTGACCAGAGGACCAATCAGGAAACAAGATACTTCATAATCTCGGGCGAGGAGCCTTGTTTGTGGTTGTTGGTTTTGCTTTGTTCCTCTCTGAGTCCTGGAAGACTAAGATGATGCAACCAATTTCTTGCCAATTCTCACCTGCTACATTCTCAGATATATTCAAATAGTGAAGTGGATAAGCGAATTATAGTCTTTTATTGTTTCTGTATTGCCAACGGTATATCTGTTGCGTAACGAGTTTAATGTTATTTGGCTGAAAGAGTTTAAGATTGTATTCTGCTGGAGAAAAGCTTTCTCTCTATTGTCTATAAGCATGAAAGATCCTGTGAATATTTATCAGTCTATATTACAGAATAAACTAGTACTTTTTTTTCCTCTTTTATTAAAAGTTTGCTTTTTAAGACCTGTTTATTTTTCTAGTCGAGGCTCAAGAATTGACAGGTTTTTTCTTACTCACCACGGAATTGGGGCGGAGAGAAAAAGATAAATTTCCTCTTTGTTTCTAGATTCACGAGCTTGAATCTTGTATTGCCTCCTGGATGAGGGAAGAAAGGAGGGTAGAGTGGAAGCTTCTGTTTAAGATCAAGGAGTTTGGGATCACAGTATCTTTCCAGGTAACCAGGGAAAGCCTAGGAAGGCACTGTGAGGGAAAGAGTTCTTTCCTTGTGTTAGGATCCAGGGGGTCTGGATCTTGGGGGTCCCCAGGGAAGGTTTTGGGGAGACCAGAGTTTATCGGGCACTCAGAGTCCTGATTGGTGGCAGCGTATCAGATCTAAGCTGGTAATTAAGCTTAGAGGATTTCATGCTAGTATTTCATTTTTGGACTCTAAGGTTCAGACTGAGGAAAGTACATGAGAAGACTACATTAATTTCAGAGCTATATCAGGAACCCAGCAATACCTTAGATTAAAAGGTTCAACACACTATGCTTTTGCTTGTAAGATTCAACGGGACCATAAAGTTCTTGTTTTCAATTAACATCAAAGATTAATATAATTAAAAAGAGGATAAATTTTTCACATGCTGTTTTGTATCTGCTCATTAATTTATTAAAATGAGGAAGAATGCAGAAACTAATTTGCTCAAAGCTGTGTGGAAGTAGTGTCCATAAAATATACAAGGTGAAATTTATGTCAGCCATTCAGAATGCCTTTCTAATTATATCCAATTTATAAGAAAAAGCAAGAATGACTCATATCAGTTAGAAAGACTGAACATGCAATGACAAATTACAATTTTGGAGGAAAAAAACCCACATAACCTCCCATAAATACCAGGATAATATGATAAAAATATCCATGGATCATTTGAAATTCCAGACAATTTACTACTAATGTGTTTCTGGTAGGGGGCTTTCTTTCCCCAAATGATTCAATATGTGTTGTTACCTAAAATAAAAATCAGCTTTATACAAAGCTGCTGAAAGTTTTATGTGGTTTTAGTACATACCACACCTAAACTCAGTGGAACATTGTTTCCTTGGTATAAGAGATATTATAGGGAGTTACAAATACTTCAGTTGTCCAATGTATATTTAATGGATTAACAATGTTAACAAATGATCTCTTATTTCTGGCTCCTTCTGGTGAAATACAATACTTTCAAAAGCATACTAGATGTTCCAGTTTAGTGTCCCTGCCTCCTTTCAAGGAATGTGCGCACACAAACACACACATATCTGCACAATTTGCTCCCACCAGTCCACATTTTCCAAAAATCATCTGGAGATATAATATAGTTAGTGCAGTGTCTGTTTTACGTTCTGTTCAAGTTTTTATTCTTCATTGAGATGAATTCTGACAACTGTAGAACAGAACAAAAAATTGATTAAAATACCTTCCAAGAACAAATAACCTCCTTAAGGGATTAGAACTCATCTCATAATGATATGAGTTTAATCATACTTTTTTTTTCTTGTTTTCTGATGTCAAATGCCTCTGGTGTCTGTGTGTGGGTTACACCCACCACTTCATCCTTATTTTAGGGGGTCATTTTATCCATGATTTTTTTAAACCTGCCCTCTTTCCATCAGACTGTTTGCTCTAGCTAGACATCGCTACTTCTGTCTGAAAGGGTAGGGCAGGTGATTTCCTCTTCTTCCCCTCTGTTGTTAGTACGGCTGTATGGATCACTCTGCTGTGAGAAGAGGGAAAGAGTTGTTTTAAAAGTCAGGGTTTGAAAAGAAACTCAAATATTTTGCATGATTCACATGTCAGGTGGATGTACAGAAACAAATTGCAAGATGGGCTAAAAGCTTTCAATGGAAGTTTGAGGCACAGATGTAGAAGCAAATGTTATTGTTTTATAATGAAAACTGTCATGTGTTTCTACTCACATAGAACAATCATACTTTCAGCCTGAATTTACTTTTAGAGTAAGGAAAAAGCAACAAAATGTGAAAGAACAAATGGAATGGCTGTAAGACAGTATGAGGTGTGTGTGTGCGTGTACAGCAGACCTCTGCAAACGAGTTACTTTGGTAACCCTAGATTCAATGCAAGTGCAGAGATTCTACACCAAGATGTCACATGACCTTGTGCTGAGATGTTTCTTTTGAAATGGTAGGAGTGGTAAGGTGATGCCTCACAATCTTTAATGTATTTATCTTCACAACACCTTTGTGAGACTGAGAAGTGCTATTATCCCTATTTTACAGATGGGGAAACCGAGGCAGAGAGAAACTAAGTGAATTGTGAATGGTCACACAGGAAGTCTATGGGTAAGGAAGAAATTGAACCAAAGTCTCCCAAATTCTAGGCTGGCACTCTAACCACTGGAGCATCCTTCCTCTCCCAAGAAATGGTGAGTCTCTACCATCTGCTGTTGGGAACTGGGAACCTGGGGAGGGTTACCTCTAACTTTGGGTCTTCTGCATGGCAGCCCCCGTACGCTTTGAAGCACTGCCACTCTGCCATCAAGTTGTCCCTGTCACCACTTTTATGTTCTAGTAGTAACACACTGTGGATCCTTGCTATTGAGACAATTGGGAATTGACCATTAAAATTATATGGAATATATCTGGAAACTTTCTTCAGGACAGTTAGTGAAAAATTGCCTATCCCTGCCTCCAACCACTCTTGACATAATTTTGCTCACATTTTTAATTCCTTCCCACCCCCCCTTATTTCAAGGACAGGAGCTAGTGACTAATTATTTAAATAATCTATTCTGGAAAGGGTCTGCATAGCACTCCTGCTGCTATCACAATTAAAAAAAACCACAAAATAAAGTTACAGCGGGAGTCTTACTGATGTACAGGCCACCCTGCAGCTCCACAGAAGTCTTAACTGAGCTTCTACGGGACCTGGTTTGGGAGTGGCCAAGACTAGCCATCTTGGCAGATTTTAGCATGTATACATATGAGGGGCTTGATTCACCCCTGCTAGTGCGAGGATTGCAGTTTGCAGCTGTGCTTCATTGTGAAAGAGTTAATCTTTGGGGGAGGCAGTGTAAAATTAGTGGATCTCAACTGTCTGGGAAATATGCTGAATAAAGCACATCTCTCGAGTGTAATGGCTGTGCTGACCTGACTCACCCACATCACCAATTTTAGGTCAGTGCTGTCCCGCTTTGACCTGCCAAGCAGAAAACAGATCACAAAATTTCCACCCTGAGGCCCCTCCACCTGCATTACATAAGCAGTAATCATCATATGCCCTATGGTAAACCAGCCCTAATCACTCATTGGTTTTCTCTGCTAGATAGAAGAGCAGAGATATATTAAATATCTTAAAGACTAATCAAATTACCCCTTTACCCTTTTTACGCTAAATAGATTGAGCTCCTTGAGTCGATCACTATAAAGTGTTTTCTAATCCTTTAATCATTCTCCTGGCTCTTCTCTGGACCCTCTCCAATTTGTCAACATCCTTCTTGAAATGTGGGCACCAGAAATGGGCACAGCAGCAGTCACACCAGTGTTAAATAACCTCTCTACTCCTACTCGAGATTCTTCTGTTTATGCATTCCAGGATCTCATTAGCTCTTTTGATCACAGAGGCACCCTAGGAGCTCACATTCAGCTGACTATCCATCTCAACCTCCGAATCTTTTTCAGAGTCCCTGCTTCCCAGAATGTAGTCCTCCATCCGGTAAGTATGGCCTATATTCTTTGTTCCTAGATGTATACACTTCCCTATATTAAAAATACATAAGTGTTTACTTGCATCTACTTTACTAGCAAATCATATAACTGAGTCAATAACTGTACTCTTCATTATTTACTACTCCATTTACCACATTTTGTGTCATTTGCAAATTTAATCAGCGATGATTTTATGTTTTCTTCCAGGTCACTGATTTAAAAAAAAACAACCAAAAAAAAACGTTAATAGCATTGGGCCAAGAACCAATCCCTGTGGGACCCCACTGGAAACACCACCTGTTCAATGATAATTCTCCCTTTACAGTTACGTTTTGAGACCCATCAGTCAGCCATCTTTTAATCCATATAATGCATGCCACATTAATTTTATATCATTCTACTTTTTTTTAATCAAAATGTCATTGGGTACCAAGTCTAAATACTATTAACTTTTTTTGCTGAGACTACAAGTCTGGTTGATAAAGATATCAAGTTAGTTTGATAGAATCTATTTTCCATAAACTCATTTGATTTGCATTAATTATATTACACTCCTTTAAGTCTTTATTAATTGAGTCCTGCCGCTCTATAATCTCTCTTAGGATCAATGTCAGGCAGTCAGGCAATTACCCAGGTCTTTTCATTTACCCTTTTAAAATATTGGCACATTAGCTTTCTTTCAACTTCCCAGTGCTCCAGGATTTATTGAAAGTTAAAACTGATGGTCCTGCAAGCCCCTCAGACAGTTTTTAGAATTCTTGGATGTAAGTTATTTGGATCTGCTGATTTAAAAAAAAGTCTAACTTAAGTAGTTTTTGTTTAAGGTCCTCCAGAAATATTAGTGGAATGGAAAGAGTTTTATCACCTAAGTTCCCTCTAAGCTGTGTGGCCACGCAGCAGCCTATTAAGCACCATGAAGGCTCTCAAGGCTTCAGCGGGGAGAGATCTCTCCCCCGCAGCCCCAAACCTGCCGCAGTTTGAGGAAAGGCACACATCCCACGGTCCCAAACCCAGAATTGCTGCGGCCGGGGGAGAGGCACCTCTCACTCCCCAGCCCAGGTGCTGCTGCAGGGAGAGAGAGCTGCAGGAGTCCTCTCCCCCCACCATAGTCCTGGAACAGCCTTCACCCCAAACTTCTCATCCCTAGCCCCATCCCAAAGCCCTCAGCCCCCTCCACCCCTCCCACATGCCAAACCCCTCAGCCCCATCCCTGCCACATGATTTTGTTATGTGCACCAATATGGAGGCAACATGTGACACACCACCTCCATATTGGTGCGCATAAAATTCATTCCACACATGAATGGGAAAAATTAGAGGGAACATTGGTTATCACCATATGAGACTATATCATTTGTTTTTCCTCCAAATACAGAACATTTATTGAACACGTCAGTCTTAACTGCATTATTATTGTTAGTTCTGCCATTTCCATCTATAATGGACCATTGTCTGGATCCTTTTTTGTTCCTAATATACTTAAAAACTCCTCCATATTGCCCTTAACTCTTCTGGCTATAGATTTCTCCTTGTGTCCCTTTGCTTCCATTATTCATTTTCTACAATTCCTACCTTCTGATTTATATTCATTACTATCAACTTCCCCTTTCTTCCATTTGTTTTATATATATTATAATTTTGTACAGCTTACCCTCTAAACCAAGTCAGTTTCTAACCAGCATGGCCCTCTTCCTCAACTGTGGCTTTTTGGGACTTCTAGTAAGGTGTTCTTAAATTATTCTTAATTATCATTCACATTTTTCTGATTAAATTATTCCTCCCAACTGATGTGGCTAATAATTGTCTTCAGCTTTGTGGAATTGGTCCTATTAAAGCACCAAGTATGTATATTATTGGCATGGACTTTATTCTGCTTGCACATTATTAATCTGATCAAGTCGTGACTACTTGTACCTAAGGGTATGTCTACACTACGGGATTATTCCGATTTTACAGAAGCTGGTTTTGTAAAACAGATTGTATAAAGTCAAGTGCACGCGGAACCACTAAGCACATTAATTCGGTGGTGTGCGTCCATGTACCGAGGCTAGCGTCGATTTCTGGAGTGTTGCCCTGTGGGTAGCTATCCTATAGTTCCCGCGGTCTCCCCTGCCCATTGGAATTCTGGGTTGAGATCCTAATGCAAAAACAGTGTCGCAGGTGATTCTGGGTAAATGTCGTCACTCAATCCTTCCCACGTGAAAACAACGGCAGACAATCATTTTGCGCCCTTTTTCCCTGGATTGCCCTGGCAAGATGCCAGTAGCATGGCCCAACCATGAAGCCCATTTATGCGCCCTTTGTCACTAAGAGGTAAATGATGAACACTTGATACCTGAAAACACCCGGAAATGTTTTTACCCTTCAGGCATTGGGAGCTCAGCCAAGGAATGCAAATGCTTTTTGGAGGACATGCAGCGGGGACTGTGGCATGCTGTGGAGTCTCGAGTACTCCCCTCCCTCCCCACATGAGCATCCATTTGATTCTTTGGCTTTACTTGGTTACGCTGCGCACCACGAGCACTGATGCTGGTTAGTACCACTGCTGTGGCCTCTGGTTTCTATCATAGCACTGTTGCTGATGATTATTTCAAATGCGTTGGCATTTCGTGCATCTGCTAACGGAGCTCTGATAGGAACAGATTTTTTCTGCCCCATACAGAGATCTCCCTTACGAGTTCGCCATGCTTTTGGAGCTCCTTTTGGATTTAGGGACTGCTATTGCCAACCTGTGCTTGATCAGAACTCCCCAACGCTGGGCAAACAGTCCGAATGATAATCAAAAGTTCGTGGGGCTTTTCCTGCCTACCTGGCCAGTGCATCTGAGTTCAGATTGCTTTCCAGAGCGGTCACAATGGTGCACTGTGGGATACCGCCCAGAGGCCAATACTGTCGAATTGCGGCCACACTAACCCTAATCTGACATAGCAATACCGATTTCAGTGCTACTCCACTCATCAGGGAGGAGTATAGAAATCGGTTTAAAGAGCCCTTTATATCGATATAAAGGGCTTTGTTGTGCGTACGGGTGCAGGGTTAATCCAGTTTAACGCTGCTAAATTCGGTTTAAACACGTAGTGTAGACCATGCCTAAGCTACCATTCATTTACTTTGCAAAGTTCTGAATTATCAAATACTTTTTGTAACATTTAAAATGTTCTAAGTGCTGGAAGAACATTCATGGAGATCAACTAACTAATTTTCTATCATCTAGAGTCACCTCTCCTCCCAGAGAATGCGGGTGTCACAGCAAACAAGAAGTACACTACAACCATCAGTTCCCTTCTCATGGATGTTAGTGGCAGGGCATTCCAAGTGGTGGGCCCCAGCTTTAGAATTTGGTCTCACAGGAAACCCTGCAGAGCTTGGCCTCTTCTAAAGCATGAGGAAAAATGCACTTTTGTTCAGACTTTTTACTAAGTGTAGGAGTGTAAAGCCCCTTGCTAGTTTGCCTCTCAGGCGGAAATTCCCTTGAGAGATGTGGCAAGTAGTTCAAGCTGCAGTGCATGGGGGTGCAAAGTTTATACTTCCTCTTTGGGGAAAATTAAGTATTCTCTTGTTCTAAGTTGTATGATAGGTGCCCCGATGCTACGGTGATATTACACATATTAATGAGGTATCTAATACAGACCAAAGAACAGTTTTCCAACCCCACAAAAAGCTCACAGTTTAGGAAAGAGGAGAATCAGAAAGTACACAACTGCAGATGTATGGAGATCTGGGAAAAGCATATTTCCAGTGGAAAGTGTGTGTGTTTGTTTGTTGAGGTTGGACGGGGACAGGGACAGCAAGTTGGTATAGGAAGCCAGCAGAGGGACTAGC
This sequence comes from Chelonoidis abingdonii, assembly GCF_003597395.2. NCBI lineage: Eukaryota > Metazoa > Chordata > Testudines > Testudinidae > Chelonoidis > Chelonoidis abingdonii. The sequence goes on along the minus strand of NC_133770.1, from coordinate 175,485,843 downwards.
AAACTGGGAGGATGTAAAAGAGCAAAGAACATTTGTTAGCTCTTTGGCAGATGCCTGAGCAGGTGGAATGCAGAGTGTTTACACAGTTCATATTTCAATATACTAAGAAAACAGAGTTTCAGACTTTAAGCAGTTATTAAACTCCCCTCCTCTCCTGCCCCAACCACTTCTTTAACATCTACCTTCAGATCTTATATGAAGCTGTTCTCTGCTGGACTGATGGTGCTGGGGCAATGCACTGTGCCACCAGCTGAGAAAACAAATTTGAGAAAGAGCGTGTGCTCAGGTTAACAAGCCTTGGGCAAACAAACCTCTTTTTCCCCCACTCCCCAGTTCTCACCTCTTATTCCCCAAAGCCACAGGAATAGTGCACTGGGGTAGCTGATGCTGTTAGGCAAGGAATAGAAGACAGGCTACAGAAAAGCAAGTAAGGAAGGGAAGAGACATTTATAATGGTCCATTTATAATGGTCCATGAAAACCAGAGGCCTAATAACGTGACCGTGTAGCGGGGTGGAGAAGGGAAAACAAACTTCTAAGAAAAAGTATATGTACATCTGTCAGGAATGAATATACCTATGTTTATAATCTATAGACAGATATAAACAGTCTCCTTTACTAATTCTAGTTAAGAGTAAATGAAATTAAACTGAGTACAGGACAGGAGGAACATTTCCCATAAGCAGAATTAGTGCTCAGCAAACTAGACCTGAGGAACTTTGTTTATAAAACTGCCTTGTTGATCCACAGGTGTTCTCATATTTGATCTGTGATTCATCCACTAAATTCAGGTCATGGGCATTAAAGGAAGGACAAGCTTAAAAAAAAAACTGTTCAAGTTCTCAGTTCATTCAGGACTGCGTGAAAAAAAACACCACATTTGAAGATCTGCTTTTAGGAGAGAACATTTTTTCTTTGCTGAGCAGTGACCAAAAAAGCAACATAATACATTTATAACACTAAATATGCTCATTTAGAGGCTGGGGATGAAAACTACACCCGACACCAACATCTAACATTGATAATACAGTGCTTTGCACCTTTAAAGCAATGTTAAGGGCCAGGTTGTGCCATTAAGGAAGAGATAGGGGCTGGCACACAGACAGTACCCAAGTAGCTTTGTCTCCCCCTGGGCATTGCTGTCACTGTAGGATGCAGAAATATCCCTCCTTGGCTATCCAGCTCTGGAAGATATGTGAGGAAGGAGTGGGTTCGTAGCTTTGCCTCCGTTCTTCCCTTTTGGAAAGGTTAAGTTCTGAGTTTTGTTCCTTGCTCAGCCATTGTCTCACTGTGTGATTGTGGGCAAATCTTTTAACCTCTTTGTTCTTCAACGTCTTCATCTGTGAAACAGCTGAGTAATACTCCTACACCTCTAGCAGTGACACTGAATTAACCTTTTTTACATGAGATCCTTGTCTGAAAGGCACTACAGAAGGACAAAAAATTACTGCCATTAGTCAGGCTAGTTGCACTGCAGCTCCAAAGAGGCTTCAAGTAAAGTTGTTTTTGTTAACTGTATTCCACTGCTTACTTTTTAGAAGTGTGTATAATCTCACCACACAGAGTATTAGGTATGTATTCCTTTAGTTCTTGGCCTTTTGGTTAGGGTCAAGTGTAGTTCTGTACCCTACCCATGTACCTATTTGCTACACTGATACTGACTTGGACTCTGAATACATTCCCTGGGTAGCGTACCCAAGCCCACTTATCCACTGACGCTTTAAAAACTCCCGCACCCCAATCTGGGTCAATGCTTGTTATGTGATACGTATGTATCTCATGATCCTTGTAAGCAATACTTGTAATCCCTCATAACTCAAGCCAGACCCCAGATGTACAGTACCTTCCATTTTAACTTGTGTATATTTAATTTTAAACATTAACTTTAATAAAAATTTTATATGGGTGTCATACCCAAAATCACTTATTCACTGACGCTTTAAAAACTCCCACACTCCAATCTGGGTCTATGCTGGTTAAGCGCTATGCATAGGTGCCACCTTCATGGGTGTTCCGGGGCCACACCCAATGGCAGCCAAGCTCCATCCTTCTCCCCCGCAAGTGCACTGCATCCCTGCTCCTCTCCCTCCCTCCCAGTGCTTCCTGCCCGCCGCCTAACAGCTTATTGACTGTGCTTAAGACTTTCCAGGAGGGAGGGGGAGGAATGGGTACGCGGCACGCTCTGGGGAGGAGGTGGAGAAGAGGCAGGGCAGGGGCAGGGACTTGGGGGTGGAATGGGGCGGGGTCTTTGGGGAAGGGGTGGAATGGGGGTGGGGTGAGGTCGGTGCAGGGGCAGGGCCAGAGGCGGGGGGGATCGAGCACCCATCAGGCAGAGAGGAAGTCAGCGTCCATGGTACTATGTATGTATCTTGTGAACCTTGTAACTGATACTTGTAATCTCTCATAACCCAAGCCTGACCTCACATGTACAGTATCTTCCTTCTTAACTTGTGTAAACTTGATTTAAAAACTTCTATTAAAGCTAATGTTTAAAATCATCAATTTACTATCAGATATATTCCATATTCGTATAGACTACGGTTTGCTTCGAAGGATTACATTTTATCAGTAAATATCAATAAACTTCAATTTCACCAAGCACATACAAATATGTGACAAATATTTCCAATGATAACCACCAAAATTTACAGATAGGCAAAGTAAGAAATGCTGCTTGAGAATGTATTAGAGTAAATCCCTTACATTCTCTATGTATTTTAACATGTGATGTTGACAATTTGTGCTTTAAAGGTTATAAAAAGCTTTAACATTTTGAGTCTCAACATCTACAGTCATTAAATAATTATAGCCTGATACCAACCCCCACTGTTTGAGGCACTTATAATTTCACACAACTGAAAATTTAAAGATTTTTTTTCCTATCAACAGTATTGTAAAAAATGAATTCAGTCAAGCTTAACTGTGTTACAAATTTGTACTTTGAAAATTGGGCCTATGGTACATGAACATGAGTACTTAACTCATTTGCTCAGCACCTCGAAGCAGATGCTCAGCACCCTACATGACAGACCATATTCTGTGAAAGGAGGAAATGCTCAGTATATTGACAAATTTTAGGGTAGGAATTAAAAATCAATTCCCCTGCTCCCCCCACAATCCAGACATTCACATCAACATATCATTGACTCACCCAGTCTTACAACTAGCTGATTTAATGATGGAGCATCTTGATTTGATCATTATTTCCATAGCTGCAATCTGTTTGCTCATAATTTATGAGATGCATGGAGAGAACAGAAGTGTTAGCTCAGAAGGATGCCTGGTTTTTGTAAACATCAAATGCAACAGCACCCTCCACTGTCCATTAAAGGGAAAAGACATTTACTTTGATAATTTCTTCCAACAGGATGACGAAGTCCAGCCACCAGAGATCATACTAATTATAACAGATTACTCAGCTGTTTGAAGAAAACGCATTAATATAGATGAACATAAGTAAGAGATTGGAATGTGGCCATTTATTTGAAAATAATGATAATGGCATAAGTTTCAGCTGACCTGGAGTATAATTAAAGATGAAATTGTAATTAGTCTACTGTGTGTGTTTTATTATGATGTCATTCCAAAGAATGTAAAACTCTTTATGATTAAGATTTTCCCCCCAAACTGCTATCTGAATAGCTTCTGATAGAGCTAAGAAAATAAAAATCATGCACTTTCTCAGACCATATGAATCTCAGAGGTCTTTACAGTGGCTGGACTTGTTTGTTGCGATAGGACTATATATATTTGGGAATTGCAGCCCCTTTCAGATCTGAGTGGTAGAATGTTATACATGATTGTTTCTACTTCCTGTGTAGCCAATTATTTTAGTTTAGTATCCATTGATTATGTGATCTTATGATTAATCAATAGGTTATACCATATATATTCATTGCATGTTAATCAGAGGTAATGTGTATAAAAGTATAAGATTGATCAGTATTTAGAAGGACTATGTAGTAGACATAAATGAGACAAGCTGAAATGCAAGAAACTGTGGGCTGAGGCCTGCAAGACTTTAGCTTAGCTATTTTAGGCCTGAGAGATAAGAAATGATGGCATAAGTCAATGACTGAGAAATAACCCGAAAGAGGGGTTATGGGAAAAGAGATACCAACTGATAATATTGAGAAAGTATAGCCGGGAAGATTCAATTGAGATTATAAGTGCTGTAACAACAAATATTGCCTCCAACATAAGCTTTAATCGCAAGATAAAGGTGGTACGTCAATGTTAATGGAAACCTACAAACCCTATAGAATTCAGGGTCCCTTGTGGTTCTGTGGGACACACACCAATAAGAAAGAGAGGACTGACACTTTCATATACATGTGAAGAATGTAGGTATAGACAGAATCACAGTATTAAAAAGGGTGCCCAGAGCAGGAAAATTGAGCTTCCTATGGGAAACTCCAGCAGGAACCACTCCTGTATTGATGCTCAGTCCATGAGAGGGCCAACAGGAGGAGGATGGGACCATGGTCAAAAGGCATATGGTGCACCTTCCAAAGGGGTGTAGCAGTGAGTATATTTCCTCTGCATTCATGGAGTTCTGGGAGGAAGTGAGATCTTTGATGCACAGTTAGTCCTGAAGCTCTTCCCCCACAAACCCCTTGAGCAGTTTAGCTCCGACCCAGATGTTCATAAACAGTGGTGCAATCAGGCCCAAACTGTGAATAATGTAATGCTGTCTACTGTATACCACATATTGCAGGCTTATTTGAGGAAACTGATGGGGTCATTCAGCTAGTGCAGGCAACAAGAGATATTACAGCTGAGGCATTTGATTACTCTACCATTAATATGGACTATAGTCAGCATGGTTCACTTATCTGGTCTCCTAATTTTGGCACAGCTTTCTACCCCCAACAAGTTCCTTATCGTACATCATTTTATGGGTCTTCCTCTGAACAAATCTCAGTGTTCAAACTGATAAGATTTTTGACTTAGCTGCTTCTGGCCATACTTGGGAGCTTTAAATGGGATCAGCAACAACTAGACAGAGTGGAGGATGATATAACCATGAGGCACATTTTGAAGATGCAAAATCCATGTCAAAACCAAACCATATTGAGTGGTTAAAAAACATGAAGCAGGATACACAGACTGTATGTGGCACTTGTATATTATGGTGATGCCGTAAGTGCCTAAATTGATAGATAAACTGGAGATATAATATGTGGCCACCATCACTTCCTGTATTTGATAACCCAGTTGAAGTCTGGGATGAAAGCCAATGAAATGAGAGAAGGGAAATACAAGAAGTCTCCACTGAGTTCACAATATACAGTTTATAGAATAAAATCAAAGCAACATATATTAGCTTGTTAAAAAGAAGGCATTAATACATCAGTTGATCGTAATTCTAATCCCAGCATCAGGGACTATGTGCTACAATAAGACGCATGCTATACATTTTAAATTGAAAGTCATCTCAATTTGTGCCCAATTCAAAGTTTAGCAACAATTGCACAAACCAATAAAAAAAAAACGATAAGGTGCACTGTGAAGTCAGAGGAGCCTTCTTGCAGACTGCTTGTCAGGTGTTGGCACTCCTAAGGTACTTCCAAAGCAGTGAGGTGGATCAGAATGCTACATTCAGAAATACAGTAGTTACACTAGTTTTAGATATGAGTGGAAGAAAGTTAAGGTAAAACCAGAAATCGCTAAGTAAAAGCAGGTAAAAAGTACGAGAAACAAAAATTGTGAAAAAAATATAGAGGTAGGAAGGAGCTGCTTCACCTACAAAAAAAAGCCCAGAAGGTATTAAGAGCTGTCAGGGAAGCCATTTGCCATGCACAATAACATGTTTTATTGGCCCTACAAAATCCAAGAACTATGCTTTATATTCCTAAGCATCATTTGCTGGTATTTACATATACACAGACATACAACATTCTTGTAACATCTCTCTCCTGATAATGAAAACTTGCACTCTGAGTCCCTACCTTCACCAGCCCTCAGGAAATCTGTGTGCTTCTGGATTTTCTGAAGTTACCTGACAACTCCCAAGAGTCAACAGAAAGTGCATGTCTCTCACAGTCATCTCCAGTCTCCACTGAAGCTTCAACCATGTGGGGAGAGGGACTTGCCTGGGTGATCTCAAGGGTAATGTTCACTGGCTCACAATCAGAACCAGTTCATGGCTGCTCTTAATCAGCATCATCAGCACCCCTTTTTAACATTTATTAGTGTTTTTATTTGCTGGTATTCCCTAATCCTGATACCCAAGCCCATATGTGAAATGGGTAGATAGGCACTTTGATAAATATCAGTGCTGTGGAAGAAGCAGTTTAGAGGAGTCAGTAATCTAGTATTCCAGGACCTTGTGCTTCCTACCAAGTTGACCCCTTTAATACAGAAACTGAAATTCAATGAATGTCTTGGTAGCTGAAGCTGAGTTCTAACGTAGACAGAGGGTATGGGCTTTGAAATCAGCATCTACCATGTGTTAGATTAATGGATTTTTTTAGTAAAAACAAAGCAGCAAACAAAATTTAAACACTGGAGAGACCTGATTACGATTGCTGGGGCAGATGTTTTTCTTGCTAGAATAAACCCTACTGAACATCGTAAGTGCAAAATATTATATTCATCACAAGAATCAAGAAACCACAGAGACAGCAAAATCTATTTCCCCCCAGAGAGTCCAATAATGAAACATTTACAAAGTCCGGAATCTTTGATTGATTGAACTGTCCAGCTGGCGCCCAGTGTTGTGTCAATTTCGGTGACATTAGTCACCTTATTATATTAGATAGAGAGCTCTTCAAATCCAAGGAGAAAGTTTACCCAATGTGAGCATTCAACTGTAATCTGGTCACAGCATTAATTCAGTAAAGTAGCTATGGAATATCAACTAACAGAATGTAACAATTTGGTAACTATGAGGCACCGCAGACTTTTGATGAATCACAAGGCCCTGCATTATACTGTTAAACAAGCCACATTTTTATCCTGTTATAGCCCATGTTTGTTGAATAAGAACTCACCCAAAGTCACACATGTTCATTTTCAAATATCATTTTGCAGCAGCAAAAGACCAGTTTGGAATAAAGCAAAAAGGATGAATTCCAAAAAGTAAAAGTTTCCAGATGGGTCATGGGACATATCACATTTTAGGCCTCCTTTGATATTGTCTGTTTTGAATTTGGATTGTGACCCATTCTAAAATTGGACGAGGGACCAAGGGATGAGTAGGGAAATATTAGTGTGTCCTGTTTATCTGTAGTACTTAGTAAATTTAGTTTATGCAAGAAAAGTGAATAGCCACAAAATGTTGTTTATATAGCTTCTCTCCGTTATGACTTGTTTTCTGTGCACTGCATCTTTAGTGGGGAGAAGTCCCTCTTCCCACTGCAGAAGCAGTTGCTACATGGGGTTCAGAATGCAGCTTGCTTCTGAGGAAATACAGACTGAGCCTGATTTTCAGTCTGCTGGGGCAGGAGAGAAGGGGACTTAAACCATCTAGGTACTCCTGGTATTCTGAGGCAGCCACGAACTTCATTCAGCCTCAGTGCTGCTCTAATTTACATTTGTTTCCTATGGCCCCTTTTGGCTCCAGGAAGCAGAGAATTACCAGTTATGTACACTCTGGCATGCCCCCACATGACCCTACTCTAGGGGCTGAGAGCTAGAGTGGAGCTCTTCTGCCAGCACTATATCAACCAGGGAACCCTGTATACAGGGGGTATGCTCATAGTCCACCCACTTTATCTATGTTTGTAATGCATTTGGGAGTGAGTCTCCCAGCCCCCGTACACAGACCCACCAATGCTAGTGGGGCTCAAACTGGCACACTGAAAATAGCATGGCAGACATCCTGGCTCAGGCTGGAGTTCAGAGTCTCAAGCCATTTAACTCCTAGGCTTCAGAGCCTAAGCTGGAATAACCATGTTGCTATTTTAAGAGCACTAACTTGAGCTCTGCTAGCATAAGTCATTCTATCCAGGCTGGGAAACTTGCTCCCAACTGCAGTGTAGACGTTCTAAGGCTTCTTTATACTGCCAGAGAAGGCATAAGAGGGCCTTATAGGATAACTGACCATCAGGCCCACAATACAATGTGTGCCCTTTTGTGGAGACCATACATTTATTCTCTCTTTTATTCTATTACTGTCTTAATATAAAATAGAGGTGATTCAGAGTGGAAGCATATGGTGTTTTCCGTGTATAGAAGAATGTAACACAAAGTACCAACATAAAGTACATTGGCAATATGAAAAAACCCCATGTGATTGTCTGGAAGCTAGCCATCCTCCCATCAAAATGTTCCCAATGCCTCCCTCCCTACGTCCCCATTTAAAAACACCGATTCTATATGGATTACAATTCTTGGAAGAGGTGAGCTGCCAAAACAGAACATTTGGAGCACTAACTCCCCCCAAGGGTTTGTCTGGAATGTTGCATTTCTAAAGTAGAATGATGATTCCTATCTTTCCAAAAGGGAGAAATGTTGTCAAGACTCTCTTGTGCCCATAGTTAAATTCAGTAAATGACTTGGGTCCTTTTTTTGTTTTACCTCCCACCCACAAGGGAACTGCAATAAATCCTAATTTGAATAGGTTTCTTGGAAACAACAAAACTTACTGCTATGTTCCATACATTCACTTGGGGAAAAAATGTAATCTAAGAAAAGTAAAATTAGCCCACAGGGACAATACTGGATTCATTCCATAACAAAGTAACACTAACATTTTATAAGCTAAGGGCTCATTTTTGCCCTCAGATATACATATGTAATGATCATGAATATTCACTATATCATCTTGCAAATTAGTGTGCCTATCAAAAGAAAGAATTTGCCCTGTAACTCTGAAATAATCGAGTTCAGGACTTCTCAAAGCCGGTCCGCCGCTTGTTCAGGGAAAGCCCCTAGCAGGCCAGGTCGGTTTGTTTACCTGCAGTGTCCGCAGGTTTGGCCGATCGCGGGTCCCACTGGCTGCGGTTCGCTGTCCCAGGCCAATGGGGACTGTGGGAAGCAGTGTGGGCCAAGGGATGTGCTGGCTGCCACTTCCCACCACTCCCATTGGCCTGGAGCGGTGAATCGCAGCCAGTGGGAGCCACGATCGGCTGAACCTGCGGACACAGCAGGTAAACAAACTGACCCGGACCACCAGGAGCTTTCCCTGAACAAGCGGCGGACCGGCTTTGAGAAGCACTGATCTACTTTGTTTTGTGTGGATATTTGTGGCTTAATCAAAATGGAGGCCCAGCGAGGACAAATCAAGGCCATCCATGTCCCACATGGGGCCCCATAGCCCTGTCCCCATACTGTAATTTCTGCTGCCATGCCATGGTCTTGCCAGCAGGTTCCAGAGCTAATATAAAGGGACAGCTCATACATCCTTGAGCTGTAGTTTCAGGCTGTATGCAGACTAGGGTCAGATAGGTGTACTTGGCTCATGTTTTCCTACATCTTTGCATCCGTGAAGGCTGGAAATATCATTTTCTTTGAAATGAAAGATAATATTCTGATCTCATCCTGTGACTTCAAGAGTCTCAGGTGCTAGCCTATGACACATGTTCTAATCTAGTGTCTCTCAAGCTTTTTGATACTAGGGACCTGTTTACTGCCTTCCTAAACTGTGCCAGGGAGATCTTAGGCACTGGAATTGGGCCACAGACCAGTCATTGAGAAACACTGGTCTAATCCAGGCATGAGAATAGATGAGAACTGCACAGTGAATAAGCACCTACAACCCCCAGAACCCCATGATGCACAAGCAAGTCTGCATCTCCAAATGTAATGGACCATCTTCATTTGCTTTAAAAAGATATGTTAATTCCACAGCCAGAGGCTCAGCTGATGAGAACTGGTGAAACTATCAGTGCTATTCTGATTTACACCCCCTGAAGAATTGGCTCCACATGTTTACACCAGTTCTTTCTGCTTACTTTTCTCCCTGGTGGACTGCTAAAATATGTATTGGCTGGCTGTGTGATGAGGTGGGAAGCAGCGTCAAAACTGTCTTAAAATTGGAACTAAAATAGAGCACATTTTAACATAAGGAAAAAGAAGTAGGACTAACAGAGGGCCAAATTCAGAACTTGTATAGGTGAGTAAAACTGCACTACTGTTTTAGAATTTCACCCACCTTATGATCTTGGCTCAGATTCTTTTTGATTTAGGATCTTAAAACACAGAGCATAATGTTGGTTATGAACCTGTTCAGGTACAACAGTATCTCAAAATAAAGCTTGTATCATATTGCAGTGATAAAAATAATCTTTGTCTAAATTACTTCATTTGTTTGACAGCTGATTTCCATTAAAACTTTGTATGGATCATACCAGTAATCTTGACAAGCCTCTGATAAGGTGTCCAGATGTTCTAGTTTTACCAGTTTCTAATTAATGATCCTGGGGTCCTGTCAGATTAAGTTGGTATTTGCTGCCCTGGGCCAGAGAGTGGGAAGTTCCCCACATCTGATGTCAATTCTTTAAAGAAGGACCCCCTCCTCACCATTGGATACTGAATGCCAGTTGGAGAGACTGCAAATATGACCAGTGCAAAAAAATAAAAAAATTACAAGCAAGCCTGGAAACAATATTTCTATGCACACGTCCTGAGAAAGAGCTGGGGTTCTTCCTCTGCACTGTCCAATGACCACTCACCAAGAAGAAAAACAAAACAACAATTAAATGCAGACAGGGCTTTTTCCTCACTGGCTTTTGATATTTCCAAGAGAATGTAAATGTTGTTTATCTATTTTAGCCCATTTTTAAAGTCTGTGTCAGAGAAAAGCCTAAATGATCTGTCTCTTAATAGCAGCTAAAATTAGGTCACTTTTAATCCATTTACAGAGAGAAGAAAGCACAAATAACCACCTGGGGACCCAGACTGTTGGAGATCCTGTGTTCTCTAGCTGTTTGAACAAGACCTGGGCTAGCCCAATCTTCCTCTCCAGAAAAGGAAACCTATAGCTAGATCAGATCTCCCTTTGGGGCAAAAATGAGAGGTGAGAGAAATCCACTGTTTGACTTTCTGGTCCTCACTTTGGCAATTAATGTCCCACTTTTGCATGTTGTAAAACTAGCCCTGCCTGTCCACAGCTGTTGATGCAGAGATGCCAGAGATGGGCAATATAGGAATGAGAAAGCTCAACACTTAAAACAACCTTGCTTAAAGACACCCCCTATTTCTGCCCTCTCCCTCACCCCCAGGAAAAAAACAAACATTTATGGATCACTTCAAAGTAACCATAAAGAATTGAAAACCCAAAGGGCAGGAAGAACAAGTGACCTGTGTGGTTATTGTCCATCCGATCAGATAACATATTCACCAACAGAGCAGTAGGACTTACTGAGCTTCCATTGAATAAGGCATATTCTTAAAACTACTGTCATACAGACTCTGTTTTCCTTTTGTCTGTGGATGTCCATGTACGCCGTAGGAATCAATCAGCCCCTCATATCCCCTGCTTGAGTTCTTGCTCCCATATGCACATTGGAGAGGGATGTATGTCTTCCCCTTACAGGGAGTTCTAGTCTCCCACATGTATTCTGAGCAAAGTGTCCTCCATTGCACCCCTAAATTTCCTGGTACTCTCAACACTGTGCCTCGTGGATAGACACATCACTTCAGGCATGGAGTTCAGACAGGAGAATGTTGTGATGAGCTTTGTGTAAATGGGTCTCCTTGGTAAATGAATCATCTCAATGAAAGAGGCACGATCCTTCAGCTAGGATACAAAAAGCTGTCTCTTTACCCTGTGACTACAAATATCACCACTTATTTGTACCAACCAGCCAGAAGCAGAAGTAGCTATAACACTGCCTATGAATACCTCTGGGTGGTTAAGACTCTTTAATTTAAGGGACAAGACTAGCCATGCTCAAGTTTAAAACCAGACCAAAAAGAGCTCTTCATTTCCGGTTCCTCATTTCAAGTAGGAAAAAAAAAAATCTAATTACTATGACATTTCTGATAGCACTTGGTTTTGGTCTGTTCTTTTAAAATCCCCTAGACTCTTCTGCAAATCCCATCCTTCTTTCCAGAGCTCCAAAGAGGGTAATGTTTCACAATCATGGTATTTAGGACATTTCTGAAGGGGTGACTAGTGCCTGGCATACAGAAACTCGATACTGTGGTAGTGAATTTTAACAAGAGAGACTTACTGTAGTGTTTGTAACCAGACAGGTAGAAAGCAATCCTGAGATAAACTTAGCCAAAATGCACAACATTTTAACACCTCAGCTTTAATGTCATAGTTTGCATTTGCTTTAATGCCTTTTGTGTTGCACCTATTTTGCCTTGCACCAAAGTATCTACTGAAGTTTCGAGTTTCTTAACCTACAAACAGTCATTAAAAAGAAAAAAAATGAATATATTTTCTCAGAGGGGTACAGAATAGTAAAAAAATCACCAAACACTTGATTTTCATCCATAGTCAGGAGGAGATCATTGGACTAACAGGACCAATGTGGTCTCCTTACCACCAGGGCTGGTGCAACCATTTAGGCGAACTAGGCGGTTGCCTAGGGCGCCAAGACTTGGGGGCGCCAAAAAGTGGCGCCCCCCCCAAATTTTTTTAAATGGTTGCAGCCGCTGCTGCTGGAGAGGCTGAGCTGCCGGCAGCAGGAGCTGCCTGCCGCCGACAGCCAAGGTCCCCTCGGGTCAGGGCGCCGCGGTCAGCGCCCCCGAGGTCAGGGCACGCCACTACAGAGCAGCCCGGCAGCCCGGGGCGTCCCCGCCCCGGGCGTCTCAGGGAGCCGCCCACCGCAGCCCGCAAGCATGCGCCCCCCCGCAGGTCGGGAGCCGCTGCCGTAACCCGGCAGCCCAGGGCGCCCCCACCCCAGGCCAGGCAGCCGCCGCCGCGACCTGGCAGCCCAGGGCGCCCCTCCCCCGGGGTCAGGGAGCCGCTGCTCCGGTGGACCTGCCACAGGCATGCCTGCGGAAGCTCTGCCGGAGCCACGAGACCCGCGTGCGGGGCGGCGAAATGTCCCGGCGCCTAGGGCGCCAGAAACCCTAGCGCCGGTCCTGCTTATCACATACAGATTTAAGAGTCAAGAGCATCTAAAGACTATAGATATCGCCAAAGCTGCTTCACTTCCACCTGCTCAATAGTCTTCCCTCTGCTGGTGGGATATAAGGGAAGAGAGAGAGATTAGAAAAAGGACAATAATTGCAGAAATTCTCAATGTCAATCAATAGAAAGTTTTCTGAGCAAGCCCCTAACGTGAGTATTATATTTTTATTGTTACTGGTATAACCAGACACTGTGAATGACTGGAGGACCTCAAAGAACAGACATAGTGACTTTTTCTTCTGCTTTGTAAACAATAAAATCATGGTGACCTAATGGAATCACAGAAGCATAGAAACCGTGATAGATCCAGGCACAGTTTACTCAGCAGTTTGGAAACTCTTTTGCAAACTATGAGTGTCTCTTAGTTTCAGCACAAATGAAGATAGCTGATTCCACGGAGAGAACCTTAAACAGGAGACCACCGCTGCCATGAACATTAGCTGGATATGTGAAATCTCAGAAGAAAATGAGCAGCTCCACTTGTTAGAATTGTAAAGTGATAAAATTGGCCCTCAGCCTTCCAAATAATAATAAATAATAAAATACAGCTATTTAAGGAAGAGTCAAGTTAGAAAATAAATTGACAAGAATTCTGGATGCCTCCCCCGCCGCTGAGCTGTATCAAATGTATTGACATCTAAAGCAGAAGCTCTGCTATACAGAGATGCAGTTTTTCACTCACTGCCCATTAAATTTTAATACATTTTGCACATACACTTGATTTAGTTAAGGCTCCATGCCAAGTAGTTTCCATTTACTCCATAGTTGCCCAGTGCCATATTTGCCATAGGCTTAGCTTTTTAAAGCAGAAAAATTTAGAGAGTTAATTGCTGGTAGATTGGACCCCAAGAGGCTATTGTTGGATGTGCTAGAATAGAGAAGGATTTATAAGCTGTGCTTATTCCCCCCCAACCCCCCAAGAGTTAAACGTTAACCTCAAATTACAGTAAGGATTCTTAAGGTTCAATAATTAAAAACAAAAGTTAGTCTCAATGGCAAGTAGTAGTGAGGTCTGCAAGATATCCTTCAAATTGAAACCGACTGTGTAACTACTAAATATTATGCATACAAATTAGTTATATTTGATCATTGGTTCTTGCTTATCCGAAGTATGTTCTTTTTTGTGGCTTTTACAGACATTTTGTTTAGAGCACTCACACTCAGTTTGAAGGAAAGCATTCAAGAATGGGAAGGCAGTGATGCTATATTGATATTTCAGTTTATGTCCAATAGATTAACATCATCTTCTGTGATCAAATGTGTTATTTGTATTGCAATAGCGCCTATGAGCCAGAGTCATGGACTAGGACCCTGCTGTACAAACACAGAACTGATGCTTTCCTCTGACAATGTCAACTAGAAATAAATAACTTACGACAAAACAAAAACAACAACATCTATAAAATGCATACAACACAGGAAAGCAATGAAGTGTTGCAGCTACTAGTGATGAACCTCAAAAACTCATTAGTTCAGTATTGGATAAATATTAAAAGGCTAGAATACCTAGCCAAAGCTCTTTTTGATCCAGAAACCAGGCTCTACATCAAGTCAGAGTAGGCTTTCAGGTAAGATTTTTGACACCAATTAGGTGAGAAATATAGGAAGATTTTGCCAGTCTTATCAGATGACATAATTTATGTTTTAAAAAAAGTGTTAAAAGGCAACTAGAGCCTGGGATAGGCTTTTTTTAATACTGCCTTATAAATCAATATTCAGGAATAAAAAGAATAGTTGCTCTCATGGCATGTTGATACCGCTGCCTCTGACCCTTCTGACTAGGCAGTGGAGAGGCACAAGAAAATGAAACAAAAGTCAAACAGACTTTTCAGAACGTCAAAAGAGTTTCAGTTTGGATTCAAGTCAATTTATGAGTTAAGGTTCTTGTTGATTTTTATTTTATCTGAACCCATTTCTAGTGCCTACAGTCTGCAGTGTGGTGCAGTACATATATTATGATAGTCCAAGTCTTGGCAGAGATTTTTCACCTCTAGAGACCTGAGTTCAAATCCTGGCTTTGGTCAAGAGGAAAAATGAGAGGGGTGGTTTAGACCTATTCCCTAGTGGGAATCTGTCTGCATCACAAAAAATTACCACACAGTTTGGCATATTTGGAAGTCAGTGCTTAGGAGAGTCCCAGAGCTGGAATAACAGGGTTGTGGCAGGTCAGGACTGAGTTGCATTAGCAGAGCTGTGTGTGGGAGGCTGGCACAGTCCCTGCTGATGCTGTCTGGCTTCAGCCAGTGCAGATTCCTTCATTTTCATTAGTATTACTTTCAAGCAAAAGATTCCAATATAAAGATGGTGTCTTGGCAACATGCTACAAAATGTCCAAGATCTTTTTAAGATGGAGAGAGAACCATGAGTATGGGGTTCCTCCTCTGTTACAAAGTGAGGTGGATAGTAGCTATTGGACAGTGAAAACCTACATTAATAAATAGTTGTGAGAAATCACATTTATTTCCAAGTGATCTTTTCCAGGGAAACACTTAACAATTGCTTCTCTATTAAAGATAATAGAACACCACTGATTTGAAAGGCCAACAGTAGTAGACTAATAAAAGCCTCAGACATAGTTCCTGCAGAGGCATATGCTGTACTATTGAGATTGTGAGAACCCAGCTAAATAACAGGGAGGAATAAGGAGTGGAGGTGTTTTCATTGTGTGACTGCCCATCATATCAGGTACTGGCTCTTTTTCTTAAAAAGAATGGCTTTCTTCAGTCTGTCTTTCTGTCATAAAAGACCTGTTAGCTGTCATGAACTATGGGGACTCAGACTTAGCATACTCCAGCACTATAGACTTAAGAAAAAATTCCTCTTCAGAAAACTTTGACTTGATCACAAATGTCTCCACAGAGTGGGTCATAAGGCAAAGCTCATAGCATGTA
The DNA here is from genome assembly GCF_003597395.2 of Chelonoidis abingdonii. NCBI lineage: Eukaryota > Metazoa > Chordata > Testudines > Testudinidae > Chelonoidis > Chelonoidis abingdonii. Next base: position 175,469,920 of record NC_133770.1, on the reverse strand, counting down.
AAATTTGTACTGTTGTCTAACCCTAGAGGGAATGGGGGTAGGGGGGAAGAACCAGAGAAGTAGAACTAGTTAAGAAAACTTGAAGTACCTCCAACCCTAGGGTTCCTCAATAAAAAAGGAAACATTGATTAGGAAGATGAGCTATCCATGTAACAAGGAAGGATAGTTCATTGGTTTCAACATTGGCCTGCTAAACCCAGGGTCGTGAATTCAAATCCTTGAGGGGGCCGTTTAGGGAACTGGGGTGTAAAAAAAAACAACTGTCTGGGGATTTGTCCTGCTTTGAGCAGAGGGTTGGACTAGATGATCTCCTGAGGTCCCTTCCAACCCTGATATGCTAACACTCAGACAGATTCTTACTCTACTTATACACCTACTACAATGCTTACCTATTGTAAGAATGTACCTTACAGAACTTAGTTCTCTTTTTCTTTTTCATAGGCTCTTAGGCACAGACGCTCTACCTGGATAAACACAAAGCAGCTAGTAAAACCACCCAACTATAAAACAAATGCACCAGTATACCTTGAGAAAAACATCTGTGAACCTAACAACATCCCTCTCACAGTCCCCTTTTCCACTTGCTCTTGTGCTGTACACATTTGTAATGTATGTGTGTAGTAGTGTCTATTTTGTAACTAGAGATTGGGTTTTAATTCTGCCTAACTCATATTCAAATGTTGCAGCTCAGTTCCATTTCTGTCTGCAAAAGGTCCATGTGGTACATGCATTACCTACTCTGTTTGAATCCAATGTTATATTTACTCTTTTATCCGGCTTTTGAGTTTTAAATTTATAGTTTAGCTCTGCTTACCCACTTTCCAATGTCATCAGCTTCTAGTCTCTCATTTTCCTGTCTTGGAATGTTGAGTTGGGATCATCTGGCTAAGAGGTTGATGTACTCTTGGACTGAGTGCACAGGGATATCGTCATTGTTTCCCTTCCACTTCCAAATATGGGGTGAAATCTTGCCCCACTGAAGTCAATGAGAGTTTTGCCATTGATTTCAATGGAACCAGGACATCACACTTAATTTTCAGGCCTGGACCACCACATCACACAGAGAATTTAACTTATGTTTCCATGAAATACACAGATCATAAAGGGAAATTCTTTGCTAAATGGAAAGCCATTCTCTTTTAAAATATACAGATATACAGAGTTTATCAGACTGCATTTATCCCACCTCATCCCCCCACCTCAAAAATCTGAGCTGACATATAGTACTCTATTATAGGTTTAAAGCATGAGAATGAGCAGCAACCTTCCTGGACTCTGTAGCATGTCAAGGATTACACATGACTTTTCCTCTTTGTACATAAAAAAAGAACAGATCATACTAATTCTTAATGCAGAACTAAAAGTAACACCTTTAATACAGGCTGTGAGTTAAAATAATCATTTTAATTAGAATGACCCTACTAGAAAAGGGACTGGAAGGGGAAACCATTTAAACCAATCTTTTAGTGATTAGGACAAGTACATTGCACTGAAAATGTTTGCTCAGACAGGAAGGGATTAAGAGACTGACCAATTTGAATGGAAAGTCATCAGGCATGTGTCAGCTTTACCAGTGCCCTGGGATTACCATTGCTTCTGGTTTGTTAAAAGGAATGCTAAATCTGAGAATTAACCAAAGACTTTAATTAATACAATTAAAAGTGGTATTGACCTCCTAGAAACCGAAAGAAAAGACCACCTACCATGCTACCATCCTCCACCTACATCCACCTACAATGCTAACTTCTCAAGTAGTATTATTCCTTCAAGGTGGTAGAGTAAGTTCTTTTTGGACAGAGATTCTACTGCCAACATGAACAGAAGCAAAGAAAGGTGAAGTTCTGTTGGGTGATTTTCTCTTTCTTCAACCAAAACCTGTTTCTTCATCAAGAGCAATCGCTTTTGTAAATAGGGAATTTTCGCTCTCATTTCATTTTCATTTGGTATCGTATTGGCCTAGGCCCAATTTTCTAAGCCACTCAAATTATCAAAAAAACCAACACTGTTTACAATACATGCAAAGAGACCACCAAGCCCGGAGAGTCTGTACACACATATTCCATACCGCTTAAGAAGCATGTGACATGATTCACATAATGATGGCCTGCAACAAATTCAAGTGTAGAAAAGTGCCCAGAATGTCAGCCTGGAGCTTCATGTCTATATTTATGATGACAGCAAGGTACATGCCATAACATTCCAAGTTTTCTTTGGGTTCTCAGATCACTGATACACATGTTGTATTAGACAACAGTGAGAACAGAGAATTTAAGTCTGAAGATCATTAAGACTACTTCTCCCAAATTGATCATTTTCTAGTGCGTTTTCTGATGTGTGAAATAGAGACTTTTTTTAATGTGGGCCATTATATACTATCTCCTTTCCTGGGTCTTTATTGCTAAAACAACAGCTTGTATGATTTGTCCCCTGGCAAAAAATCTTTAGGAATATGCCATTTTAGCTGCCTTGTGAATGCAGTCAATACTTGCTTAGGTCAAACTGGAGTTTAAGTAAGATCTAACTGTGCAGATGAATCTTATGTAATGGATGGATGGTTCATTAATATGTGGCATTGAATGGTATAGTGAGATATGAGGCTTATATGGGAAATTTAGAAGAAGAGGAAAATATAATGTGTCTGGGGCATATATGAAAGGATGTTTGCAAAATAGCACAGGGTGGACTAGAGGCAAAGGTTCTACAAACAATTTGACTTTCATGTGTTTAGGGGTGGGTTTTTTTTTCAAATAATGCCAGGAACATTAGTTATGAACCCACCTCCCTCACCAACTTTGGAGAAGTTTGGATCCTAGTTTGAACGTCATAGCTCAAGCTTTTCTAAGGCCAGGTCTACACTGCGACTTTAAATCGGTTTAATGGCCGATATACCGATTTAACGCTGTATCCGTTCACATGACGTCGTCATTAATATCGATTTTACCGCCTCCTTAAATCGATTTCGGAACTCCTCCCCGACCTCGGCTCTGGATGGGGTTTGCGCTGAGTTGAGTGCCTGGCGGAGGGGGGCGGTCTCCTGTGTGGGCATGGGGAATTAGCTCAAATGGGAGAGCGCTCGTTAGCATGCGAGAGGTAGCGGGATCGACCCCGCATTCTCCAGGCTGTTGCTCTTTTCCTTGTCACACTCCCCCTTGCACCCTGATGTCTGCGCAGAAAGGAGCCTTCCGGTCCGCTCTTGGCTTTGCGGTCGCCTTTTGTCCTGAGGGAGCCAAAGGGGCAACTTCTCTTTCAGGAGTGTGTGTGTGTGTGTGAGAGTTCTTTTCTGTTGCATGCTTTGTGTTTGTTTTCCTGAGGTAGGCGGGGAGGCCGAGTCGGGTGTGAAAGGGTCGAGAGGGAATGTGTCAATTATTGACGAAGGGGAAGGGAATGGACTGAGAAAATGTTGTGGTTTAAAGGCCCCTTGAAGCCAGGCAGGAGGCCCAGAATGTTTTCCTTGCAGCGCCCGTCCCTATTCTGAGTGGGAATCAGGGCTGGGTCCACATGTGCTGCGCGTGTTGAGACAATCCGGGTCCCTTGCGGGTCAGCGGAGGAGCGGCGTCCCGGCTAGCAGGCAGGGCTAGCGTGGCGCCCCGGCGTTCGTTCTTCCTTGCGGCCTTGTCTTCGTGCCGTGCCTGTTAGGGAGCCTTTGAGCGGTAGCTGTGTGCGGGCTTCCGTGGGTGAATTGAGGGTAACTAGGCGTCTCCCAGCCCCCGGGGCAGCCGTGAGGATGAGGGTAGTGGTGTGTCGCTTATTCCTTTCAAGGGCTGGGCAGAGGCAGCCTATAATTATGCGTTAGTGCAGTGGCAGTTCTGCCTGACACCTTGAGTACTCGTGGCCCTTTGCTCCTGTCTTCCTTCGATAGCTCAGTGGTAGAGCGGAGGACTGTAGGCTTTGTTCCCTGGGAATCCTTAGGTCGCTGGTTCAACTCCGGCTCGAAGAGGGGCTTTTGTTGCCTCGGTTACACGCTCTTTTTAGAGCGCCCTCTGGCCACCTCCATTCGTGCGAGACTGGCCGCTGGAAATCTGCTGCATTAAAGCACCGCTTGCCACTACTTTCACTACCAACTGTTTCCAAGTACCTAGGCCACAGTTTACCCTGTATAGGCAGAGTTCCTTTGTCTTCACCCTCCCGCACTCACAGCGTAGACATCTAGCTATGGATCTCAGGCTTCGGAAGTGCCATTTCTCACCCTGGTAGCGGGGCGCTTTGTTCTTAACAGAGACCGGCCGTAGTATGTCCCCAGCCGTCTCCGTGTTTTTTTGCATGGGGCAGAGGTGCCGCGGGACGTAGTTTCTGGTGGCAGGAGTGGGGGAAGGTAGGGGAGTAGGAAAGGCCCTTTAGTGGCTGTAGAGATCCCTTTTGTCCCTTCGAAGGGACAAAAAGGGACTCTCAGCCACTAAAGGGCCTTTCCTACTCCCCTAACCTTCCCCACTCCTGCCACCAGAAACTACGTCCCGCGCGCACCTCTGCCCATGCAAAAAACACGGAGACGGCTGGGGACATACTACGGCCGTGTCGTCTCTGTTAAGAACAAAGCGCCCCGCTACCAGGGTGAGAAATGGCACTTCCGAAGCCTGAGATCCATAGCTAGATGTCTACGCTGTGAGTGCGGGAGGGGAAGACAAAGGAACCTGCCTATAAGGTTAAACTGTGGCCTAGGTACTTGGAAACAGTTGTGTAGTGAAAGTAGTGGCAAGCGGTGCTTTAATGCAGCAGATTTCCAGCGGCCAGTCTCGCACGAATGGAGGTGGCCAGAGGGGCTCAAAAAGAGCGTGTAACCGAGAGAACAAAAGCCACCTCTTCGAGCCGGAGTTGAACCAGCGACCTAAGGATTCCCAGGGAACAAAGCCTACAGTCCTCCGCTCTACCACTGAGCTATCGAAGGAAGACAGGAGCAAAGGGCCACAGTACTCAAGGTGTCAGGCAGAATGCCACTGGCACTAACGCATAATTAAGGCTGCCTCTGCCCAGCCCTTGAAAGGAATAAGCGACACACCACTACCCTCATCCTCACGGCTGCCCCGGGGGCTGGGAGCGCTAGTTACCCTCAATTCACCCACGGAAGCCCGCACACAGCTACCGCTCAAAGGCTCCCTAACAGGCACGGCACGAAGACAAGGCCGCAAGGAAGAACGAACGCCGGGGCGCCACGCTAGCCCTGCCTGCTAGCCGGGACGCCGCTCCTCCGCTGACCCCAAGGGACCCGGATTGTCTCAACACGCGCAGCACATGTGGACCCAGCCCTGATTCCCACCAGAATAGGGACGTGGCGCTGCAAGGAAAACATCTGGGCCTCCTGCCTGGCTCGAAGGGGCCTTTAAACCACAACATTTTCTCAGTCCATTCCCTTCCCCTTCGCAATAATTGACACATTCCCCTCTCGACCCTTTCACACCCGACTCGGCCTCCCCCGCCTACCTCAGGAAAACAAACACAAAGCGATGCAACAGAAAAGAACTCTCAACACACACACACACTCCTGAAAGAGAAGTTGCCCCTTTGGCTCCCTCAGGACAAAAGGCGACCGCAAAGCCAAGAGCGGACCGGAAGGCTCCTTTCCGCGCAGACATCAGGGTGCAAGGGGGAGTGGACAAGGAAAAAGAGCAACAGCCTGGAGAATGCGGGGTCGATCCCGCTACCTCTCGCATGCTAAGCGAGCGCTCTCCCATTTGAGCTAATTCCCCATGCCCACACAGGAGACCGCCCCCCTCCGCCAGGCACTCAACTCAGCGCAAACCCCATCCAGAGCCGAGGTCGGCTTCACACCGCAAAACAAACTACCTTTATGCTTGCACACCCCCTCGGAAAGGACCTCCGCTCAACAAGGACACGTGGCATAGCAAAGAACGCTGCTCCCCTTTCTTGCCTTTCGACCAAATACACCTTTCCAGGGACCATCAGAGAAACTCACACACGCCCAGGCTTTGCACTCCCACACACACCTAACGCCTCTGTTCATGACAAGAAGAAGAGCAAAAACTGCAAAGGAAAGGGGACGAGTTGCCTCCCTGCCCGCCTAGGCGCAAGGACAGCAAAGCTTCGGATTATCTACGGAGAGCCGGCAGCTCCTCGCCAGAAAGTCCGCCAGATCGGGCTTGTAGCAATTCTCCGCCACAAGCCTTTCACACACTATGTGCAATCACGGTTGCCCAAAGAAATCCCAGCTCTACCAGTGGGATGGACAAAAGCCCAAAACGGAAAGAAATGGAACCGCTCCCTCACACTACCCATAAACTGAGCTCCATCACGCTGGGGAAAGATGACAAAGAGAGAGCAAACCGCTGAAACGCACACATTGCTACAACGGGGAGCGTAATAGCCCGCCGTCAGCAGCGCACACAATCGGTTGAGCCTGAAGGACAAGGACTCTCAGCCACTAAAGGGCCTTTCCTACTCCCCCTACCAATTCCCCACTCCCTGCCACCAGAAACTACGTCCCCGCGGGCACCTCTGCCCCATGCAAAACAAACACGGAGACGGCTTGGGACATAGCTACGGCCGGTCTCTGTTAAGAACAAAGGCGCCCCGCTACCAGGGTGAGAAATGGCACTTCCGAAGCCTGAGATCCATAGCTAGATGTCTACGCTGTGAGTGCGGGAGGGTGAAGACAAAGGAACTCTGCCTATACAGGCGTAAACTGTGGCCTAGGTACTTGGAAACAGGTGTGGTAGATGAAAGTAGTGGCAAGCGGTGCTTTGAATGCAGCAGACTTCCAGCGGCCAGTCTCGCACGAATGGAGGTGGCCAGAGTGGGCGCTCTAAAGAAGAGCGTGTAACCGAGGGCAACAAAAGCCCACTCCTTCGAGCCGGAGTTGAACCAGCGACCTAAGGATTCCCAGGGAACAAAGCCTACAGTCCTCGCTCTACCAGCTGAGCTATCGAAGGAAGACAGGAGCAAAGGGCCACGAGTCACTCAAGGTGTCAGGCAAACTGCCACTGGCACTAACGCATAATTATAGGCTTGCCTCTGCCCAGCCCTTGAAAGGAATAAGCGACACACACACCTAGCCCTTCATCCTCACGGCTGCCCGGGGGCTGGGGAGACGCCTAGTTTACCCTCAATTCACCCACCGGGAAGCCCGCACACAGCTACCGCTCAAAGGCTCCCTAACAGGCACGGCACGAAGACAAGGCCGCAAGGTAAGAACGGAACGCCGGGGGCGCCACGCTAGCCCTGCCTGCTAGCCGGGACGCCGCATCCTCCGCTGACCCGCAAGGGACCCGGGATTGTCTCAAGCACGCGCAGCACAATGTTGGACCCCAGCCCTGATTCCCACTCAGAATAGGGACGGCGCTGCAATGGAAAAAAAACATGTTCAGGGCCTCCTGCCTGGCTTCAACGGGGCCTTTTAAACCACAACATTTTCTCAGTCCATTCCCTTCCCCTTCGTCAATAATTGACACATTCCCGCTCGTACCCTTTCACACCCGACTCGGCTCCTCCCCGCCTACCTCAGGAAAAACAAACACAAAGCGACTGGCAACAGAAAAGAACTCTCACACACACACACACTCCTGAAAGAGAAGTTGCCCCTTTGGCTCCCTCAGGACAAAAGGCGTACCGCAAAGCCAAGAGCGGACCGGAAGGCTCCTTTCTGCGCAGACATCAGGGTGGTGCAGAGGGGGATGTGACAAGGAGAAAGAGCAACAGGTCCTTCAGGCTCAACCGATTGTGTGCGCTGCTGACGGCGGGCTTTACGCTCCCCGTTGTAGCAATGTGTGCGTTTAGCGGTTTGCTCTCTTCTTTGTCCATCTTTCCCCAGCGTGATGGAGCTCAGTTTATGGGGTAGTGTGAGGGAGCTTCACACCGCAAAACAAACTACCTTTATGCTTGCACACCCCCTCGGAAAGGACCTCCGCTCAACAAGGACAGGTGGCATAGCAAAGAACGCTGCTCCCCTTTCTTGCCTTTCGACCAAATACACCTTTCCAGGGACCATCAGAGAAACTCACACACGCCCAGGCTTTGCACTCCCACACACACCTAACGCCTCTGTTCATGACAAGAAGAAGAGCAAAAACTGCAAAGGAAAGGGGACGAGTTGCCTCCCTGCCCGCCTAGGCCAAGGACAGCAAAGCTTCGGATTATCTACGGAGAGCCCGGCAGCTCCTCGCCAGAAAGTCCGCCAGATCGGGCTTGTAGCAATTCTCCGCCACAAGCCTTTCACACACTATGTGCAATCACGGTTGCCCAAAGAAATCCCAGCTCTACCAGTGGGATGGACAAAAGCCCAAAACGGAAAGAAATGGAACCGCTCCCTCACACTACCCCATAAACTGAGCTCCATCACGCTGGGGAAAGATGGACAAAGAGAGAGCAAACAGCTGAAACGCACACATTGCTACAACGGGGAGCGTAATAGCCCGCCGTCAGCAGCACACACAATCGGTTGAGCCTGAAGGACAAGGGACTCTCAGCCACTAAAGGGTCTTGCCTACTCCTCCTACCTTCCCCCACTCCCTGCCACCAGAAACTACGTCCCCGCGACACCTCTGCGCCATGGAAAAAAAAAATGGAGATGGCTTGGGGACATAGCTGTGGCCCACCTCTGTTAAGAACAAAGGCACCCGCTACCAGGGTGAGAAATGGTACTTCCGATGCCTGAGATTCGTAGCTAGATGTCAATTCTGTGAGTGCGGGAGGGAGAAGAAAAAGAAGGCTTTTTAAACCACAACGTTTTCTCAGCCCTTTCTCCTTTCCTTTTGAGGAACCGCTCCCTCACACTACTGCATAAACTGAGCTCGATGACGCTGAAGTAAGATGGAGAAAGATGTACCAAGAAGTCTATCGATGGAGCACCTCTTGTCTGAGCATGCCTAATAGTAAATATACTATTGTTACGAGGCTGGCAATCCTGTGAGCCAGACTGAAAGCCCTGATGGGCCAGATTCGGCCCATGGGCCGTACTTTACCTTCCCCTGCCCTTAGCCATAGTGTAGTTAGCTTATGCATTCAGCTGGCACTGCTATTAGGGAGTCTCCCACATGTAGAGTCTGGCTGACCCCTGGCCTCTCCAATTCAGTCAGGTATATCTGCTCCTGTTCTCATGTGTCTTTTCACACCCTATCCACATCTGTTCCTCCACCCCTACTCAGACACTCCCTCCCCCTATCCCCATGTGTCTCTGTGCCCCCCACTCAGCCTTTTCCCTAATATGGCCCGGGACCCCTCTCCCCGCCTATGGCCCTGCATGTCCACTGCTATTCAACCCCTGCCCCAGTCTGTCCTCTCCCACTAGCCCTTACGAACCCCTGCCTGTGACCCCAAGCAGCCAAATGTGCCTCATGCCGTCTGTCTCACGACCTGGCCCAACAGGGACTGTGAAGGGGGTACTGCAACCTCTTTCTCTTCCCTATGGTAGCTGGGGCTGACTGGCAGTGGCCGCTCTGTTCTAGCACCACAGCGCCCTCCACAGTGGTCAAGAGGGAGAACTGCAACACTATCCAGCAGAAGTTATTTTCTGTGGAAAAATATAACAAATATGTGCTGCACATGAATTAGGCATGTGCACACTGGTGCAGAATTAGCCCAGGAGCATAAATTAATAACTTGCATACTGTTCCATTGGCCATCAGACCTCTACTGAGCATGCTTGATTCACTTACTTAGCTGTCCTTTCACCTTTCATACTGACAATGCTCACTACAAAACATTTCCTCATTTTTAATAACCAGCTGGCTGAAGCCAGTTCAGGTAGAGGCTGTTTGAACTTTTCTGCCACCCTTTTACTTTGAGTACTGCATATGCTCATTGTCTCATTATCTCATTCTGCACATACTTGTTTGGACTGTTTTTGCTTTAGAACCAAGATTACCTCATTTTACCTTACTTTTCCTGCTCCAGGACATTTACAGCATAACAATACATTGCACACCGCTGCCACCCCAGAGCTGCTCAAGGCCAGAGCCAGCACTCTGAACCCCTCCTGCACCCCACACTCCTACCCCCTGCCCTGAGCCCCCAGCCCCCTGCATTGAGCCCCCTCCTGCACCCCAACCCCCTGCCGAGTCCCCTCCCACACTCCTCCCTGCACCCCTCCCCCTGAGGTCCAATTGACAGGGCTGGGGCAAAGAGATCAGAAGTTCTAAGATTCGCCCGAAAAGACACAAAGGCTAGGATGGAAGAGTGTCATTTGGAGCTGGGCCTGGGGAAATGGAGGCCCAGAACTTGGGTCTAGGCTCCCCATCTCCAAGATGGACTGAGGGCGTCCTGTTTCTGTACCTACAAGCTGTTTTAGACTGTGAACCTGTTGTCTAATAAACCTTTTTACTGGCTGCTGAGAGTCACGTCTGACTGCAGAGTTTCGGCGTGCAGGGACCCTCTGGTTGCCCCAGGACCTGCCTGGGCACCGCTCACTGCAGAAAGCGCATAGTGTGGAAGGCATGCGAATGCTCTGAGGTCAGACCAGAGAAGGTGTAAGCTCTTGCTCCTGGAGACAGTCCTGCTCAGAGAGAAGAGGCTCCCCAGAGTCCTGACTGCTTTGTACGGAGTAGTTCCAAAGCATCCCAGCATCCTTCCACATCATGGCACTTCCGGAAGTCCAAACAGGCACTGACACTCACTCTCTGGCCTTTGTCTCTTTTCCAGGCATTAGGAGGTCACCTGATCTCTTTGTTCTCCAACACCTTCAGTTGCACCTTGCCGGAGAGCGGCCCAGGCCATCAGTGCCCGGAGACAGGGTTTCGGCCATTCTCTGTGCAGAGGCATCACACTGGCACTCTGGGTCCTACAAATCACACACCCCCTTATCCCACCATCTATTCCTTGAGAATGCATAGGGGAAACTGAGGCACCCACACAGTATTCAGAGAAAAAACTTAAGAACATTCCCACTTGTAACACCTGTATACTTCAAAGTGTGTAAAATAACAAGTATGTGCTGAACACAATAATCTCCAATCTGAACCAAATTTAAGTTGGGTTTTCCCTCTCAAGTGAGGGCTCTGGGGCAGGGAATGAGGGGTTCACCACACTGCAGCAGGGTGCTCAGGGTTGGGCGCTGGGGGCACAGGCTCTGGGTGGGCAGGGCTGGGGGATAGGAACTTGGGATGGCAGACGGCTCTAGGTAGGCGAAGAGGACTCCCCCCCTACCGGCAGAAGCAAGCTCCAGGGGAGAGGAGACCCCCTCCTCTCCGCCCCCTCCTCCCCCGCGGCAACTACTCTGAACCACGGTCACTGCACATGCTCCTAGGGACTCCTCTAGGTCCAGAAAGCCCATTCGCCTCCCCTAGGATGGTACCAGGCAGGGGGTTGCCATCATGTGTGCCTCCCCACCCCTGCTGCTGCCACCTGCGGCGTGCTGGGGTGGGGGGGAGAGCTCCCAAGCCTGTGTCCCTCCTTCCTCTTTCTCTCCCTCTTCCCCCTCCCGGGTGCTCCTACCTGCCACGATCTCTGTACCTTAGGGCAAAAGCAGCACAAACAAAGGGAGAGAAACTGGCTGTTTTCTTTCAGGCAGGGAAGCTCCGAGGAGGGGGCAGGGAGAAACCCCAGCTCCAAATATTGGTGGAGCACAATCCCCAGCTTTGAATATTCCTGGTGCTTGAGCACCTGCTCGAGCCCATATAAGCTTCCATCCCTGCAGGTGAGTTCCTTTTCCCAGCCTTCCCAGCAGCCAACCCTCCCTCAACTGTGCTGCATTCACGCTCTCTCTAGGACTCAGCAGCCCTTGCTCTTACATCTCCACATGCTTCCCGTCTGGTGCCCCAACCTTTTGGCCCTAGGCGGCTGCCTATTTGCCTGTGGCTAAGGACGCCCTGCCTGACAGATTCCACAGCAGGCACCTTTCACATTGGATGCCCCACCAGCCTGATATCATAAGTGGAAATTGCAAAATTACAGTCCTGCAAAACCACACCGAATCTGGGTGATGTACCATGCTCAGGTGCTCTGTCTGCTACAGGCGCAGAATTGACGGAGACAGAAGCACAGTGCTGGACAGGTGTGTGGTCTTCCTAACCATCATAAGCCTCCCTCTGTCAAACCCCTCTCAGACTCCCCTGTTCTGCAGCTCCCTGTCACTCTGCTCCCTGGTCGCTCTGCTTCTGAGTGGGGAAATTGTATGCAGGGCAATAAATGTAGGGCTGGGGCAAGGAGTTGGGGTACAGGGGGAACACGGGGTGTGGGAGGCAGTGCAGTGTGTAGGAAGGGGCGTGGGGCAGCAGGGAGGAGTGCAGGAGGGGGGCAGGGGGCTCGGCAGGGGGTTGGGGTGCAGGAGGGGGCTCAATAGTGAGGGGGCTGGGGGCCTAGGGCAGGGGGTAAGGGAGTGTGGGGCAGGAGGGTTCAGAGTGCTGGCTCTGCCTTGAGCAGCTCTGGGGTGGCAGCGGTGTGCAAGTGTATTGTTATGCTGTAAATGTCCTGGAGCAGGAAAAGTAAGGTAAAATGAGGTATTCTTGGTTCTAAAGCAAAAACAGTCCAAAAAAGTAATGTGCAGATGAGATAATGAGAACAATGAGCATATGCAGTACTCAAGTAAAAGGGTGGCAGAAATTCAAACAGCCCTACCTGAACTGGCTTACACCAGCTGGTTATTAAAAATGAGGAAATGTTTTGTAGTGACATTTGTCAGTATGAAAGGTGGAAAGGACAGCTATAAGTAGTGAATCAAGCATGCTCAGTAAGGTCTGATGGCCAATGGAACAGTATGCAAGTTATTAATTTCATGCTCCTGCGGCTAATTCTACCCATCAGGCACTGTGCTCTCAACACGGAAGTGGGAACTATGGGATAGCTGAGGAACAGCTACCCACAGTGCACCGCTCCTGAAATCGATGGTAGCCTTGGACCATGGACACAAGCAATTGATTTTGTGATCGCATTGCGGACGCGCAAAACCGATTTTATAACATCGGTTTCGTAATATCGGTTTAAACTACTTCGAAATAATCGTGCAGTGTAGACGTAGCCTAAGAGTTCCTTTATAATGGACCAGGAAGACCCCACATCCTACCAACTCCCAGTTGTGAAAAAGTTTGGTATTCAAATCTAGATCCAGCCTCCACACCTTAGACGCTATTCTAACAACACTGCATTTTATTTCTTAAATGGTGCTGAGACAGGCTAGTCGGACCAGAAAAGGATCCTGCCCAGATAGGTGGAGTTTAAACCCCTTTGTGTGTGTTTTATTGTAAAACGCAAGAGTAACTAAAGAAAGGCATGCCTCTTATGGTCAAAAACAAATGCTCTCTGGCAACTCCTGTTGTATGTTGACATTACAGAGGTTATGTCTACACTGCGCATCTTTTAGCAACACAGCTGTACCGCTAAAAGGCGTGCAGTGTAGCCACTCCGTTGGCAGGAGAGAGCTCTCCCGCTGACAAAATAAATCCACCCCCAAAGAGAGGTAATAGTTTTGTCAGCAGGAGAGCTTTCCTGCCTACAAAGCACTGTCCACACTGGCAATTTCTGTCAGTAAAACTTTTGTCATTCAGGCTGTGTGTGTGTTTTTTTCCACACCATACCTGAATGGCAAAAGTGTTACTGACAAAAGTGCAGTGTAGACAAAGCCTGAGACTATACCAACTTACCTATGTCAACATAGTGAGGTTGGCATAACCCCTTAGTGCAGATAAAGCAGCTCATGGAAAGGGTTTCTCCATTGCTGTAGGAACACCACTTCCCCAAGAACAGTAGCGATGTCGACAGAAACAAGCATTCTTCCATCAGAGCAGCTGCATCAACACTTAAAAATGTAGCTAAGATATGAACAGTAACATAATTGCCCCACCCCATGGATTGCTTCTCATCACCACTTATTTCATTTCCCTAGAGACACCCTTCCTCCCTGATTTACTGCCCAACTCGGTCTTCAGTTCTCCACAGCATGTCCCTTTTACAGTATGCTGGTGGAAAGCAATTCCCCACAGCTGTCTCAATCTTGGGCAAATCCCCATTCTCAGGACCGTTGACTGTAGCTAGAAGGATTGTATTAACTCCTTCCCAGCCAACCTCTGAACTGGATCAGTAAACCCCACTTCAGGTGGTGTTTCTGCAGCAGTATTCCAGGCATTTCACAAGAAAACAATGCAGCTGAAACAACCTGCCACAATAAATACAGAATATTAAGACACATCAGGATGTTCTACAAGAATTAGAAAAGTCTCATTGCCCTCTATTAAAGTGGCTAATTCTGTAGCATTTATTGTGATTATTGTCATTGAACATGTTCATTGCAGTAGCACTTAGAGAAAGCAACAAGGTTGGCTCTCATTGTTCGAAGGCATCATACAAAAATGAAGTTCATAACTCATGTCTCAAAGACATGGCGAATAGGTTGTATTATCCAAAGGGACAGTATACATGCTCACTCTCTCTGCACCATTCCAGTGTGGGCCAGATTGTAAGTGATTTAGGCCACGTCTAGACTACGCGCCGTATCGGCGCGTTAAAATCGATTGCTCGGGGATCGGTATATCGCGTCTGATCTAGACGGGATATATCGATCCCTGAGCGCGCTTATATCGATTCCAGAACTCCACCAAAACCAACGGAGTTCCGGAATCGACATGGCGAGCCGCGGACATCGATCCCGCGCAGTGAAGACGGGTGAGTAAATCAATTTTAGATATTCGATTTCAGCTACGCTATTTTCGTAGCTAAAATTGCGTATCTAAAATCGATTTTCGCGCGTAGTGTAGACCTGGCCATAGCCTAGCCCACTATGAAGGGAGAATTTCAGTCTGCCCTGTGAGCTTTGATTTGGGTCCACAGAAGCTGAATGAAGTTATCATCATTGAAAGCATTTACTGAAAATGCAGTATGACATGAATATCTTTACAACATCAAATCACTGGGGTTTCCGTAATAGGCGAGACTCTCACAAAATGGTAATTAAACATTGGGTTAAGGAGATCTGGTAGAAATAATTAACCTGAGTGTTCAAAAAGCTTAGGATAAGCTTCCTGTCCCAGGCCCATAAAGCCCCTGATTGACCAGGGAGAGACACTGGAACAGGAGCAGCAGGCCAGCACTGAGTCAGGGATCATGATGAATAGACAACATATGCAGTCAGTGACACAGTTAGTCATCCTATGAAATATAATGGCTGCATTTAGGAAAGGACTCAACACTTTTATGACCATTTGGAATACCAGTATGCATGCTGAGATGATGATAGATGTGGTAAAACTTCATTCCTCAAGAAGCAGGCTAGTCTCCTGTGGGTCTCAGAAAAGTGTCTTTCCCTCTTGTATACAGGGCTGCACAACTGGCATGGTATTTTTTTTTAAATCTTATTTTGTCCTCCCATGAAGTCAGGTAATTGTCCACTTCCAGAGGCTGGGTATAGCATTATAGATGGACTTGTCTGATCTGGTATGATATCCTCCGAGTTCCCGTTAGCTCCTCACTTCCATGAGGATCATATGCACCCACAGAATGTTCCAATATCCAATCAACTTATTATCTCAAACCAGCTGCTACCCAGTTCTTAATCATTACTCCCTGACTATTTGTTCAGTAGTGGATCAAGTATAAAACAAATCTTCTCCTGATTCTTCATGTCAACAAATGAACTAAAGGCTATAAACTATCTTCTCCCTCATCTACTATTTCAGCACATTAGCTAATATAAACCCATTTCAGTGACCCA
Organism: Chelonoidis abingdonii; assembly: GCF_003597395.2. NCBI lineage: Eukaryota > Metazoa > Chordata > Testudines > Testudinidae > Chelonoidis > Chelonoidis abingdonii. Next base: position 175,454,337 of record NC_133770.1, on the reverse strand, counting down.
TGTAAGAGTCATGCTGATGTTTTATGGCTGGTTTCCCCATCACAGATGAAGATGATTAAAAACTACAAAGGACCTTTTTATACAGGTCTATTAATAGTTGGGATTTAAAAAAAAAATTTTTTTAGGGTAACTTATTTTGAGCTTCAAGTGCCGAATACATAACAGCGGCTGGCGTCAGAAGTCACTGTAATATACATTCCAGTTTCCCCTCAGCCAGCCACAGAAAGAAAATTGATGGCCTGTTCTCCAGGGCTCATGTATTCCTCCTCGGCTGCTGTCTCCCACACTGCTGTTGTACTCCCCTGTTTTCACTGGAAAAGAATGCACAACATTCAAGCTATTCCAAGCAGCATCCTTGATGTCTGGACTTCATGGGAATGTTTCACACCGCAGTTATTACTAACTGTTAACTTTCATACCTAGGACTGTTTTTCTTGGCAGCTTCTTCTATTTTGCTAGTTGGACAGACACAGGTCAAGGCAGTCTTTGCTGCAAACATGAGACGCGTCACCATCTATCATGCCGTCGCCAGCAGGAAGACCCAGCTGATGGCACCACGCTGTGTGAAAAGGCTAAAAAGCCCATCTCCTCTCTGATCTCCAGAGGAGACTCAGGCAGCTTTAAACGGTCCCTGAGATCATCTTGGAAGCCTAGGATCTCAATGAAGTTAACAGGCATTCAGTCAACAGTGTGTGTTGGTGGAGAGGGGAGTGAGGAGACATTAGCTGGATCTGAAGAAACTCTAGCCCCCTCAGTTCTGCTGTCCCATCTTATGGAAAAGCTCTTCAAATGGTTCACAATATGAGGAATGGCTGTGTGGGAGGCTATATTTCTTCCCCACTTGAACATCTGTTGTGCCACCACCAATGTGTTCCATCAGGAAGTAACGAGCATAAGCTTGGGTTAACCATATTGACAATTAGCAGTAGGAGCCCAGGGACTATTTCTGTCGAACTGAACAGTAAAAATCCCCTTAACTTCAGTGGGAAGATGTGGTCTCTCCATTGTTAGATAAATCTAGCAGACAGGGCTCTCTGAAGATTAAAAGTATTGTTTATTTAAAGATTTTCTATTCTGTTCATTTTCATGCTCTCTGAATGCCTTAATTAATGAATTAACACTCATAAATCTCCTGTGGAGGTCAGCAAGCCATATTAGTTCCATTTTACTGACTGTGACTTCAGGCACAGAAGGATTAGTGACTTGTTGAAAGCCATACTAGAAGTATCGGGCAGAGTCGGAAACAGAACCCATTATCTCCAGAATCTCTGTTCAAGACTTTAACCAACAGACCATCCTCCCTCTCATAATTGTCTGTGTTAGGAAGAGAATTAGAGCAATTCTAAACCCACTGAACCAATAAATTAAATTACCATGACACGCAAAACCAGTGCTTGGCACTGGCATGCTTTGCTGTTTGTGATTGTCTTACTAGTGATCACCATGGGTATATGTGCATTGCAAAACAAACAAACAAAAAAATCCACAGCAGTGAGTCTCAGAGCCCGAGTCAACAGATTCAGGCCTGCGGGGCTCACGCTACAGGGCTCAAGACAGCCGTGTAGCCGTTCCCCACTCGGGCCGGACGGTGCTTTGGAACCTAGTGACGGGGAGAGGGTCTCAAAGTCTGAGTCCGAGTGGGAACACCTACACTATTATTATTAGTGCTGTAGCATAAGCCTGAGTCAGTTGACCTGAACTCTGAGACTTGCTGCTGTGGGGTTGGGTTTTTTTTGGCAGAATAGACAAGTTATTTCAAGACCAGTACATAATTTGACTGGGATAATAAGAGGTTTGGCTATTTCTCTAGACCTATAAATGAGCATGGTGGCCTCTGAATCTGGTGGCTAATGAGCACTGGCCCTTCATTATAAAAAAATTGCTATCTGTTTAGCAGAGGCCCAAGACTGGAACAGCAAAGGATGCTGTGAATCAGGACGGATGGTCAAGGCTGACGGGGAAAAGTTGCATGCAGTCTGCTTAACTATACTTGGGACTAACTAGCAATATTTCTTCAAAAGTTGGATCCTAAGTTCACTGAGAGAGAGAGACAAAACATGATCTTGTAAGAATTAATAAAGTGAACTACAAGGATATGGAAAGCCTGTAAGAGAAATCCTGTCCCATTAATTCATGCAACTTAACTCATTTGACAGCACGATGGAGTGTCATTTTAACTTGGAATCTAGCTTTTGTTGGTTTGTGTCACACAGATGCGGGCACTTAGCATTCTTTAAAACACTGTCTTTTACATAACTCATAAGAAAGTAAGTAAAGAACCTAGTGCAATTGTAAACTATCAAGTATCTTTGTGTAAGATTACCAAAGCATGAAACCAAGCAAAGAGAACCAATATGCTATACATTTAAACCAATGATATAGAAGACAGAACTCATCTTTCTTGACTACTGTTGTTTAAATGCTGGAACTTTGGGAATTCTCATCATGAGATATAGCAGAAATGCGCCAATTAAAATTGTTCCATCATTCAAATGCAGTGGATAGAAGGCATGGTAGGAGGGAAAGAACAGAATGATTCATTATTATGAGCAAGAAAAACAACACTACTTAATCAGGGTGATCTATCTATCTTTTGCAGAGAGAAGCATGCCCGGCTGTCTGTTCTCTTCTGACAGAAAAAACAAATTCCTTGGGAAAAATAACAATGCTGATCGAATGACTAATAGGTTGCAGTGGTAAAAAGGGGTAACTCCAGCTTTTCTGTTTTCCCCCCTGTAGAGGTCCTCACAAGACAAGCAGGAGACAGCAGGCAACATGTCTTTGGGAAGGCAAGGTTTTATGCCCAAAGTCATAAGACCATATTGAACTTCAAAGGCTGGATTCTTTGGTCCATCATGTTTGCTTTGCACCTACGACAGATGTCCCCAGCTCTTGTGAGGGGGAGGAGTGGGCATCCCAGGGGAAAGAGGAGGCACGGTGAAGCAGAGTTCCATTACACATGAAGCTATGCTGACTTCAGCACTGAGAAAGAGTTGGTGACAGTGATAGAAGTTAGAATGATCCTCCTACTGCTCTAACTTCAACGAGGGCCAGGTAGACAAGTTTCAGGGAGCTGAAACTACATTCAAGAGCAGCTCAGAAGTAGTGCAGAATCAGGGCCCAAGATAGGTAGTTTTAGGTTTACTCCCTTTTGCTTCAGTTTCTTGTTATAAATGCTAGTTATTAAAGGAAAGACCTTGTTGACTGTGACTGTCAGGCTTTACTGCCAAGTCATCCCATCAGGTTATGCAGTTTATAGCAAAATTAATAATGAAAAGAAAACAAACCTTTGAACTGCTTCAGAGTTCAAAATGACTTGAAAGTGAAGAGTTTGATAACATAGGGTCAAATTCTGCCCCTGTAGTACCCACTGTTCTGAGCCCACCCAGAGCTGTACTGTCCTCTGAGACTCTGTACTGTGACTAGCCTGTGCCCAGGCCAATGCATCCAGAGCATTCTCTCACACGCATGGACGTAAGTGCCGCATAAAGCTTCCAGGATCACCCACTTCCTCCCCTAGACACAGACGGAGCTATCTTCTGTTGTAGATTGCATCAAGTAATCCCTGCCAAAACTACACCTTGGCTGGAGTGCACGGAATTCACTCTGGCTGATACAGGGGGAACTTGAAGTAGTTTGGAATGGCAGGTCTGAAGCCGTTTGCAGGGGAAAGAGGTTGGTCAAAGGCTTTCCCCTTTCTGCACACGCACGACCTCCCACTTTCTACTAAAAGGTGTATTTTGTTGGGTTACTTACAGCATCGGACACATTGCTCTAGATTCCAATTTTCTGCCTACATGGCATTTTCAGAGGTTATGGATGCTCCAGGGCTAGAGTAATCTGACAGCTGTTCTTGGGCCAAGAAGACCAAGATCTATAGATGGTCCATCAGAGAAGTGGGAATTTCATCTGCATGATCTCCCTGTCCCTTCTTCCCAAAATAAAAAGAACTAAAGGAAAACTGTGCGTGTCAAGACAGGAGATTAGGCATCAAAGCATGTGTGTGCCTACCTCCATACTTAAATCAGCCAACCTCAGGATCAAATGAGTCAGCCTGAAGCTGGCCTCTGAAAGGGTTTCCATGTGCCTGATTGCCACTTAGAAAGGACCTACGATTTGCCCCATAAATAGCCATCATGCTTAGAGATTGGACTATACACAGTCTACAGCCTTGTTACATGCCCAAAATTAGGAGTCTATATCAATAGCTCGGCACTTTGATAAGAAGCCTGATATTCTTTGGGGCAGAGCACCTGCATGGACATAAGTGGTAGTTTTGGGTGCTCAGCATCTCGGGCAATCAGGCCTCTTATTAAAGTACCTAATTATAGATTGAGATGCACCGAGTTTGAAAATTTTGGCTTACATGATTCTACATTTAGATATTTGTTGGGTGAGACAGAACACGCATCTTTTCCCTCATCTGTAGTGGCTGTTCAAGTGGAAGTCAAAGATTGTATTTCAATTTCTGAAAACAGTATAGAATATTAATCTCAATGTCATGCCCAGAATTCCCTCTTTCAGTAAAAATACATTTGCATGTCTGAGGTTATATGAGAGATCTTGCTGAGTGCATAATGCCTGCAGCATTTGCCTGTGTAATTACTGCAATTACTGGTAACTAATTCTGTATCTTGAAGCACTTTGGGAAGCTTTGAATATTAAAGGGTGTCATATAAAACCCAACATGAGGCACAATGTCATGCTTTTCACAGCTTAAAAGTCTCACCCTCTTTCCAGAGCTTGGAAGTTGGCATCTGAGCTTTATAACGCATAAAATTGTGTCCCTAGTCTTCCCTTCCACATGTCTGTTCTCATATCTGCTTCTATGCCAGCATCTGAAGCTGCTGAGTGTTAGAGAAAGATCTGCCCAGATATAGCGATTATTTGCTAAACATTCTGATTATATTCAGGTTTGTTAAAATTGTGTCTGGCAGCTACTTTCTTTAACTCTCCTAATGTCAATGGAAAACAAATCTGAGTGCCAAACCTTGCTCAGTAAATGTACACTAATAAACTTTGAACTATTATGGCATTTATGTTCAAGGTGCTTTTGTTAGCCAAAGTATATTTTATTTGGCTTCTGGACAACTTTATATTTCTTTTTATGCAAATGAAGTAACTCTAACAACTTCCATCAATAGAGACATTTGACAAAATCTTGGATGGCCAGCCAAGTAACCCTTTCAGGGCTTTGTCTCATGCAGAAGGGAGAGGAGTGCACATTAGGAGTGGATATTCCCAAATACAAAATGAAAGGGCAGATCCTCAGTTGGTGTATATTAACTTCAATGGAGTTTCAGTTGGTGTGCACAAAGAGTCTTGCCCACAGTTGGGTTTAATTTACCAGTTTTGTTTGAGGGCTCCAAGGCTGCTCATTACTGTAGCATTTTCTCTATTGTTGAGGGGGCAATATGATGCAGAGCAATGGTTTTCAATTTTTCCATACCATGAGCCCTTTTCCACGGCAGGACTATCCCTGGATCCCTTCCAACTAGTTATCATTCCCCTTTAATTAATAACATAGGAAGGACTACACAACGCCCTGACACCTGTTCATGGCCCCATATTAAAAACTTCTCATGTGGAAGATAAGGTATTAGGGCACATTCAGTTGATCCAAATTTTACTCCGAGACCCTGCTATTGACTAATTATATGACCTTGGGCAAGTCATTTAACTTTTCTGTATTTTAGTTTCCCCATCTGTAAATGATCAAACAGGTTTGTCTGAATTATTCATTGCAAATATAAATTATTAGATTAATGAAACAATCCTGATTTTTTAGCAAATACATTTGTCATTGGTAGGTATTCACCAAACAGTTTGGACCAACAATTTTCTGCCCTCTGGGTTGGTTACAAAGGGATTACTTTGATTATTTGCTATTCACTGATCATGTGTGATTTGTCACTTGGGTCACATGATATTGTTTCTCTTCTGTGACTGGATGACTGAACATTTTTAAACAGGAGAATAATGAAAAACAATGAACAGATAGCAAATAATGAAGACTAAATATTCTTCTTTGCACATTAACACTGTTTGCATGTGAATACAGATATTCACGAGATCCGTAGCCATTCCTCAAATATTTGCACAATTTTTGTGTGAACCCTTTCACACAAACTTTTATGATTAGCAAATAAAATGGGCACAAACATTGCTGGATGGAACAACCCCTCAGAACGCAAACAATTGTTTGAACACTGGTCTTAAACCTCTTCTATTCAAAGGCAAGACACTCAGCTTGAGGATATTATAAATATTCCTGGGCAGTGGGAGAGAAGAAAATCATTACCTTTCTCCTGTGTAATTTTCTCTCCCATTGGGCTCCAAGACAACTCTAGTTATGGTGATTGAAAGGTACACTTAAGGATGGTATTGCTCAGGTCTAGTTTCACTATAAAATATCCCTGGCGTAAGGCTAGCTATAGTCTTTTAAACTATCTATTCTGAATGATTCTGTCATTAGGAAAGAATTCATTGGCTTCACATTTAATATAAGGTAATAGTTTCAAAGGATTTTGGAGCAGCAAATAAGTTTAAACAGACTCAGGAAAAGTCTAAATGAAGTACAACCTCCAAAGTACCTCAGACAGTACATCTTTTACAACTAAATTTAAAGCATTTATTATTTATTTTAATGTAAGCCACACTTGTCTGAACCAGTTCCTTATATGTATATAGAAATAATTTTTCCAATACTACCTCCAACACTGCCCTCGAGCCCTAACTTACAGAAATCCTGCATGTGAGACGTCTTCAGAGATCTAGAAATGGTAAAGCAATATAGTGGGCAATCTCTGTAGATGTAAAAGGGGCATTTGTGAAAGGCAGCTGTGGACTGCAGCATTCTTTAAAGTAGCATCTCTTTGGTAGATACTTAAGCAGCCCTATGGCTAGCATGGTGAACAGAGATCTCTGTAGATGGCCTCGTATCTTCAGATAGTATGAATCAGTGTAACTCTATGCATCAGCAATTTACACCAGCTGAGAATCTGAGGCCGTAGTCTCTCAGGTCACAAGAAAATTCTGCTGCTATTCTTTGGCATTAATGGAAGCACCCTGTTCTCATAGTTTTATTGCAGACTGTGTTTTAGTATGCTAAGATAGAAAGATCACATACTGTTCTGCATCTGTGCATATAACTTTCATTGAATTTATGGGAGTCACATGTAGATGAAAGTCAATATGCTCTATGGGTGAAATCCTGAGCCCATTGAAATCAATGTGAATGTTGCCCTTGACTTCAATGGGGCCAGGATTTCCCCCATGCCACTAAATATTTAGACAATATCACCTTGCAGTGAACTTTAAAGGTGGCAATTTTGCAACAGAAAAGCTTCAAAAACAGACTCCAACGAGAAACTGCTGAACTGGAATTAATTTGCAAACTAGATACCATTAACTTGGGCTTGAATAGAGACTGGGAGTGGCTGGGTCATTACACAAACTGAATCTATTTCCCCATGTTAAGTATCCTCACATCTTCTTGTCAACTGCCTGAAATGGGCCATCTTGATTATCACTATAAAAGGTTTTTTTTCCTCCTGCTGATAATTGCTCATCTAAATTAATTAGTCTCTTGGAGTTGGTATGGCAACTTCCACCTTTTCATGTTCTCTGTATGTGAACAGATTTAACACAAAAAGAGGAAGAAGTCCAAATGCTTTTCAATGGGTCTATACCAGACTGGGCATACCTGGCATTTCTCAGGTGACTCTCAGCAAAGTAGTGCATCATACAGCTCCAGTAGGTTGTTTAGTGGTACTGTGGACTTGTGTAGAGAAGTCTGTGGGCTATGGAGCTTCTTATTTGGCCTCTGGTTTGTCTTCTAATAGTGGTATAATTGAGCATAATTCTTACTATATGTACCGTTCTATGCATCTGATGAAGTAGGCTGTAGATCAGGGGTCGGCAACCTTTCAGAAGTGGTGTGCCGAGTTTTCATTTATTCACCCTGATTTAAGGTTTTGTGCGCCAATAATACATTTTAACGTTTTTAGAAGGTCTCTTTCTATAAGTCTATAATATATAATTAAACTTTTGTTGTATGTAAAGTAAACAAGGTTGTCAAAATGTTTAAGAAGCTTCATTTAAAATTAAATTAAAATGCAGAGCCCCTCAGACCGTGGTCAGGACCCGGGCCGTGTGAGTGCCACTGAAAACAGCTTGTGTGTTGCCTTCGGCACCCGTGCCATAGGTTGCTTACCCCTGCTGTAGCTCATGAAAGTTATACTCAAATAAATTTGTTAATCTCTAAGAAGCCACAAGTGCTCCTGTTCTTTTTCCTAATAACAGTGATTCCTATCCTTTAAACACAGGCCATGAATCTGGTCAAGTTCTGTTTTCAGTTATACTCATATTTGATTCCAATGGAGTACAAATTGAGAAGAGAATTTGGCATGGGGTGAAATCTTAGTCCCTCTGAAATCAATGGCAAGATTCCTATTGACTAGAATAGGGGCAGGATTTCACCCCCAAGGTGTTTTGATCCAAAAGCAGGAAACACTGATGAACTCTTTCCAAAAAAACCAAACACACACAGTGCCTATACCAAGGGATAGCTCAGTGGTTTGAGCATTGGCCTGCTAAACCCAAGGTTGTGAGCTCAATCCTTGAGGGGGCCACTTAGAGATGTAGGGCAAAAATCAGTACTTGGTCCTGATAGTGAAGGCAGGGGCTGGATTCAATGACTTTTTGGGGAGGGAGGGATAGCTCAGTGGTTTGAACATTGGCCTGCTAAACCCAGGTTGTGAGTTCAATCCTTGAGGGATCCAGTTGGGGATTGGTCCTGCTTTGAGCAGGGGGTTGCACTAGATGATCTCCTGAGGTCCCTTCCAACCCTAATGATCTATATATCTATCTATGTCCGTTTTGTGTTTTACCATGGATTCCTCTTAGCATATATAACCCAAATGACACAGTGGCTCCCGTGCTCCTTCCCTCCCATCATGCTGATTAATATATCCCAGGGGACTACGAGATTATGTCAGCATCCTTTTCATCCATGGTTTACCTAATGAAAGTAAAAAAAAAAATATATAATTTTACAAAGTTACAATCATTGCCAAATTACCTAAGAAGTCTTTAAAGAGAACTGAAAGTGTTTATCACTTTCTGAGATGGTACATGCACTCCAAAGTAAATACCACCACTCTTCTGAAGATAGCCATTTCATCTACTAGGGTCCCTACTAAGCAGGGCCGGCTCCAGGCACCAGCATTCCAAGCTGGTGCTTGGGGCGGCAGTCCCTGTTGTCTTGCCCCAGCAGCGCACTGAATTGCTGCTGCAGACGGCGGAGACAGTCCGTGTGCCCTTAGGGCAGCATGTGCGTTTCCGCTGTGGCAGCAATTCAACAGCATCTTCTATGTTTAGCTGTCTGCGATGGCTTCAGCTAAAAACAGAAGCTGCCACCGAATTGCCACCACCGCGGAAACGTGCCTGCTGTCTGAAGGACACACGGACTGCCCCCGCTGTCCACGGCAGCAATTCGGTGCACTGTTTGGGGCTGCGAGAACTGTAGAGCCAGTCCTGCTACTAAGCAATGTTAGTACAGTGGAACAAAAGGTATTCTAAGTATTCTAGTGAGCATATAGACTGAGGGAGCATTGCCGCTAATGGCAATGTCTATCTTTGCATTGTCTAAAAAGAATGCTTTTAGCAAATGGAACAGCGCCTAGCAGAGAAGGAAAGAGAATGGAAGCAATGAATAGTTGTGCCCTGCAGGATGCTTTTGCCAGTGATGCTGTGTCAATAGTGTCTCTTCTTCTTGCCAGTGACAACTCAGGTGATTTTAAATAGTCCTGGAAACCCAAGAACGAATATGTTGTGCTAGTGGTAAGTTACAACTGAGCAAGCAACTGTGAGCTTAGGACAATTCTAATACTTTAATCTTTGTGTTGAAGTTTCTTTTACTTAGTTTTGAAACACAAAGGGAAGTTTTGGGAGATGGTTTACTAGAACTCCATTTGGCCGTTTATGAATTATCTGATCATGAAATTTTTATTTTTAGCTTTTCATTCCAAGCGAGTCTAGTTCTAAAACTTCTAACTTCCAGGCCTCAGACTGTTATTCAGAAAAGCACTGAAGCACAAGCTGTAGTTCAACTCAAATCAATGGAAGTTGCTTAAAGTCAAGCATCTGCAGAAGGGCTTTGCTGAACTCGGGTCTTAGGGAACGACCCCTAATTTTCAGTCCTGACAATGGTCTGGCATTTGAAAAGAAAAGAGTTTGAAAATTAAAGTTACAAACATTTGAAAAAAAGTCAGATGTTGTGCATGTACAGAACATTTTAAATTTACTAGTAAAAGATGTACCAAGATGTGGGGCTCCAGATATAGAAGCCTGCACTTACCTGGAATTCATACCAACGTAGGCCTGCATACATCTCCACACATACACAACCACAAATAGCTGTAATTACTTCAGTAATTACATCTATTTAAATAAACTCTAAGTATGTTTACTTGAAAGTATGGTGAGTCTTGTGGCTTGAACCTTAGGGGCTTGATTCGGATTTGGTAGCATTTTACACTCAAGATGCACTCTCTTTGCACAGGGGTAAATGACAAAACCACACAGAGGACAATGAATAATCAGGCCCAAAGTCTCATTCACTACTTGCCTGAGCCTACAGTGTGTGCTCAGACAAAACTCCAGAAGATTTCTAGAGCCAGTTACATAACATGGAGACTGCTTAACTTTTAAAATTCCCTACATGGTTGGTGGAGGACGATGAGTGTCATCTGATTCCATTACTAGCCCATTCACTTCCCATGCCTGGATCCCTGGGATCACAACAGGTCCAGGAGAACAGATGGACCCCACTTCCCTGCTACCAAGAAAGAAAACTGTATGGGGTTTCTTGTCTGAATCTGATCTTAGGCAATCTGCCCGACAGATGAACTCCATCTTGAGGACAGATGGGTGCATCCCAAATATTTTAATGCATTTTCTGTGGTACTATCTTTATGGCATATCTTTACTTTAAGAACTCTCCAAGTATTGCTACCATTGAAAAGAGATTCAAGACTTTAGGCCCTAATATGGCATACCCTTTTGACAAGAGGGTGCTTCCACCATAAAGCAGCCCCCGGTCTGTGCTGCAGCTATGGGAGTTGCTGGAATGTATTTATAATTACTTTTAAGTAAGAAAAGTTTTGCTGGCTGAAGGTTCAAAGCAGAATGTTGCAAGAAGATACAGAGATAGGGCAAAAGCTGCAATGCAAGCAAACTATCTTATTTCAAATGATGCCTTATGGTTTCATTCCCATTTTAAGGCACAATACTAAATACCGAACAAGAACATTAATCTTTACACAGATTGTTTTATTAAACAAAATGTTTTTTTCTTTTTTAAACTTTAGTTGTCTGGGTCTTTGCCAGTTCTTGTACATTTGTGTTTACAGTGAAATTCATGTGTCATGAAATGAAATAAAAAATTGGAGAATTTTGAAGAAATGTATAATTATATCTTGGGTTCTCCTGACATCATAAATCACGTGACCTCCTAAGTGAATTTGTAGCTGTCATTCCAAATTGCCTCTCACTTATTCTGTATGGCATTATAATGTACCCTCTCTGGATGAATGAAAATAAAGCAAGTCCTCACTTCCAGATGGCAGCACTTAAATCATGTCTGAAAGTATGATTGATTCTATTACCTGGTACTTTTATTATTAGTGAAAGAGGAGAGTCCAACATTTTCTACAGAACAAATACACATGAACAAGGTTTCAGAACATTCTCTGCTGTCCCAGCCACCATGTTAAGTACTGGCCAAGAGGAATTGCCATGGAACAGGAAGAATGCAGACTGTAGTGTACTTAAGACAAGACTGCTCTACATTTCACATTAAATTATTTGTAATATGGTAGCACTTCGGAACCCCGGTAATAATCCAGGATCCCATTGTGCTAGGTGCTGTACACGCGTGTGTGTGTGCACACGCGCGCACACACACACACACACACACACCCTACCCAAAGACCTTACTATCTAAGTTGGTGACAACACAAATGCCCTCAGTAGTAGTAAAAATGAGGAGAAATCCCCTTTCAAATATTTTATTTCTCTCAGAATAGAAGCTTGACCCAGAGAGGCAGATCCTCTCCCAGGGTCCATTGAGCTGTGACAATCTGCCCAAGCTGGGGCTCTGACCCAGAGTTCATTTCAGTATTTAGGGGGCTTTAATTGGAATAATTGGAATTTGTACTCCAAATGCTAAAAAAATCAGACAGAAAATTGAAGTAGGTCAGCCCAAGAAGGTCCCTGATGGCAATTGCAGAATAAAGTGTTTTAATTGCCAAGAGAGTTTCTTGGCCAAATTCTTGTCTTTATGGAGATTGTCAGAAGTTTTGAGTTTCCAGCCAAAAAGCTGCCAGACTGAAGCCCAATCACTAGTGACAGCAAGATTAGAAACACCCAGATTGGCTGTCTGAACAACAGTGTATAATGGGACAAAAATGTTGTGGAATCTAAGTGCAGTTGATCCCTGGCAAATTTTTAATAGGACATGGGTATTTGATATCAAATACCCACCACTTCCCACTCTGGCATTTCTTGATTGTATGGGAAATGTCAGGCTCCGGAATACTGAAAAATATGATACTATATTAACATATGTTTTGCTGTCTTCTCTGATAATGGAATAGTTAATAAAAGAAAATTAATGCAAAATGGGTGCATGTGAATTCATGCCATTATAAGACACAGTGGGTGTGATTCTCATGTACACCAATGCCACTTTGTACTGCAAATCACGTTACAGGTATATTTCTTTTAGGGCCCCTTTACAATGCCAAAGTGGCACAAAGATGCTGTAGTAAGACTCAGGATCAAGGCCACTGTGTTTTCAAATATATGTACAAAGGATGTAGATAACAGTGCCGGTCTGGGAGTGGCATACAAGATTACCTGCAATACTCAGCTATGATATCAACTTGTTATATCTAACACTTTAGAGTTCGTTTCATCTTTAATACTCTTGCTGGAAGGTTGCAACATACACAACTTTATTTCTTAGAATTCAGAACGCTAAGACAAGAGATCCCAAAAACAGACACACAAAGCAAGCTGCTCTCTGAAACAGAGAGACAACTCATCCCATCTTACTCTAGGATGGCTATTTGGTGACTGCTTGTGATCACATCCATCTTTGTACAGGCCCCTAGCCCACAAGGAGGACCAGTAACCCCTTCCCACCCCTCCCCATTGTCATAAGCATAAATCCCAATTCTGAACCTTAGCGTCCAAAATGTGGGTGCCTAGCATAAACCCTCCAAGCTTAATTACCAGCTTGGATCTGATAGCGCTGCCACCAGACAGGAATTACAGTGCTTGTCTCACTCTGGTCTCCCCAAAATCTTCCCTGGGGGACCGCAAGACTCAGATGCCCTGAGTCTCACAACAAGGAATTACCCCTTCCCTTCCCCCTCTTTACCTCCCCCAGATTTTCCCGCCCTGGGTACACTAGGAATTCCCTGCTTCAGTTCTGGAAGCACAAACCAAGAGATTAGTGTCTCTCCCCCTCACCAGAGCTATGCAGATTCAAACCTAGTCAATCTAACACAAAAGAGATTTCCCCTCCCTTCGTTCCTTAGCCTTAACAAGAAAAACTCAAACAGGTGTTTAAAAGAAAGCTTTAATATAAAGAAAGAAAGACATAAAAATGTTCTCTGTATCAGGTTGAAATATACAGGGTCAATTCTTAAAAGAAAAATGAATAAACAGCCTTATTCAAAAAAAGAATACAATTTCAAACATTCCAGCAAACTACTCACATGTAAATACAAAAACAATATAAAAACCTATGTCTTCTACCTTTGTACTTACACTTGGAAACGAAGATTAGAAAAGCCTGGAGACAGAAATCATTCTCATAGCCGAGAGAGCACGAACAGAGCCACAGTACAAAGACACACACCCAAAAATTCCCTCCCTGAGCTTTGAAAAATCCGGTTTCCTGATTGGTCCTCTGGTCAGGTGTGTGGTTCCCTTTGTTAACCCTTTACAGGCAAAAGAAACATTAACCCTTAGCTATCTGTTTATAACACCCATACACACAGTTTGGGCTTGTCTACACGGTGCAGCAATGCACACTAAAGGGGGTGATTTCTAATGCACAACACCTAACCTGGGTAGATCCTGCTGGTGTGAACTAAAAGTTCTCTAGTTTGCATTAACATAATGTTGTGTGGTACATTAAAGCATATCAGGGAACTTTTAGTTTGCACCAGCACGTTTTGACACATGCCAGTTAGTGCACAACATGTTGGTGCACTTTAGAAACCATCCCCTTCTAATGTGCACTGCCACGCTGTAAAGGCAGGTTCTTAAAGTGATAGCTTGCAATTCCGACGCAATCCTCAATACACCAGTTATTATTCTATTTTCTGCACCTTTAAAATGTAGGTGGGACTCTGCCTGAATGGGCCGTGCATGTAAGGCAGCTTCCTGTGGAGAGTTGTTAGTTCAGGAGGGAGAATGTTACAGGAATCACACTGCACTGTCTCTTATGGAGACTTTAAGACTGCGATTTTCAAAGGGCTGTTCTGAACATCTCAGCATTAATTTGTTTCTCATTTAGGGTCTGATTCTACACCTATTGACATCAACAGGAGTTCTGAACACTGAATATTTCTGAAAATCAGAGCCCTGGCACCTTGTTTCTTATGCACTCATTTTACATTTGTGCATAGGGAATGCAAAGCAGCTGTAGAATGCTGCCATGCCTAGGAATGGAGAAGTCTGACTGATAGCATTTTACACACTATTCCTGTTCATTTTGTACAAGTGGAGGTGACTGCACAAAGTGCAAAGTCATGGAGAAAGAAGCTGTAGGTGTCTCAAAATGGATATTAAAAAATTGAGGCACCAAAATTAGGGGCACCTTTGAAAATCTATACCCAAGAGAATTTGCCTAAGGCCACATAAAAGCTAGAATCTCACTGACAGTAGTGTCATTCAGGAGTAACTAGAACAAACTAAATGAAGGTAGGGGCTTACAGCTGGTGTGAAAGAGACAAGCATACTCAAAAGCTTGAAAAAAATCAGTATTCTATTATTAATATTGCTATATTTGGCAAGATTTCACCGATTATGACCCATCTATGACATATCCAAGTTAGCAGAAAAGAAACAAATAGCTATTACCTGAAAAGATTAAACAAAGACAGACATATGAGGATAAATACTTTAGGTCAAAATATATATTCACCCCTTCTCCAAGTAGATCACAGACAGAGGAAACAGAGAAATCTGAAGCCCCCATACTTTCACTGGTAATTTTTTGGAACTTAAAGTCGATTAAGAAAAATTATTTCAGAACCTGTAGAAGTATAAAGACACATACAGCTATAGACCAACCTGATACACAGGATTTTGCTGGTATAAGTCAGAGTAGAACTTGGTTAGTCAAGTATATTTTGACATCAGATAAGCTCGTCGGTTTATTACACAACTATAAATCATACATGCACTATAGCGAGGAGTTAACCAGTAATGCCACCAAGAAGATGGTAATTAACTCAAAGTTCCCTCCCAGGTCTTGTTATAAAATTAACTTGAGTCTGGATTTAATTTCATTCTAAAATAGCTGTATCTTGAGGCTTTCCTAAAAAATCTAAACAAACCCATGTCTACACATTATTTTCCAGATATGTCAGAAGTCAAAAGGTAATGTATATCCTATCTATAGTGGTACCACGTTCACTTCCCAAACTGCTCAAACATCAGGTCTTGTAGCCTTTATATGACTGATTTATTAGCAATATAGATATATCATTTTTATTTTAGCTATTCCTGCCTTGTGACTCTACTGACCATTATTGTGATATTATGCTACTGTTGTACTGAATCACACAGATTATTATTTAATATCTAGTCCTTGCTATTGACCTGACAATCCTGTCAGGATTGGGACTCCATTATACTGGTTGCTGTACAAATAAAGGTCTTGTTGGCTTTGACATCCTCCTTGCCTTCAGTGTATCCATAAGTAAAAACTGGAACCAGCATTTGAAAGAACCCAGGAACTATTTTGCAAGAGAAATGTTAAAATGAAGAACCACTGAGCAGGAATTAATCAAAAGTAAATTTGAATTTAAATACATCAGAACATGTTCTCTTTTGGATGAAATAACTCAGCATAAAAGAATGGCAAGCTTTTAACATAGACATTAAAAAACAGAGAGCAGGAATAATATCCATATAGCCCAAGACAGCAAAGGTAAAATAGCCACTAAATCCAAGGCCATTAGTAAAGAATTCCGTGTGTTTTCCAAACGGCTTGATTCCTCAGAAGCTGATTTTTAAGGAAGCAACACTGATGAGTTTGAAGAATATCACAACCCCACGCTAACAGAAATATCCTTTGAGTGCTGTAAAGGAGAATCCCAGCTTTCACGTAAATTTAAAAAGCGAGGGTAAAATCCTGGCCCCCTTCAAGTCAATGGGAGTTGACTCAGGGCAAATGGGGTAGTTCATCATACTCTAGGAACATGCCCCCAGGACACATGTTCTCCATAACTGTTCATTATGAAACATTTATAATGCAGTAGTATCTAGAGGTCTCAAACATGGCAAAGCCCAACAACAATCCCTGTCCCCAAAGAATTTATAGTCTGAAAGATAAATTAGTGTTCAGAACCTGAATGTGAACCCCATCTTAGTTCACACCCACGCATAGTGACTACTTGATTTACAGACTGGTCTCTAAACGTATCTGCATTTACAGATATCGACATGGAGCCAATCCTGTGTGGCTCATGCCTAACTGAAAGAGTTGGGCCTTAAGATTTTAAACACACTAGAAAATAAGGATGAAAATATGTATTTATTGGAGGTGTGCAGTCTGGTTTCCAGAACAATTCACAGACAGATCTTAAGTTTAATGTCTCAGACCTAAATAAGAAGTGGGGCGGGGGGAATTAGTCTTCTCAGTGTTCCAAATTAAAGCTCTGTTTGTCTTAAAGCTTACTTGGAATTTAACCTAAGACAATTTTATTGTGTGTTTATTTGCAACTATGTTGACTACCTTTTCCCTCCCAAACATTCCTTTTAAGATGTGAGTGCATTTTTTAAAAAGCAACATTACTTGAAGTTTAAAGAAATTAAATAAATGAAAACACACACCTCTTTGCATATAGACACACTATATGGGAAACTTCATTGAAAAGCACCTTTGCAACTCATTTGATATAAACTGGGTGTGATGGGTTGGATCACACAAACCCCCTGGGAACTGCCACCTGATGTGCCAAGACTACTTTTACCCCTGCTTTCCCTGCCAGCTCAGGACTCCAGCACCCTGTCTTGCTGAGCCGGACACTCCCGTCTGCTCCAATAAAGACCCAGGATCCGAATTACATGCCCCAGAGCTGCAGCTTTACCTGAAAGCAGCTTACTGAAACGTTCTTGTGTTTAACACTCAGATCCCCAACTCCCAATGGGGTCTAAACCCCAATAAATCTGTTTTACCCTGTATAAAGCTTATACAGGGTAAACTCGAATTGTTCGCCCTCTGTAACACTGATAGAGAGATATGCACAGTTGTTTGCTCCCCCAGGTATTAATACATACTCTGGGTTGATTAATAAGTAAAAAGTGATTTTATTAAATACACAAAGTAGGATCTAAGTGGTTCCAAGTAATAACAGACAGAACAAAGTAAATCACCAAGCAAAATAAAATGCACAAATCTATGTCTAATCAAACTGAATATAGATAAGATCCTCACCAGTTCCAGAATGCTCCCTTTTACAGACTAATCTCCTTTTAGCCTGGGTCCAGCAATCACTCACACCCATTGCAGTCACTACCCTTTGTTCCAGTTTCTTCCAAGTGTCCTAGGGAGTGGAGAGGCTCTCTCTTTAGCCGGCTGAAGATAAAATGGAGGGGTCTCCCTGAGGTTAAATAGACTTTCTCTTGTGAGTGGAGACTCCCTCCTCACTCCTATGCAAAGTCCAGCTCCAAGATGGAGTTTTGGAGTCACCTGGGCAAGTCACATGTCCATGCATGACTCACAGTTTTTACAGGTAGCATCCACTTCTTATGTGGATTGGAGCATTCCAAGATCCATTGTCCTTTAAGTGTTTCTTGATTAGTTACTTAATTTCAACATTCCTTTCTCCAGGAACTGACCAAATGCTCTACTAAGGTTATTTAGAAATCAAGCCAGTACACAGCCAACATTCATAACATTCATAACTTTGAATATAAAAATGATACATGCATACAAATGGAATTAATATATTCAGTAGATCATAACCTTTACGGATATATGTTACATGGCATATGTAGCATAAAACACATTCTAAGCATATTTCCATAGAGCCTTATGGGAGGTACCATCACACTGGGATCTAACACTAAATATTTAATATGGGAAATTCTTCTCTTCACACCTCCTCTTCTACCATGTATTATCTTAATAGAAGTAAGTGGGTTATTCTCCTCATGTCTCCGATAAAAGCCCACCTTAATAAAGTTCTTACTTGAAATAAAGTAGCTGTTGGGTCCTGGGCTTCTGTCTGTTACTTTTTCAGTATCATTTGACCAAATCCTCATACATCTCATTGCCCAATTGTCCTGACAATTAGTCATCCCCTTGACAATAGTCACCTGGCTGTTATTCCCTCTTCTGCCATCCAGTCAGGATAGCAGTTGTTGGGGGTTGCCAAATATATAACTTATGTTCCTTACTTTGAGGGGAAACTTTTTTAAAATCTAAATTACATAAAATGATGTTGCTAGGTCTGTCAAGTGTGAGTAATATTTGGTTACAGAACAGGGACCTAGGCTGCTCTGCAATGGTAGAGTACTTTCTATTCTAATTCTCTAAAGCAGGGGTAGGCAACCTATGGCACGAGAGCTGAAAGCGGCACGCAAGCTGATTTTCAGCGGCACTCACGCTGCCCAGGTCCTGGCCACCGTTTCTGGGGACTCTGCATTTTAATTTAATTTTAAATGAAGCTTCTTAAACATTTTAAAAATCTTATTTATTTTACATACAACAATAGTTTAGTTATTATATTATAGACTTATAGAAAGAGACCTTCTAAAAATGTTAAAATGTATTACTGGCATGTGAAACCTTAAATCAGAGTGAATAAATGAAGACTCGGCACATCACTTCTGAAAGGTTGCTGACCCCTGCTCTAAAGATACTGCATTGGGGAAAAATATGGTGGATGAAAATTATCATGGGAGAATATTACTGCTAGTCTGCATTTACCATATAGCTCAACTATCCAAGGTTTTTCAAAGCAATATCTTCTCCTTCCATGTGCTGGCGTTCTCTTCTCAAGGGATTGGATGAGAAAACAAAACCAGACAGCCACCACTGAACTCTCTTTTTAAAATACTTATAAAACTGCCAACCTGCAAATGGAAACACCTGTATTTATTTTCCATACTAAGTGTTTGCCCAACATTGATAGGGTTATATTTTGGTTTGTAACAATTTGGGAGGCTCTGAGGCCCTGACTTAGGAAAGCATTTGAGCACCTGCTTAACCTTAAGTCCCATTAGATAATCTATGCATAAAACTATTAGCTGCTTAATTACCCTGACCTTACCCTTCATTAGTTAGTTGATTTTGGTAATTCAACTATTAAGCAGCTCTGAACACTTTTGAAAGGTCTGTCTTTCTATAGGGTGTCTAAAGTGCCTTTTAAAATATTTATATAGAAGTGAAAACCCACTTGCTGTGACTGATGGGAAATATCACCCCATATCCTTAGAGTGAAATCCTGACTTCATTGAAATCAATGGGAGTTTTGCCCTTGACTTCCATGGAGACGTGATTTCACACTTTCTTTGTAAGGGTACATCTATGCAGAATGACAGCAAGTCTCAGAGGCCAGGTCAACAGGCTTGGCTCATCGGGATCACACTATGATGTTAAAAATCGCTGTGTAGATGTTGTGGCTCAGGTTGGTGCTTGGGGCATGAAGCCTAGAGAGCGGGGTAGGCTTCAGAGTCCAAGTTCCAGCCTGAGCCCTGTGATAGATTAGCCACTGGGCCAATGGGACCTGTGCCCAGAGGCCCCAGCCAATTGGGGTGCCACAGAAGAATGGGTGCCCCTGCATCCCGACCTGCTCTGCCTGCCCAGTGCTCCTGCCAGGGGGCAGAGGAAGTCCCGATGCACTGACCCCGCTTGCCAGCAGGAGCACTGGGCGGGGGGGACTGAAGGCAGAAGGGGTGGGGAGGCGCCTCCACATTCTCTGGCTCCAGGGCCCCACAAATCCTTACTCTGTCTCTGCCTGATCCACAGCATCTACATAGTTATTTTTGGCTTTGTAGTACAAGCCCTGCACATCCAAGTCTGTTGACCTGGCTCCAGAGTCCCTGCCTGGGCTGCTGCTCGCTGTGTAAATGAGCCCATAGGAGCCAAGATTAGAAATAAAAGTGCTAATCTCATGTTCCTCACAACAAGGGACAGTGAAGGTAGTAAACTGAGTCTCAGAGTGCAGTTGTTCAGAACATCAACATCAAAGAATGAAGCTGATTTACTTTTGGGCGTAGTCCTCTATGCTTTGACTTCATTGGGTTTTTTCATTGTGGAAGTAATAGAAGATGGCATCTTATGTGGTAAAACATTACCATTTACCACAAGTGACAGACAAGGCCAGATCCTCCAGAGGTGTAAAGGAATATAGTTCCACTCAAGTCAGAATTGTGTTGATTTACCAACTGACTGATACACTGGTACCCTCCCACCAACAGCACAAGAAGAAGAACTCCACATGGACTCCTCCTGAGGGTTGAAATGACAGTCTGGACCTATACATTGAATGCTTCCGCCGACGTGCACAGGCAGAAATCATGGAAAAACAACACCGCTTGCC
This sequence comes from Chelonoidis abingdonii, assembly GCF_003597395.2. Classification (NCBI taxonomy): domain Eukaryota; kingdom Metazoa; phylum Chordata; order Testudines; family Testudinidae; genus Chelonoidis; species Chelonoidis abingdonii. The sequence goes on along the minus strand of NC_133770.1, from coordinate 175,433,482 downwards.
TCATAA